>NC_140455.1:11210702-11810702 GCF_963576455.1 Neolamprologus multifasciatus | reverse complement strand
GTAAATCTGAAATGACATTAACGTCACAACACGGCAAATCTCCGTTAACGAGCTACCGGATCACCTCATGAGTGGGGCTGGAAGACGTCAACACATTAACGAGCTAACTGCGCTAACACACTAGTTCCCACCAATTGAGCATTGCTGGCACATCCAACATACTGTTTTACTTTTGTCCATGACAGGCTTACCTTCAGGGTCATACATCACATGAAAACCAAAATAGTTCCAAACGCCAGATCTGAATGAGGGTGGGGGAGGTTCAATTTGCCATGTTGCAACTAGCCTAGCTTCTGTCTCGCTAGCTTGCCCTGCGCTCAGTGAATCTGTGTTCGACTACTCCGCCTAGGCTGCACTGTCGAGCGCAGATCCACTGAGCGCTCAACACAGACAGCATCATCAGAAGGAAAGTTGATAAAATAAATTAAAAATGTTGTATCGTTCGATACATATGCGTACCGAACCGAAAGCACTGTATCGAACGGTTCGATATCGATACGAGTATCGTTGCACCCCTAATATATATATATACACATATATATATATATATATATACACATATATATATATATATATACACATATATATATATATATATACACATATATATATATATATACACATATATATATATATATACACATATATATATATATATATATACACATATATATATATATATATATATATACACATATATATATATATATACACATATATATATATATATATATATATATATATATATATATATTAGGGGTGCAACGATACTCGTATCGATATTGAACCGTTCGATACAGTGCTTTCGGTTCGGTACACATATGTATCGAACAATACAAAATTTTTAATTTATTTTATCAACTTTCCTTCTGACGGTGCTGTCTGTGTTGAGCGCTCAGTGGATCTGCGCTCGACAGTGCAGCCTAGGCGGAGTAGTCGAAGGCAGATTCACTGAGCGCAGGGCAAGCTAGCAGACAGAAGCTAAGCTCTCGTTGCAACATGGCAAACTGAACCTCCCCCACCCTCATTCAGATCTGGCATTTGGAACTATTTTGGTCTTCATGTGACGTATGACCCTGAAGGTAAGCGAGTCAAAAGCGAGACTAAAGTAAAACAGTATGTTGGATGTGCCAGCAATGCTCAATTACATTGGTGGGAACTAGTGTGTTAGCGCAGTTAGCTCGTTAACGTGTTGGCCGTCCAGCTCCATGCACGGGCGATCCGCGGTAGCTCGTTAACGGAGATTTGCCGTGTTGTGGCGTTAACCTCATTTCAGATTAACGCTGACAGCACTAGTGGGAACACAACGAATATGACTGCACATTTACTCCACATCATCCTAGTGCAAAGACAAGTGGAAGCAGACAAAAACAACAAGCACGCATGCTACAAACTTTACCCGAGTCATTTAGACAGCCGTTAGCACGTGATTCTCCTTATGGGGACCTGATATGTTTAATATGCTGCTGAGAATATAGCCCAGAAGAAGCATATAGTATAGCTTTTATTTTGGAAAGAGCCATTTCTCTGTAATAAACTCTCTTTTCCAAAGATGAGTGATTCCTCAATCAGATACAGGGCTCGCAAAATCGCTAGCCCGATGTCCTGGGGCTAGCGATTTTTCCAGTCGGGCTACCAAAATCTATCTCTGCCCTGCCCGTCGGCCTATGGTAGGAAGGAAAAATATATGTCAATGCTTTTGCATTCTTTCGGAAATGTAGCTGGGTAATTATGTCATTGGCATCGGTGAGCCACTGTCAATATGTGACATACTGAAATCGCGTTTGAATTTGCGCTTGGTTTTTGCTTTAACTTTGCAATCGCGTGAACTGTGTATAGAGAGCGACAGCACTGATTGGTGAGTGATGATAATTTGCGCACCAATTCCTCTGACATCGTCTTATCAATCGTTAGCTTACTATGCAAACATGACAAGTGAAATCATTTTTACCGTATTTTCACCTGTATCTTTTTTTAAAATTTGTAATTATAGTTCATGTTTGTTTTTCCTGCCCACCTAAATTCTGTTCCCGTCTTCAGTTACTCCCTGTTTTATAGTCTTGTTTGTTGTGCTCTGTATTTAGTTTCGCATCCTTTGTCTCATTTTCTTAAGTTCAGCTGTTCTTTCAGTTGTCTCCTGCTTGCTTCCCACCTGTCTTACTTCATTGTCATGTCCTCCATCATTCCTTATAGTTACGTGTCTTCTTGCTATTGTTTCTGTAGTTTTGAATTCCTCATTCTTGGCTAGTCTTTGTTGTGTATTTTGTTTGAGTGCAGCATCAAAGCTGATTTTTTTTAGCTTATCTCCCGTCTCTCTTGTCCAAATCCTGCCTGCCACACAGCCATTCATGACAATCAGTGCTTTTCTACAGTCAAAAGTCCACAAGTTTTTATAAGATCCACAACACCAGTAAGTGAAATTCTGGAATTCATCCCAAACCATGACAGAGCCACCAGCATGTTTTACAGATTTAGACATTCACCTCTCTCCTGATCTCCTCTGTACATACTTTAACCAACAATTTCCAGTTTAGATTCACTATTCCATATTTGTTGCCACTGATATTAATAGGTAAGTAATTTGACATATCTTAGCCTTTTCCCCCCATTTCCTGAGAATGGTTTCTTGACAGTCATCAAGACTGAGACTGTTTCTGATGAAGCTTCAGTGAACAGTAGATGATTCTCTCAGCTCGTGTATCAGGTCCTTGCTGGATTTTTACCCCCTATTTCTGAAGAAAAAAAAAAGACTTTCAGATACAGTTCATCTGCTGTGGATAGTTTTTACTATCCGGCCACTTCTTTTGTCCTTCACTTGTCCAGTTTCTTCATATTTTCAGGACGCGCTACAGCCCATGCTGAAATATGTAGGTTTTCGGCTAATAGCTCTTTTTTGAATCACCTTGTTGTTGCAAAAATACTATTTCATGCTTGTCAAACCATGTTATCTTTATCATTTTTCATAGATGTACTAAAGAAATGAAACAAATCATGTTTTTTTTGTGACAGGCTGCAATTACAATACAATTTAAATTCGTTTCTTCGGTAAGTTGTCTGTTATGTGTGGACACAACACTGGTTCATCTCTTGAGTTTGATGCTTTTTTTATGCTTGAATGATTTATATGTCAGTGGTAAGGGGCTTCACAAACAACCAGAAAGTAAAATAAACATTCCTCTGAAAACTATAATTATAATTCATAATAAACCCCATGACTCTAAATCACCAACATTACCCTGTAATTATTCGGAATTGGTGTAACACTGATAGTATTGTTTACCTGTTTCCTCGTGACAGTTAAAATGTAGATAATGATGACTGTCAGTTTTAAAGCAAAGGAGAAACAAATCATACTAATTTATATGTTAGTTACTTGCAAGGTATTTTAAAAAGACAGACGCTGTAAATGATCTCATGTTATGGCTCATAAATATTATCTAAGTATCCAAAAATAATATGATATAATTCAATTCAGTTTGATTTATATAGTGCCAAATCACAACAGCAGTCACCCCAAAGCACTTAATATAGTCTTCACCCTTATAGGTAATGTGTAACTGCAATATAAGAAGCATCTTCTTGAAAGGTAAGCACTACCTTTCAAAATACCAACATCATATTTTTCTTGTGTCTTTTTCTTTTAAAAACCTGGTGATTAACTGACTGGAACCCCCCAAAACACCAAAAAACATAAGTAATAAGCTGTACTATCAGGGACTGCCATGTTTTTTATTATGAGGGCACATAAGCGTAACATCGTAAAAAAAGAAAACACTTGAATCTAATGCTGTTTCATCAGTGTGATGTTCATTCAGCAAACATCTCACTAAAATGCAGTTTAGGAACTGCTTGTTCACTTACACTGAAATAACAAAACATTTCAATAAGCAATAATCTGGAAACACCAGGGACATTGGAGAACTTTGGCAGAACACTTCTGGTGCACTGTTGTGTTGCAGTTGCTTTTGTTAAGAGCAACAAGCAGCTTTAATGGGGACATTTTTGGTTTTACAGTATGGCTAAAGCTGGTTTGAGGCTTTGTTTGCCTGACAGGGGCAACAGAGTCCTTTTCTTACCTTTCACACCCACTCTCTCTCTCTCTCACACACACACACACACAAATAAAAAACTTCAATCTTTTCCCATGCTGATCAATAAACGTGATAAGAACTCTATCCTGCCAGTTGGCAGTGACTAATGGGTTGGAAAACATGTTTTCTCTTGAGGGTCGAGAGTGCTGCCCACATATGAGAAACACACAGAGGATGAGAAAACTTTTGTACGTGTTCAGCGTGATGAGATCCCAGACAAATTTGTTCACTAACCACAAACGATCCAAGCCACACTGCGAGGACCTGGTGTGTTTGTAGGCATAAAGAAAGTCAGAGATCAATGGCTTAATAACAACACCAGAGTTAATATTCATCAGGGCGTTCTTAGGGGACAAGCTTTGGTTGAAATGCTAAACTGGTACAATGTTTTTAAAGGTACAGTGTGCAAAATCTCACCACTAGATGTCAGTAGATTGCAAATTGCAGTCAACCAATTCAAGTGCATGACTCTAGCTACGGTGGCTCCTAAAGGACAAATACACAAACTGTTAGCCGGCGTTATTGAAACTGTCTGTTTTTAAGTCTAACATTAGCTGACATTATGTTAGCAATTGTGAAAATAGATAAATGTTTTAGAGCCGTGAGTTCAGTTCAAGAGATAAGCCTTGAGGTGAGGAGGTGAACATGAGGGTGGAATGAGAGGAGTGGTGATGGGGGATAAAGACAGAATCAGAAAGACGTGTCATACAGTTACAAATGTTAAATGATCAAAAATTGTTTGAAAGAGTTTGTGAACTTTAAATTAAAAGTAACATATAAGTCATACTACGTGTGTGGCCATTCTCTAACCACATACATATCCACATTTAGGCAGAACATCCATCTCAGTCCATCTTAGTTACTGTATTCAAGATGCTGGGGCAATGTGGTGGCTTCCACAAACTGATACCTGCTCCCATTTACTTTTAATGGATTAATTCTAAGTTTATGAGAAAACATCAATTTGTTATGCATTAATCAATGTATATTTACGAGTAAAACATTCTGGTTTTCTATTAAGTAATCTTTAAAAAATTACTGACTGTGCCTTTAAAGCCAAGTAGCACTAAATCACCTGTCACATCATATACTATTACATAATTAACTGACTCAGTTACTGCCACCCGACTAAGAGAGGGGCAAGGGTACTTTACTTTTTTAGATCATACAGTCTGAGTGTCGATATAATGGAAAACCAGGGAATGGGCTAAATGGACTGGTAGTTACAGAAGTGATTGTCTACTCTGAGCACCTGCTCACAGCTGATTTCAAAACACCAAGACTTTGATGGCATAAAAATATTCAAATCAAGGCTTTGTGAAAGGACTTTACAAATCAGCGGGTGACATAATGCTTGCTACATCCTTTTTTCCCCACTGTAAAACAAGAAGAATGAACTCCTGCTGTGGCCTCACAGGTTCGGTGCTTACCATTTTCCTAACTACTTTCAGGCAGACCGTGCGGAGGTGTGTGTGTTGGATCCAGGTGCGGACACAGGCGAGGAGACAGAACCAACGTTAACAAAAGGCGAGCCTTTATTATGGCTGATACAGGGGGCAACATAAAGCAGCACGGGCAGTGGTGAAACTAAACTAGAACCTACACTGGGAAAACTAAACTAAGAAAACTGTGACTTAACTATGACAAAGTAGGAAGACTGCCAATGACTATGAGCAGGACCTTGTGCGGAGTGCATGATGAAACACACGAATCACTTACAGGAACATGAACTGCACAACAATCCTGAAACCCCTTAACCTGACATGACACGAGGGATGTAACACAGACGACGCGACACTGACAAAAAGAAACACTGGGCTTAAATACACTGAGGGATAACGAGGGAAATGAGACACACAAGGAGAGCACGGCTGGGAGTAATCTGACATGACAAGACCAAGGGGAAGCGAGACTCAATACATTGACATGGGACACAGACTTTCAAAGTAAAACAGGAAACATAACAGACGCAGACTTGACTAGGAAATACAGCTGACCATAGAACACAGAAACAGAAACCAAAAGACTAGAAAAGATAAACTATGACAAAATCAAAATTCAATAATGATACAAAACTCAAAACACTGGGTCGCCGACCCAGGACTGTGACATGCGCAGGTTAACTCAATACAAAGACACCCTGCCACCCCATCAATGGCTCTGGACCCCCATGTGCCACCTTATTTGAAAAATCCTAGAAAAGCTCCTGCTTAAAACTACAGGTAATAGTTGCTAAGAATATACAATAGACATTCAATGCACTGTTAATAATGAGTTTACTAATATCTACCCTCTGTTCAAGAAGCTAGAATCCCCCAGGCTACAAAGTAAAGCTATCCCGGAAAAGGTCATCTTCATAGTCAGAAGGCAGGACGATTTACACCGACTACTCCTCCTTACAAAAATGTCTCTTAGCCTACTTTTAGAAAGAATTTGGCTGTCATTGTGGCACAGCTGTGCATCCTTTCATCAGTTTGACATTTACCTCTTCATCACAGGGCTGGAGTCAGTGAGCAAACTTTTCTATGTCCTAGCAGCAAGAAGCATCTGCGAAGACACTGCTCTTTTCATCAGATAATAGAACAGCCTGTATTACATATCATTATTATGGCTTCACGCTCACTATGGGATTTATTTTTGATAATCAATGTGAACATCTATTCACTTTCACAACGCTCTGAAAGGCATTCATGGAGGAGCTCATTTGTAGAAGCAGCAGCTTTGTTCTGTCTGCCCTAATTTTCTTTTCAAATCTCTCCGTGCCTTGTAGACCGGCTCATACAAATAAGGCTGTGATGGAAAGAACATACTGTGGATGCACTCATGAAGGCTCAGTCAGGCCCAGCCTGTGCTTTGGAGCACACTGCGGCACTGATGTGTGTGGGTTCAAGGATTTAAATCTGTTGCACATCTGATTAAACTCACAACATAGGTGTCTATGAGGTGGACTGCACCATAGACAGTATATAAAAGATTGCCACTGAGATATCACAGACCGGTTTCAGACTTTGGGTTGTTTTGGAGTCATAACATTATCTTTTTGGATGCAGCTATGCTGATACTAGAGCCAGAAGTGATCTTAACTGGACAAGACAGTTAGTAACTAATGCTAGCAAGGTTGTTTAGCATGCTGCACCAAAAAAAACCAAACAAATTAGCTACAGCTGCCTGTGTTAAGATGTCATATTTTGTATTTTAAATACGTAGCGTACATGTATTCCGTTACTCCCCAACACTGCTTACAAGTTGCAATATGTGAAATATAAGCTCAAGCTATGCAGAGTATCTCAGCTCAATCTCAGTTTGAGTAACTACATAAAAATTAATCTTTCGAGAACAACCGCAGCATGACCTTCGTTCATACTGCTGGGGGCGCTTCCTTATACAAAACTAGCTGAGAAACTCAGCGGGACACAGCAGAGAGAAACTTGTTGGGTCGAGAAACTGCACCCAGCTATCTCGTGCCCTAGATGATTCATTATGCATGAAGGTCTGGGTTCTTTTGTAGAAAATCAATAAGTGCATCACGTCTGAATTATTAAACAGCAACAAGACCTGCACACACGTCTGAGCCGACCGGTTGTTTACACTAGTGGTTGCCAGTGACCAGGAGTTTCACGAATTAGGACAAACACGGATGAATTAAACATCAGAGCGGTTTCCGCTCTAGAATCCCCGCCACCGCCGCGCCTCTCCGAGCGTATGATCCATCAAACAGAGTGAGGACACGCGGGGGCCCATCGACGCTGACTGATGAAACTGATAAGGATGAGAGCTCTGAGTGGCAGGCGTGAGACGAAGGAAAGACAAAACACAGACTATTCCCAGAACAAATGATGAAGAAAAGGTCTTGTTAAGCTTTGAAAAAGACACAGAAGACAAAAAGAGGTTCATGATTATGATCTATTTTCAGATTTGATTTCTCAGAAGATTACAACCATTGGAGGAATTATTTCCCCACTTAAAAAAAAAACTACATTAGGAGGATAAAAGGCAAAAAATTATTGAATCCTTTTGATTTTTCATTATAAAAAAAAAAGACACAGTCACATAATTTGCAACAGTTAAAGCAGAATTGCTAAAAGGTACAAGTCTTCTTCGGGCTTGTTTTGAAAAAGCCTCCACGTGCAGCACTCAGCTTCCTTCATTCATCATGTCTGCTGAAATCATGTCGACCAGCGTTGAAAAGACAAAAGCAAGACACGACGTCACAGACAAAGCGTGGTCATTTTCTTCCTCTCCATTTATCAAATTCTGCAGCAGCTAAATAACGCAGATTGCCTCTGACTGTATATCAAAATAAATCTCTTTCCTTCATTTGTTAGAGCAACAAAGTGATTAGCATTTTCACAGAATTTTCAAAAAATAGCCTTACAACATTTCCATAAAAAGTACACTGCTCCTCCTTCATCAGCAAATAAAAGAATTCAGCTTTTTAGTGTTTGTGTCCTCGTAAAGCTGCTCGATGCATTCTCTGAACTAATGATCGCGTTGCATTGCTTTTACCTTCTGACTCAATCCGAGTGGCTGTTATCAATCCGTTCCTGCGTGTTTGTTAGATCAAATCCTCTCTGATAAGTGGTTCATCTCCGTGCTGAGAGACACTTGGCTTATCATCGACCGTCAGGCTACAAGTTACAATTTTTATTTTAGGGTGGTTTTTGTTTCGTTTAGGGACCGATGAGCTCTACATAAACATGAAAAAAAAAATCAGTTTTGGTCGTTACTTGACAGATTTCAGTTTTTCTGAGCCATTTAAAGTGGGCAGGCCTTCTGCTCACGTTTCATACAACAGATTTATATTCTTGGACTCTACTTCAGAGGTTTTGTAATATTTGCTGTTCAAGAAAATCCTCATTTACCTCATGCTGGTGCAGCTCGTCAGGCCAAACACTATTAAAAAACAAGCCCTCCCCTCACTTTAAGCCACATTCCTTCTGACTGGTTGCCTCTCACAAACAGTAAGTTTATACAGTAGGTGGGTGGGACTTAAATGACCATATTAGGGATATCTGACATCATCAGCCTTAGCTATCCTCTATAACAAACTGCTTTGGTTTAAGAATCCCATTTTAATAATGGTGGCTATATTTTCCCTGCTCATGCTGTACACCAGTGTTTGTCAGTAGTTATGTTTTTTTGTAATAGTAAATGATACTTTTTCACTCTTGCGTCTACCTAAAAGGGTCAGTTTACACTTTTTTTTTTTTTAAAAGCTACTTTTCATTTCCACCTGTCACATCTGCCACTCTCACTTCATGAGCAATGCTCTGGGTGCTGAAAACAGCAGAAAATCTCCACAGTACCCTGCAGGTTGCTTGTTAAAGCTAATGGGACAATTATGTTTTGTGACTTGGGTGAAATAACTCTTTAATGGGAGACATCAGCTGTTTTATTGTGGTGGTAGATGGCAGTAAGACCAAGTCAGAGAGAGACAGACTGAGACAAAGCTTCCTTTATCTGTTTCTTTTCAGCTCCAACATTCCTCTCATTCTGCCGGGCACGACCTGACCATGACCAACGCTGGCTGTGCCTCTGTCTCGCTGTCCTCTGGGAGCTCTTTGATATTTTCTAAAGTCAGTGTATCCCTACAAGGACAGCAGGCCACTCACTGAGGCCACTCGCAGAAAATGGGTTCTTTTCAGTGTCTGGGCATTGGGATCTTTGTGTTCACTTTCCACAGTTCAAAAGTCCACTTTAATCCACTCGCACAGATCTGCAGAACAGATGCTCACACAGTAGTGTTAGAAAAATACAGCTTTGCTTGTGCTACAATAACCATGGCAACTTGATTGTGCTACTCTTACAGTGATAAAAAAATTTTTTTGCTCCTGCTTTCTCACTAAAATAATGTGACAAAAAACAGCATGTCTGACTGAGCCAATCTTTTCTGTCTTTGGTCTGTCACTTAATGATCTGCTCGAATAAAAACACACCTCTTTCATCCCTTTCTGCTGACAGCTAATTATCCTGCTCCTCCTCAGCTCAGAAACAACTTTCCAGCAGCCCTGAATTCCCTCCAAAAGCTGCCTGTCCCTCCACCCGTCTCTCTTTCGACTCTCCATCAGGATTGTGTGGAGGTCACTGGAATTCGCTTTCAGTTCAGCCACAGCGGGAAGATGATTTTGGAAATCTTTATCATGTTGCTGTTTCAGTTATGAGCCTGGATCCAAACACACAGCTCCTTCGCCTTCCAGGCAATCAAATTTTTATGGTACAAACAGTTGCTGAGTTACAACAATTCTGCAAAGATGAGTGGTTCAAAATTCCTCCACAGAGCCTTAAAAGACTCATTGCCAGTTATTGCAAACGCTTAATTGCAGTTGTTGTTGCTAAGGGTGGCCCAACCAGTTATTAGGTTTAGGGGGCGAACGCTTTTTTACACAGGGCCATGTAGGTTTGGATCCCCCCACCCCCCCCCTTCTCCTCCCCGACCTTGGTTCTGCCGGAGGTTACTTCCAGTTAAAAGGGAGTTTTTCCTTCTCACTCAAGTGCTTTCTCATCAGATGTTGTCTGATTGTTGGGATTTCTCTCTATAATTGTAGGGTCTTCACCTTACAAGGAAAAGCGCATTGAGGTGACTGTTGTTGTGATTTGGCGCTATATAAATATAACTGAAACAAAAGTTTAAGTGTGTTCCAAAAATCAATTTTGGAGAAAGTTCTCTTCCAGGTTGGCTCAAGAAGGAACAGGGATCATTTCTTTAGGGTGAAGCTGAGGGTCAAAAGGCTTCGCCCTCCTGCAGTAGAAAGTGCTGCGTGACATTTCATATCGACTGAACTAAAAGCAAATTCCTCGCTAACCTTTTCCATCTTACACATTCACATCCTTTCCGCCTCTCCACCCCTCACTTCCGTCTCCTTTTCCTGTGCCTGCGCCTAACTCCTAACACTTGAGTTTTATGTTAAATGAGTCTAAATGTGCATTATATTGCTGTATAACTTTGAGCTGCAGCAGCGTTTGTAGGATTTATACCAAAAATGCAATGAAATGTCCCTTTAAATAGAGCGAAAATATCGTGGTGCTAAATACAATAGTGTTTTATCTTAATACTGATAAAATAATATAAAATTTAATGTTTGTGGTTACACTTGCCAATAACTGCCTGTAACATTTTAGCCCATTTAAAGGATATTTCATCTCACTTAAAACATTCATTGTTACATCATCATTACATTACTGAGGAAGGCATGATATGTTAGACACCTGATATACATAAGAAATACACAGTGAATAAATCAGAAGCATTAAAAAACTGCACAAAAAAAGAGTCCCGCTTATTTCCTCTGTTGCTGCTCATTCATTGTCTCATGCTGGTCAGTTTTTGTTTTCATTCATTAAGAAGATTCTTGAAGCGCCCAGCTGACCTCAGATCAGCCGTGTTAGAAAGCAAGGCGTAATTACCGTGACCTTTCAGCTAATCCCACATCCGGAAATCAGATTAAAAAAAGATAAAGAGCCCTCGGTTCTGGAAGTATGTGTTCCCTTTTCCTAAAGTAAAGCCCAGAGAAGATCGAGTTGAAAAATTGAAAAGTGGCAGTGAATTTTTGATTTGCAGTACTCGCTGCAGTCTGTTTGAATTACCTCCACACACAATTCTGGGATGGACACTAAGAGAAAAACTTCAAATGCTTTTTGAAATCTACTGAACTGGTTATTTGGCCGCAGCTCTGTGTGTTAGTCAAACGACAGCAGGTCTGGATGGTGCTCCATGTCTTCAGTGCTCCCTCCAGTGGCTTTGCTACAGGGGGCGCCATTCCCCAGCAGGACATCCTCGCCCAGGCTGATGCGGCAGGGAGTTTTGCCCGAGCAGGGAGTTGAAGCCAGCCGCGAGTCCGGCCCCGGCGCCTTCTGCCAGATATCGCATTGTTTGGCTTTGGACTCCAGAGGGGGATCTTTATTGATGAGGTCTGGTACAGAGAGCTGGAGCTGGAGCCCGTGTTCGTCCATGCCTTCATCAGAGCTTCCCACTTCTACGCCATCCTCTTCTCCACCTATCACTGTATCCACGTTGTCACTGATCTCAGCTGTCTCAGAATCAGCTCCGGGTTTCCTCTCTGCTGGGCCCGATGACCTCTTTTCCTCCTCCTTTCCCTGTTGCTGCTCCTCCTCATTCCTTATCTCCTCCTGAGTGATGGGGGATGTCTTCTCAGGGGAGGAAGGGAAGGAGGAAGAATCCACAGGGTCGGGGGAGGAGACCACGGGGTCAGAGGAGATCATCATGTCCTGGGTCGTCTTCAGTGCTCGAGGGAGGCGCTTCTTCCCTGATGGGGGTGGAGGGTCCAGCCGAGGGAAGGAGTCAAAGGAGGTGATGTGGCTGGAATAGAAGAGAGGAATAAAGGTAGGGGGAGAAAAGGGAAAATGGAGATTAAGGGAGGCAACGAAGGACAGACAGAGAACGTTTAAGTGGTGACTACAGTTGAAACTTCTGCCATATGCTGCCACAAAGAAGAAATCGATTCCTAAACATATTTTATGCTGATGAAGTTTAGCTGCTTGAATTGACCAGAGCTGTTCAAGCTTAAACAGTATGTTTACAGCCTCATGACTCCCCTTGGTGGTCGCCATGGCAGATCATCAACCTGCTTCTCAGCCTATTCCCAGCATCTATCCCTCTGCATGTCTTCCTTCACTAAATCCATGAATCTTCCCTGCGCTCTTCCTCTTTTCCTCCTTCCTGGCAGCTTCATCTTCAACATCCTTTGTCCAAACAATCTAAGTCTTGCCTCTCTGACTTTGTCTTCATCCCGCTCGATCTTTCCTGTTCTCTCCCAACAGAAATCTTCAACTCTGCCACCTCCACCTCCAGATTCAGTCTCTCTTTCAGTGCCACCCTCTATAAACCATAAATCATAGTGTAGCAGGTCTACTACCATCATGTAAACCTTCCCTTTCACTCTCACCACTATCCATCTGTCACAAATTGCCCCTGACATTTGTCTCCAATGCCTGCACTGTTCTTCACCTCTCTCGGGCACTGTCTGTTGCTTTACAAAAACAATTTAGGCTCTGATGGATAGTTTCCTCCTTCATAACAACGTTACGTTGTGTAAAACATTCTAGAACTGCATTTGGATGCAGATAAAAGCAGATGACCTGTCACAGAGCCTACATACAGGCACAAACACTGAAGCTAGGGTTCGTAATAACTAGGGAAGCAACCCATAAATAACCCATATGTAATGCTGCATTTACAATAGGCACAAACTATTCAGGCAAAGAAAAAACGCAGCAGGACAAAATGAACTTCAGATTTTGCAGTCGGTACACATTAAAACTGTGGGCGGGACTATGACTAAACATGTCAAGAAAAATTGACAGCTAATTGGCTGATGGGCCCGCTGTGCAGAATAATAGAATCCTGTCAGGGGCCGTTTGTTGCATCAAAGAAGCACCAATTGTTTCATATTTTAACTGAATGAAACTTTGTCGAACAAAGGCCATCCAAAGTTTGCATGCCGCTTCAGCGTCACTGATAGAAGAATGAAACCTGGGAGGATGACTCAAACTTCAAAGCTGCTCTTGCCTACCAATAAGAACAAGCTGAGTGATGGAGGAGGAAGGCGGCTGGAGAGAAGCAACAAGAGCTTAAACCTACGTTCGCTCGTGTTCGGAGCTCCTCGCTGAGTTCAGTGAGCATGTTTACAAAAAACACTCTAAATTCTTAAGCTGTTCCAGCAACGTCAGCACGTAATCCTGTAGCTAGAGGCCAAGGCGATCACAAATTATTACTGTTGTGTGACCTTTCACTGCAGCTGACAGGCGGAGACAGTCAATAAGCACTGCTGTGCTGTCTGTCCTCAGAAAATGCACCGTTTTGTCACAAAAACAGCATCATTAACATCAAAAACCCAAGAAAAAAACATAAACCTTGTTAAGGAGGTCAGAGGCTTTGCAGGACTTGCGTTGTCTGGGGAACAGGGGAAGGTCCTGCGCACCTCATCTCATGCATTCAAAAATGAGAAGTGAGTCAGCTATAAGTCTGCCGAACCAGCTGGTGGTCCAGAACAATCTTTAGATCGCTGCTAAATGAAGCTAAATCTGTTCTGGGTGCAGCAAATGGAGATAAATGGAACCTGAGCGGCTGAAAAATGACTTTTACTCAGCCAATCTTTAGGAGAACAGACAAAAAATCCTTCAAAGTACATTTATGAGAGTACATAAACAAGTCAAATCGACATATTCAAAAAACCAAAAATAAAATAAACCCCCCATAACTGAAAACTTCAAAGTGAAAAACTGACTTATTCAATTCCAGGCATCTCCCAGGCACCTTTGATGTATCATCATTAATTTAAAGCCACATTTCACAGGAAAAATCGTAAATTATTCACCTTTTCTGACCCACAACCCAATTCTGCAGTGATAGATACGTCCTCTGCTCAGTATAGGTAATGGAATATTTTTGAATAAATTAAGATAATGTCTTTCACTGGGTTTATTAATTAATTATACGTGTGGAAAGGCCTCCGAGTTTCACATATTCGTCCTAAAATCTTTTGACGTAGAAGCCTGTTAATTATTTGGGGGAAGCAGTTTGCTCAGTATTAAGATGACGTATGAATGTGTGTGTGGATATGAGGGTGCATACCTGCTGGCAGCAGTCTGACTGAGTTGCTCCATGCAGCTCCAAACTGCACCAACATTCTTGTTGACCTCCGTGACCCCAATGTCTCCGAGGTTGCTGGGCTCTTTTCTTCTTAGCAAGTCATTGACCTGAAAGAAGGAGAGACGAGAAGGAGAGAAAGGTTTAACCTTTGCAGGTAGTTTTGATACAAATGTTTATCGGCTCAGCTGAAAGAATAAAAAGAGCTTAAACCTGCGTTCCTTTCAATAAGTCACACTATATGAGCTTATTTCAAAGGGTAAAAGAATACAGGACCTGCTGAGCTCAATGTCCCGTTTCTGCTTGTGTCGCACTAACCTTTGCCCCGACTGCCTTGCCCAGGTTAATGGCATTTTTCAGCCTCTGCTGTCCTCCAGAGGAGGGCGAGTCCACGCAGCTGGACCCCGGGTTCGAATTAGTCGTCGCAGCGGCGCGCCGGGTCGAGGACGGCCCCGGCCTTGAGGTCTGGGGACTCTGCTGCTGCGCAATGGAGTTCTCAAACATACTTTGATCAACTGTTCACAAAAGAAAAATGGAGAGGGAAAGAGCAGAAAGGGAGAGAGAGAGGGGTAGGTGAATACACAGTAGGACTTCAAAAAAAAAGAACATGTCTGCTTTTAAAAGAGCATGCTGCAAAGCTGCAGACCTTTCAAGTCTTAGGCAATACTGGTGGGAGTTTACTCTGGGATGCACTAACTTGGATCTTGAGAGAAAACAAAGAAATATTCCACTGAAACGAACACTTCTGATTGGTGTTTTAAAAAGTTCTTTTATTTTTTTCCCCTTCCAAACTACTGGGCAAACTTTTCTAACCAAATTCATCTTTTGTAGAGCGTTTCTTCAAACATGTCACGTTCTTATGACGCGCTCTGCAGCTTTGCATTTTAACACCACGATTCAAAGGTTTTTCATGACAATGCATTTACATGGGGGGGATCTAGGTGGCAAAGCGTAGTAGATCCACTGATATCACAGAATAATACATAAAACAATACAACAACAAAATAACACCACTGCAGCAACACATGCACAAACATAGGCAGGAACAATCAAGCAGAAAAATACAGGATGAGAAAAAGCAAAAAAAACAAAACAAAACAAAAAGACAGCTCAGGTTCAGTCCACTTAAGACAGACGATCTTACCTCTTGGAGAGAAATAGTTCTCGGAAAGCATTCAGTAAGACACAAAGTATCAGATATCAATCATTGTACTAGTCAAGCTGTTTCTGCTTAGTCAAACAGTACTGCTACAAGGGGACACTTTGGGGAAGGCAACAGCTAAAGAGCATAGCTGCAGCTGTGTACGCATATCTGAAAGGTACATTGTCTTCATCAGATAAATGTGGAGAAAATATAGCTATTTGGAATCAGATGGCGTATCAAAGGGTAACCTTGACTTCTCTTGTGCACACACAAATATTTCACTTGCCATCCCAATCAGCAGATCTGCAAAAAGCCCATTAGACAAAAGGCCCGAGGAAATGTGATCTGATATTATGAATCAACTGGATACAGAGGGCATCGACTTCAAGGAGAGAGAAAGAGCTAAGTGAAGAACGGAAAAGGATACATGTTGTTACTTTAGAGCGCGCAGAAGGCAGAGAAGAGAAGTGCAAAGAAAAAGAAATGTCAAACTTGGAAGTACGATCGAAACCTTACCGATAATCTTACTATTTTGGTGCCACCTGGTGGGTAAAATCAAACCAATAAACAACAACAGTCCTCGTCTGTAAATATCTGGTGCCACAGCAGTTGTGTGTTTTTAAGAAAGTGGCAATGTTCAGCCCATTTTCTGAAACAGCCCAAACATTTGCACAATATTAACTGCACTGATTTTCAAATATCTTTAGCATTTGCAGCAGTAAATATAAGCAAACTGACGATGCAACCTCAGGCTTAGAAAATTCGAATATTTCAGTATTTTCTGATGTTGTATATCTCAAACTTTGAATTGGTTCAACAGGCAATCAATTAGTGGTTTATGTGATACTTAACAAAAACAATATTGCAGAAAATAATGCTCTTTAAGAGTTAGCTAATACAGTACATCAGCGAGCAAGTCGTTAGCATCACTAACCATAACTCTGCACTTCCTGCCACCAAATAAGTGCTTATTATGTGTGCGTCATTCTAAGTTTCTGTGTATTGGCATGACTGCGATTTATGCTTTTGTGTTCCACAAACACACTTCTTTAAATAATTCAACTAAGCATTTTTCCACAAATGAAAAACAGGTTCTTGACATTGCTAACAAATGGTATACTAGCACAGATTTGCTTAATTAAAGCTGTGATGAAACTGGAGGCTAATTTATGAATCTTTCTGGAATGTTTGGCCTGCCTGCGAACATTATTCTTATGTTCTGACTGTTCGTCAAGGTAATCGAGTGATCTCTGGATCAATAGTCTCCTGTTCCATTGGCCAAAAAACATCCTTGCTGATCCCACCAGACAATGAGGCCACACACTTCTACATTACCTTGCAATGGAGAGTCAACGGAAAGACCTTGTAATGTAGTAACTCCACAGCAGCCTGTGAAGGGCACCAGGAAGAGAGGTGTTTGTGACACAGCCTCCATTGTACTCTGAAAAATGTATGTGTAAGTCTCAGCGTTAAATGTTTTTGCAGGTTTCCTCTCTGCATGGTGAAAAGGTGAAACCCGCTGTTTGAAAATGAGCCAGAGTGTCACTGGCTGGCTCATTTACACACAGATGCAGTTAATCATCACTATTTATGGGCATTTCACTGCCGGACAGTCCCCGAGCCAGCTCTGAATCTCTGTTGCTTTTATGGCTCACTAAAATGAATGCAAATTCAAAGGCTTTCCATTGTGCTATGTTAAAATGCAGGCATTTCCACTGGGACTGGAGGTCAGCTCGTCCTGGCTAAATATACCATCAGTGAAACACAAAAGACTTAAAGGTTTTTAAAAAAAGATATTTAGTCTTCATGGACATTACTGGGAATGCATTTCTAAGTGTATGCAGTAGTGCTGGATGAATGCATTTCCTGACAGCAGTTTAGATTAAATGGACAACGAGGACATGTGTGACCTTCCACGCATCTTCCAAAATATGCAGCTGCTTTTATCAAATATATAGACGTTTCCATCCATCTCCATGTTCAAAAAGCAATCCATCACACCAAGCAAACAATTAACCTGTTTGATCCACGCAGTCAAAGGCAAACCATCTAGGGTCAGAGTCAGATTAATGGCCATCCCTTTTTAACCTCTTTATATAGAATTTTCCCCTGTTTGGAAAGCCTAGATTGAAAAGCTTTAAATCATTATCAGCGATAACCTTATCCTAATTCTGTATTTTGGAGAAAGGTAAAGCGGATGTCTTTTGGAGTGTGTCACTTAGAATAGTTACTCTTTGCTCCCTAAATGCCAAGACTTGAGAGAAAAATTTTATGAAAGTAAAAATAATTTTCATTAGGGATGTACACGATTAGCTGACTAATTGTTGCTACTGGCACTAGTTGGTACCAGACGTGGTAGTCGTTTAACATTTTGATTGATGCCCAGTGTCGGTAAATTGCTGTGTCTTAAATGTTATGGAGCCATCTGCCGCCAGAAGGAGCATTGTTTATGATAAAGGCCATAAATCTTTAAAGCTATGTTTTCATTATTGTTATTATTATTGTTAGTTGTTTTAAAGGCAAAAGAATGTGATTGTGGATACAACGGACAGAAAAGACAGTGAGGAGTTCAGTCAGTTGGTGGGGGGCTTAGGGTAGAGCCCTTATACCTCCACATCGAAAGGAACCAGTTCAAGTGGTTGCCTACTGGGTAAGGTGTTCCGATCGGGCATGTCCTACCAGGAAGAGACCCCAGGGTAAACCCAGGACACTCTGGAGAGACTCTTCTTCTTCCTTCCTTTTTGCACATATAATGTGCAATGTTTATAATGCATAATGCAACATACCAAACAGCCCCATTTCAAGTATGATTCATTAATGAAGAAAAACAATAGACAATTTTTGTCACTGTCTATTAAACTGTCCAGAAACAGTTGCCGGGAACATCACTAGTTAGAATTAGGGTTAGGGTTGGGACCAGCAGCAATGATGACTGAAGTGATGATACGAAAATGTAGGTGACTTTATTTGGAAGGTAACCAGTTTCTAAAAAAAGATTTTTTAAAAAACCCTACATGGCAGTGTGGTTACATTTCAAACACTAGGCCTGGACGATTAACTACAATACATTGGTTAAATCCATCCCATGTTTCTTTGTGGGGCCTTGTGACACCATTGTAATTTTAAATGGAAAATAAAGTGGTGGAATCACTCTTATCTCTAAACAAATGGGATCTCTGATCACCTTCCAAAACAAGTGTCTGCTTTCATTAAATATGAATCATTTTACCATGCACCTCTCTATGTCCCACAGTCCAACATACTTACATCACAGTCCAAAAATAAGATGATTATCTATTATCTTAAGTTTAATACTACACTTTGTGCTTCCTCTGGGAGTGTGACACCTAACGTAAACTTGTGTATTCAGCATCTTAATGTACAATACCATGCCAAGCATTTTTTAGACTTGTAGTCGTCATGCACTACCATCAGGAGGGACTCTGATCGTCCCAAATTCCTTGTACCATGGGACAATGAGCCCAAACATACAGCCACAGTTATAAAAAGTGAAGAACAAGGAGTCCTGCTACAGATGCTATGATCCCCACAGAGCTCTGATGTCAACATCATGGAGCCAGTCTGGGATTGCAGAAAGAGACAAGAGACACTGAGAACCGGAATTCATAAAAGAACTGAGGGAAATTCTCAAAGATGTGCGCAAACTCTTACTTTCCAAGTATTCCTGTGCTTGAAAGTAACGTTTCAACAACACTGGATCCATTTGAGTTCTATACCAAAAAAGCAACAACATTTATCCTACTTTGAAAAGAAAATATTTAAGAATTCAAAAGTCTGAAACTTAATACAGCTGTGAGACGTGCTACCCTGGTAAAACAAAGGCTCACATAGGTAGAAATCCAGTCTGCATGATGGATTCTTTTCAAAGTTAGAAGAAAATAAGATTTGAAAAATAAACACCAGCTAAACCAGACCTTCCCAAAGTGTGGGGCCCTTGCAGAGGGCAAGAGCCATTGCAGGGGGGCGCGGCATGAAAAAGGGAAAAAAAACAACAACAAAGCTTGGACACTGCTTGCACGGGGCGCCCACACAAACGCAAAGCAGGAGATGAAGCATCGCTGAATATGTTTCCAAACCAACTTTATTCTAAGCCAAAGACTAGAAAATATGGTGACGCATATCTTCCCTTTGGTTTCACCTGCACAAGTGCCGAGGTAGGTCTCCCCTGCAGAACTGGTTTTCCCTTCATCGGGAGCAGCGCTGGGCTCTCCAAATCACGGACAAACAGTATCCCACATTCTTGATTTTTAGTTCACAAACACTTGTTGTAATGACTAACAACTCCTGACATTTTGGAGATGTTAGCTCTTTATACAGTAAAGTTACAGCAGGATACAAATAACATCAGGCTGATCCTGCCACGATTTGTCCCCCGGTTCAAATCACGGACAAACAGCATCCTACAGCTGTTTATGTTTTTAAACCCATTTTGCACAGAGAGGCATTTTGTTTTTAAAAAATGTATTGATAGCAATGTTGAACATTATTACACAAGAAAAAAAAACCAACTACACATAAAATAATCACACCGTGACGCCTCTGCCTTTCTAAATGGAGGGACAGTAACTGCGTGTTTATGTAAGCGTGTAAAACCTGAAGATAGAGACAAAATACTGTTAATCTGACTATCTGCCATTCTGCAATTCCTCTCATGTAAGCAATAACGTGGCGCACATCTGACGTGAAAAAAGGAACATACCTTTGACGTTGCATGACGAACTCTGTATTCCTCGTCCACACGTAAACGCAAAAAGGGAGTTTTAAAAAATCTCAGTTTTTGGTGATTCGAAACGGCGTTTACGTGTGGACGAAACAGCTGCGTTTTCAAAAATACCCGTGTAGGTGCGGACGTAGCATAAAAGAGTTAGTAGTTTATTTTCTTACTACCTGTAATTTATTGCAGATTACTTGTATTTCATTAATTGTTTACTAAATGTTTGAGGTGTGAAATAAACCGCAATGGAGCAAAATATGGGTGTGTGTGCGCACGCACGCGAGGGGGGGGGGGGGGGCGGAAAACATTGTTCTGTAAAACAAAGCGGGGCCCAGCGAAAAAAGTTTGGGAACCACTGAGCTAAACTAATGTCAGAGCAACATGTAAACAGTGCACAGACACACAGTCTCTGTATCTCTACATCATAAAATCAAACCCTTCTGAAACACTACACCAAAATCTGACGTGCCTCTCCCAAGAAATCAAAGAAGAGCCTACAGCTATAGTGATCGGCCTGGCTTCAGTCCTGGTGATTCTGCTTGTGCATTTCCAACTACTTTCTCTTCTCGGTTTTTGAATACGCCAGTGAGAGACGGTGGTTTCAAGGCGGTTTATATTGTAAGGTAAAGACACTACAATAATACAGAGCAAACCCCAACAGTCAGATGATCTCCAAGCAAGTACTTGGCAACAGTGGGAAGCTCTTGCTATCAGTTTACACCGCATAGAAAACATGGAAGATGACTACAAGGTAAACAACACATACAGTAACACAGCAGCACGAGCATGAATGCGGGCAATGATGTCGGCCTCTTGCATTGGTTATGTCGTAGGCTCTACACAGATTCCCAGCAAAAATCTAAATTAGGCCTTACTGGGGCATTCAAAGCAACCTCCATGAAGCACACATTAAAAAGCAAATTCTTTTGCTTAGGTGGTTTCAATCATGGGGGGACGCAGCGGTGTGGTGGTTAGCGCCGTGTCCCTGGGTGCTCCCCACAGTCCACAGACATGCATGGGGTTAGATTAACTGGAAGGTAAGCATGAATGGTCAACGTGTTGGCTCTGAAACAAATGTTGAGGGTGTACACTGGCACAGCGCCCTGTGACATGGACATGGATGGGCTCCAGCCCCACTGCGACCCTGAACTGAATAAATGAACAAAAATGGATGGATGGTTTCAATAACAAATAAAAGGCACTTCCTTCATTACCAGCAAACTGGCAGATTTCAGTGAGTCCAACTTCCTCCTGACAGGACGCTCATTCACAGCAGCTTAAGAGCTGTTCTGTTTGATTTGTCATTCCCTGTGTTGAGATTTACTTCCAGCCTCTTAACCGAGAATTTCATTTGGCCTCTCACAGATGGGCTTCTGTGCCTCAGCCCCTGTGTGATCTCATATAAGGACACACAGGTGTACTTCTATCCTACTGAAGCCTTAGAATTCGACAAGTAGTGCAACTTAGATGTTAAAACCACAACAATGACGCAATGTCCCAGTTTCAAACTTTTACCATTGCTGTGGCATCAGTGTGCAGTCTGAAAAGCGAACCACAGATTAAAAAGCACAGGCCGAATTCCACCGTTAGAATGAAACACGTGTTTATGTTCCAGCGCGCTCAGTGAAACACGTTAAGCTCCTGCATAATAACTAGAATAACGCACTGTCAGCATTTGCAAGTTGCATGCTTTGTAGTATTAATAGATGCTGGTGCAGAGACTTTCAGTGTCTGACGCTGAAAATGATTGGCGATAATGGCAACGCCCAACGCAGAAAGCATACAGTGGTTATAAGAACAATGAAAGAGTAACAGAGACACTCAAAGAATACTGAACGAAAGTGTTTAAATGTAAACTCAGACACACTGAAGTCTTATAGTGTGTTGAATTAATGTGGGGCCTAAGCTGCAGTGAGTGATTTCATTGTTTGCATTTATACCCGTCTGTGGAACTGTGAAACTGAGAGGTTGACAGAGGATCAAATAAATCTCACACAAAACAGTGACTGAAACACAGACACGGAGAGAATTGATTGAGTCTATACACATAGTGTCAGAGCTTTGAAAATGACAATGAACACTAGCTGCTCTTTTGGTAATGATCAAGCTATTACAGCTGATTACATTTTGCTTAACTGAGGCATTATCAATATACTGTGTTTATTCTAAGGAGCTTAGAAAGAAAAGCGTCTTGACTTCTTTAAGCTGCTTGAAAGAGTTTCATGTTTCACGAGTTTCAAGCAACTTAAAGAAGTCCAGACGCTTTTCTTTCCAAGCTCCTTAGACTACGATGACCTGGATGACTGAGAACCTTCATACTGTGTTTAGACTCCGTATTACCAACAAACAGCTCTACTGCAGTTACTGAGGTGTAGTTGCCATTCTGGGAAGGTGTGTGCCCAACCACAGTTTATATTCAAGCAATCTAATTAAAAATATGTCCTGCCCCCGGCAATCAACAGCTAAAGAAGGCCAATATCGGCTAATCATGCTGTTGTGCATGTGCACAGCAGAAGAAGACATCACCTTTAACCATGTGATGGACGATGGAAGACTGCTGTCCTTGTTATTGCAGTGACATTTTTAGAGTGATCGTGTTGTACGAGCAAACGTGTTTGGATTCAGCCGTTAAGCCATAATGTGGTAAAAACTGTATGCATGCATGGTAGAAATTTAACTTGCTGGGAGAGAGACTTCACAAACTATTTTAGCAGTTTTTAACTGCACAGGTGCTTTTTATACCTCAGACTGTTGCTGTTATGGCTCTGCCCTCTGTCCTTTTATGCAGAACATCTTGTCTTTAAAGCAGCTTGTGGATAATTATTCAAGACCGTTTGCATTTTGATTCAGACTTGATCTGAAACTGTGCATGTGCAAACCCTTGATGGAGATATGACTCAGAAAGGAGAGAGCATAAGTGCCGTAAATTGCCTCTGTGAGCTGTTTGAGACTCTGCTGCAGCTCCAGCTGCTGACTGTGTGGATGAGTGGACCAAACACTTGTCCCTTTTACCTCCTGCACTCCCCCGAAGAGACGCGGCACCATGTTTCAAATTCCTCTGCACTGAAAACTGAGATGTCTTCAGACAGAGGTTAAAAATAATCATATTCTGGGAAAAAAAAGAAGAAGGTGTAAATGTTAATCGCTCCAGTTACTTTAAGTCAGAAAACTCCCACAGCCTGTTTGTTCTGTTCTGGAGGAGTGTGCACAATATTGACTTGTTTACTCCTTGTGCGCTTGCGTTTGTGTGTGTGAGTTGTCTTTTAATTACAAACACGCCTGAAGGACTCCATCTGTAATAATTATCGTTCATTAACGCTGAAATGAGGATTTTGTTTGTTTCTTCGGGAGCTGCTGTGGATTAACAGCATTATTCAGACAACAGCCAGATTAGACACAGAGACAGGGAAGCATGCAAAGTGGGAAGGGGCTATTTTTAATGTGTAATCCGACGTGTAATCCCTCCCATCCTCATGTATACCACCTAATTAAAATAGCTTTTTTGATATCCAATCAGTCCTGCACCCTGAAGAATAAGCAGGAAAGAGTGACGAAAGAAACAGGAGTAAAAACAGACATTTACTGAGCACCAAACAAAGGAGTCAACAAAACCAAAGAGCTCACTCCCACTCGTGTACTCGCTTTGGATGCTAAGCTGAATCCAACGTAACGCTCATGCAATCTTCTGCAATCTACCCCAAAGAGAAAATTCACAAAAATCTTACAGTCTGACTGTAGGTCAATCTGTGTGTTTGAACAAAGGACGCCTCAAGATAGTGGCGAGAGAGTCCACGGACAGTTCAGTGGCCGTCAAGTTAGATTAGGCTGTTCTCAAAAATGATTTGTATTCACATTTGTCTTAACACAACTTGAAGATTTTTCCAAAGCTGCATGCTGGCAGAGCTGGAAACAGCCATGCTGTGTGCAGGTGGAATAATGATGTTAAGAATCAATGGCAGAGTGTGGGTGTTCCTAATAGCATGGTCCAGACGCACACCCACTTTCTTAACCGTTTGGCCAATTCAGGGTCTGAGGGGAGCTGGAGCCTGTCCCAGCTGTCAGTGGGCACAGTGTAAAATAAGGTTTCTCCATTTCACCTTCAAGCAAATGATGCTTTTAGAGCTAAAATAAGTACTAAATAATTGACTATCACATTAAAAACAATGTGTTTATAGAGACTGTTTGGTTTATCATCAACAAAGTTTGCCCAATAGAAAGCATCACTGGGGTAATGCTGGGCCTCAAGGACCAGCCTGCAGGACACTGGTCCTTGAGGCCTTGAGTTGGACACCCCGGCCACAAGCCAATCAATCAATCGCCACTGATTCCCATTTTAACTTTAACTTACCAGAATTAAAAAGGCTTATTCACATTATGGTACAAAACATGCCTTTGATCTCTATGGATACGAGGAAGTTTGAATTTTTTTGTTAAATAATTCCATTCATTTTCATTTATATAGTGCTCAACAACTGTCACTTCAAGGTGTTTTGTAGTAATATTTGTAGGTTAAAGACCCTACAATAACAGAGAAAAAGTTCAACAATCAAAGGCCCTAATATGAGCAAGAACTTGGGAACACTGGGAAGGGAAAACTCCCTTTTAACAGGAAGAAGGCCATTTGCAGAACCTACTTGAGTGAAGGGAAGGAAATACTACCTACTGTGTGCTCCAAACTATCCAAGACGTTTGGATAGGTTGGATTTTAGAACTGGGGATTTTAGTATAGTATTTAATGAGTCTGTTGCTTAGCACCAATTAGCAGATATATGTCTAAGTGTTGCTTGCTAATAACTGTACTCCAACTTCTCATCTATACAGTATAAAGTCACTTCTTGTCCCTTTGAGGCTTTAAAATGTCAAAGCCAGTGGGTGATGTCACAAGTGTACTTTGGTTGGTGAGTAATAGGTTAATCAAACATACTTTATAGATAAAGTTAATTACTTGGCTTCTCATGTGCTTTTGTTACTGAATGCACTTAATACATTGGAAAGCTTTTACTTCACTTTGCTGTAATAGGACCTGCTGTTTTCTGAACTGTAACATCACTTTTTAAAAGCAGTGCTTTTGTCAATACCTTTTAAGAAAAGCACATGACTTGGCTCAGGAAGGTTGTACTTGTTATAGTCTTAGCAGGAATCAGGTAATAGCAGCATTTTGGAACAGCAGAGGTATTTGCTATGTGCTGGTAACCTTTACACCAGTGGGGGAAAAAGTAGCTTTCAAGTGCACTCATACCTCAGTTTTGAGAAATGTTTATTCGAGCATTGAACTTGACTTCCTCACTCCTACTTCCTCTGTAAAACAAATGTCCCTACATAGTCTGTATCTACAGCACCATGTTTAATCACTCATATTCAATCAGTCACTCACCTATCTGGTGTTTAATCAAGGTGTAATTACCTCTGATGCTTAATAGCACCTCAGCTCCTTAAATCTTGATTAAAGCTTTTGTCTCTGTGGTAATGTCCATTTTTTCCCTGCAGGGTCATTTTCCCACGCACATCTTCTATCTTAATAAGTAGTGATGCTGAATTATGATGTGATTATTGAGTACAGTTTTTATTATGTGGTACTGGTAATTGGCCAAATCAGTTTTCGCTGGCCTCCCAGGGAGCTTGTAATCATCTCAGCTCGGCTTTGGCATCACCAATCAAAGTGGCAAACTCCCTGCTTTGTTCTTAGCTGAGGGTAACCCACTTCTGTCAGAGACTGCACACACAGAAACACAGACACACACCGACACACAAACTCAGAGCCTTTTCTTCTCTTCACTGAGAGAATTTGACCGAAGCCCCCAATGTTAATATGGAAGAAAATAATTACCAAAAATGAAAACATTTAACTTATTTCCAACAAGAGTAAAGGCCTGTCCAAATATGAAGAAATCTGCTTGTTGCCCATTGCACTGACACTAACATTCCAGGCTCTGTTGGAAAGACACGCTCTTGTATATTTCACACCCTGACATGTGTCAGCCCACAGTATCCTTTACGGTCGGCTTCTTCTTTGCATGATAGATCTTTAACCCATCGCGCAAATCTGTGGATGGCACGGTGAACTGCATTCGCAGACAGTGATTTCTAGAAGTGTTACTGAGCCCGTGTAATGATATATGACAGAATGAGCTCTGTTTTTGTTCACTGTTTCCTGAAAGCTTAAACATCAGAGGCATCCAATACTGATTTTCAGCCTTGTCCCTTGCACACAGCCATTTCTCCAGATTCTCAGAATGTTTTAATGGAATTTTGTACTCTAGATAATGAGACCAAAATCTTATGAACAATATTATGTTGAGGACCATTATTCTAAAATATCTGGAATAATACTACTAACTATTTACAAAATGTTCTTTCAGCTCTTTCTCTCTAATACTGCTTTTCCAGCTCTTTGCTGCTTCTAGCCCCACGTTTTGAAGACATCTTCATTTTCTCAGTTTAAACATTTGATATGTTTTCTTTGTTCTACTGTGAATAAAACATAAGAGACTAGCAAGTCAACCTTTTTTGGAATTGTGATTGAAAAATCAGCAGTGCTCAGTGAGAGATGAGAGAAGCAGACAAAGCTGCATCCCAGTGAGCTGCTGTGAATATGCAAAGAGATGCGTGCAGGGCTGAAAGGATGTGTGAACTGAAACACTCTCACTTGAACACTAAACATACTAATCTTCAGGCCAGACAGGGTCATTATCGCTGATGTATTAAATTAGAGCTCTCGCTTGGCTACATTAACATATGAGAAAAGTATTAGTACAAGAGAGGCCAATCACGTATGCAAATTCAAAGCAAGGGGGAAAACAATCGGCTAAGGAAACGGAAAAAGGTAGAGCCGCTCATCAATTTAATTTGTTTGTCAGTTTAACATGAATGATTAAAGTGAGGGGGCTCTGGTAAAAGTCTGCTTTTGATGATGAGGGGGCAAATGCAGGAGAGGATTAATGGAAGAAGTTTCTGATTGTTCAGACTGAACTCTCACTGACTGCTCTCAGGCTGCTTTGAGTCTTTTTCTACTTTTTCACTTCCATTGTAAATATTCTTATACAACAGTGTTATTTTGCTGTTTTCTCATGAGATCAAAAAGTCTGCCATTGTACCTTTAAATAAAATAAATGCGCCCGATTTTAAATTGTGGAATTTTTGTCTTGCAGTTTTCAGCACTAAAGCTACATCGACCACAGTCAGAGGAAGTGAAAAACACTGACACTGTATATATATATATATATATATATATATATATATATATATATATATATTAGGGGTGCAAGGTCCAAAGAACTCACAAAGAAGCAAACATTTGATTCTGTCCTAAAGTGACCCAAACATCATGTCTACAATCATCACTGTTAACATGACGTGAGCTTTGGGCTAACAACCAACACACCACACAGCTGTCTTCATTGGAACAGCCTACAGGCTGCAAGTCCAAAAGTGGTGCATCACAACAGTCATTTAATTAGCCACAAGAGGTTTAACAGTAGGAGGAATATCACATTCTGCATTAAGAAATATTCCTGCATTAGTGTGCACTTTTTCTCCATCTGCAGTGTTTAGAAGAAAATGCTAAATCAATCAGCTTTTAATTGAAAGAACTTAACAAATAACACAATCTTAATAGATTTGATAAACTTCAAATTATGACAAATTTTGACACATTTATCTCCTGCCTGGTTGTTCAGTTGTTTTAATTAGTAGAATTATCTTCACACATTTTTGTCTGCATCTTATCTCCAGCCTAATTTCCCCCCCAGGATATCATTTCAGTTTTATCTAACTTAATTACTGAAATATGCTTTTCCTGCTGGACTCAGCAGTGCATCAGAAGGAACTAACAGCTCAGCAGTAAAATCTGAACTCTGCAGATTATTACAAAGCTGCCCCGTCCTCCTCTAGTGCCATACCCGACCTGTTCTCCCCTTCTTCTTCTTAAACTGGACACACGTGATCATAGATAGCCTTTAAACTTTAAACTTTATCTCTCTAAACATCAGTCGACATCTGTCTTGGTGCGAGACTCGGACCCTCAGTCTCAGGGGACAAAAAAAACCCATCTTATTAAAAAAAAAATTACCTGCCTTCTCTTTCTTCCCATCCTCTCCATCTTCTTCCATTTCATCCTCTCCCTCAGGTAAACTTTGTGCACAACTCTACTCTGTTCTTCCCTTTGCGATTGTTTTACTGGCAGAAACTGCATTTAGGCTACAAGGCGCCAGAACTATTGAGTGAAACTAATACAAATGAAACAAGCCTCCTGACTTTGCAAAGACAAAATTCTCCATTAAAACTAAAACTAATGGATCTCTGCTATTTAAATTAGACCATACAATGACTAATCCCACATAATCTCCACCAAATCCAATACTGATTATGTTTTTGTAAACAGGTTAGAAATGCTGAATGGAGTGAGTCGACCTGACCTGACTGCTCAATAAAGCAATTACTGTGGCACACCTTTAGGCTCAGCCTGTTTGACTAACACACACCCGTGCTGCTAAACCTTTAGTACTTGTTTGCATGTTGACATTCTGCTTATGAGACACTTTCATTATGGTGAAAGACATTTTAAATCTAATTTTGTTCCAGTGTATCTAGACACTTTGACCGGATTGGTGAAAAATCTAAATGACTGGTGGTTTTACAAAGAAATGATGAAATGAAATGATGCAGCTGATGAGTCATCATTACTGGATCATAAGCAACCTTCTTTTATCTGACTCAGCAACACCGGAGTCTCAGGAGCGGTGGATGATTTTTTTTTTTCACAAGGCTAAACTGTTAGAGGGAAACATCCAATTGATGTGCCACTTGTGTTCAGTGCTGTGTCCTCATATCCCATCACACTGATGCTCGAATTTGGTTTGTGGAAAATAATTGTTTTGAGAAAGAAAGAACAAAAAAGCCCAGAAAACCTCATCTGGATATTCAATGTAGTTAAGTTAAGACAGGTTCAAATTGCTGGAACAAGAAAAAGACTAGTGCTGTCAGCGTTAATCTCGTTAAAATGACGTTAACGCCATAACTGCATTAATGTGGCAAATCTCCGTTAGCGAGTTGGCGCTGATCGACCCGTGTGTGGGGCTGCACGGCGTTAGCGCGGTTAGCTCGTTAACGCACTGTACTCTAGGTAACGCGCTGATAAAAAAGACAAATCAAAAAGCACAATCACCTGAATGTATTTCGTGGACCTTCTGTAAACCTGTCACGATTAAGACAGAGTTCACACCAATTAGTCACTTTTGAGAAGATGAGACTGTGCAAACCCAGACAGAAATGGTCATATGTCTACTAGATGGAGACATATAACACTAGATGTCTCTTGAAATACAGGTGACCTGCAACAATGTATCAGGTGAACAGTGTTGGGAAGGTTACTTTTAAAATGTATTCCATCGTACAGATTACAGAATACATGCCCCAAAATGTATTCTGTAACGTATTCCGTTACGTTACTCGATGAGAGTAACGTATTCTGAATACTTTGGATTACTTAATATATTACCATGTTGTTTACAACTACGTGAATGTACTATTGCTGTGATTTATTACTGTTACTGAAGGTCCGCGGCTCCGAACCGTAGTAAAGGGACCTCTGGCTAATACGGTGGGTTCTGTGTCGGGCTCGTAGCTGAAAACTAGCTTTACTTTGTTCTCTGGGTCAACTTTGCTAGCGAGAGACAAAGAGAGGCGTTGAAAGGCTGCTCCAACGGAACTTATTGTTTCGGAGGAAAACACGAACACAGTGTACAGTCGAGTCTTAATAGCTTACTTACACCTGGGCTCGTCAGGCACTCTTCTTGGCTGCAGTGGTTATTATTATATTTACATGCTTCCAGCTCCCGTTTTTGCTCGATGACAGCTCGTACTTTTCCTTTTTCTCCCTCCTTACGCTCACAGACACATAACGGGTACAGCAGTCCATTCTCCCTGCAGCACGGACTACACTGCCTATGATGCTACATTCTTTAGAGCTATACCTGTAGCATTTGGCCTATTAGCTTAGCACAACAACAAAAGGCGCTCTCTCACCCAGGAAACACGCAGCGAGAGAGCGTCACTCTGTAACCATGGCAACCGTAACGCTGCCGCCTGGAACAACAGAACGTAGCTGTTAAACAAAACCCAAACAGTCCTGACCCGCCACAATATGAAACAGGGAAGTACCGCCGTGTAATCCATTTATTTCAACAAAGTAACTGTATTCTAAATACCAACTTTTTAAACGGTAACTGTAACGGAATACAGTTACTCATATTTTGTATTTTAAATACGTAACGGCGGTACATGTATCCCGTTACTCCCCAACACTGCAGGTGAAAGATTTCTCAAACTCTCCCACTGGCCTTATAATAATCAGCAGTTTAGGGTAACTGTGCTGCTAAAATTGATGTACCGAGACGTCCACTGTGATGGAAAATAAGCCAGAGAAATAGGAGACCTACAAACAGAGGGTAGACTACAAGACTGCTTGGTTGTAGCCAGACATGTCTGTGTGCCTTCAGTCACCTCCAGATCAAAGTCATCAGATCAATAATTAATTCAGTCATTTGCCATATCACAGTCTGTCTGACCCCACAGCTCCTGGTGAGAGTGTCTGAGTCACCAAAATATGAGTGTCGCCTTGAAAGAAGCAGCAAGGGGGAAACGAGGCAGCAAGAAAATAATGGGGCTGTGGTTCCGGGTATTCGGTTACTCTCTGGCTTTATCTAATTCTCTTAGTTTAGGTTTGTGTGTTTTGGTCCAGTCTATTAAGAACTGTTGTAAATTCCTTTGGAGGTTGCATCAGGGACAGGATCCAGCCCAAAAATGCCAAATCAAACATGCATAGCCACCCACTGCAGTGACCAGCTCGTGACTTGGCAAAAAGTAGCTTCAGGTATCCCCAGGTATTCCACTGGAATCAATGACCCAGCCCAGAAAGGCAGCAGAACAACAGTACAAAGTGTACAGATAAGAATGTGTGTCCACTGAGCCACTATGCAGTAATGACGCAGTTATTCAAAGGCATGGGGGGTTTGAAACAAACTGTGCTTCTTGTGTGTTCAACATTATTTGGCAATCTGAGTTGGTTCTTAAAGAGACATGGTGAGGGATACGATGTATCTAAATATGTCATACTTCCAGTCCTACTATGACACATCAAACACTAATAAAGTTGAGATGTATCTAACTGAGAGCTAAAAATGATCAAAGTTATCTCTCGTCTTTCCTTTCAGCCCCCACCTGGCTCAGTGGGAGTTGTTCTCTTTGAGGCTGATTCCATCTTCCACCTCCACTTTAAATTCAGCATGTGCACGCACTACATTTGTCAGCTCGCTTTTGTCAGCGCATAAGTGAAAAGACACAAAGGAAGCTTTAGAAGAAGGGAAGAAATGGGACAAGACAGACAGGCTGACAGGCAGATGCGGATAAGACGGGCCTTCAGCTGTGCTGCGATAAGTTTGCTCTTTTTATTTCTTTACATCTGGAGCTGCACATGTTCCAGATTATGTACCAGGCCAGGCTGCTGCTTAGCATGGCCTTTAGCTCTGCACCGTGGGAACATCAAAGACATCCAGATGTCAATGCACAGCAGGAATCGAGTCAGAACATGAGCATGGTTTTTGCTGAGGTCTCTACTGCCTTCAAATGGATATGCAGACGTGTGTAAATGCTGAGAGAGAAGCAAGAAAAATGCCTCCTCGAGGAAGCTGAAAACGTTGGATAGTGAGTGGTAGGCGTCTGGTTCAAATCCACTGACCCAGTGGGAGACCACTGTCAGAGACTGTGAATACATGATACCAATGGGGAACCAAAGCTCAATGGACATAAAATGTTAAGAAAACATAAAACTTCAAGACGCTAATGTACCCACAGACATACACTAATGAACTCCATCTCTTTGGTTGATGCGGCTTGTTCTGCAAAGTTTAGTTAGTGGGAATCTTTTCTGGTGAACTCCTACTTGGCTCTAATCATTAATGTCGAAGTCAGAGGATTAATTGCTCAGCTTTGGAAGTCCTTTATTCCCTCTGCTCTTCTGGCGAACACAGTCATTAATTTCAGCACTGTGAGGAGCTGCTGTGACTGTTTGTTTATATGCGACCTACTAACTCCTCGTGTCTCTGTCAGCACTACTTTCACATTAAAGAAAACGACCTCAGCCAGTTCCTAACAAGCACACGACACTTGGCACACACAGTTCTTTGTGAATATGTGGCTCATACACAAAGAGCTGGGGCACAATAAACATGAACAGAATCAATGTGTGTGCGTATGTGGAAGTGACTTTCATCATATCCAGTGTTTTTCTCATGTACTAAATGTTATTGTTGTTTATGTGTTTTATTTTCACATTGGCAGCACTGAATGTACAAGGATGCCAGCTGCTGTTAAACCCGAAGAAGAAGAAGAAGCTGTGTCCCAGAATTCATAGCTCAGCTGAGCTCAGTTTCCAACAATGGCAGCAGCTAGTTAGTTTTAATATTACTCTTATTATTCTTTCTGGGTCACAAAATAAAAGTTTAACATATTTTCAGGTGAGAATGCAACTGTGTAAACTTCAAATATCTGCTCAGTTTATCAAGACACCACATATTTTCAAAAGCGCTCTGATGTTTTCGGAGACGTCTGTTACCCACTAGCTCAATAGCTCGCTGGGGGCAAGGCTCATTAGAGCCGGTGAGAACACCGGACTCCCGGCAAATCATTTTCAAACCCACTGCTGTCTTTCGCTACTCAGGTTAAACATATAAGTCACTTAGATAACTTAAAAATGTTATTGTCTGGCTTTTTTTTAGTATTTTATTTGTTCCTGAGTAAATCGGTTTGGCTGAGATTAAAGTTATAGTTTTTACACAGCTGAATAAATGTCAAGCAGACAACTGATTATCAGAAGTGTGAGATGCTCGAGAATATACTCCGGTGTCCCGTTATATTTTAGATAGCAAGAAGTTTATTAAACTTCACCGAAACAATCTGCAAATTTCATTCAAATTTAATAAACTATCATCTTGTCTTTATTTTTAGTTAGCACATACATTAAACACTTAAAGCTGTAAGCTAATGATAGTTATATAAGAGCAGATACATGCTGGTGCAATAAGTTGTACGTTTTCGTCCAATGGATGCATGATCTGATTAGTGGACTAATCGCAAAAATAATCCTTGACTAGTCGATTATCAAAATAATCGTTTGTGGCAGACCCATTGTTACAATAATGAACTCTCATATTAAACATGGTCAATGTTTCAAATGATGAAATCAGTATCTGCGCAATCCCTGTGAGGCAAATACTTAAACTGGTCTCAAAGCTCCGCCTCACACAGTGTTTTCTACTCTTGGCTACATGAGATTTCAACAAGAGAAGCCATGTAAAATATGACCATAAGACACAGGCTGTGTAAACCTTCTGCATGCGAGGAGGAGCCAATCAAAAAAGTAGGCTTAAAGGAAGAGTAAAATGAGCTAAACAACTTGTTTTAGACAGAAGATGAACTCAGGGGCTGCAGAATTAAACAGGGTTTATTTTGAACTGTGACTCATGACAAGCTGCAGTAGTAGAGTCAAAGAGTAAAAATAAATAGCTGAAAATAATCAGAAAATATTACACCTACACTCACCAGAGACTCTAACAGGTATACCTCAATTCTTTGTGGTACAGATTGGAAACAAATGTGAGAAATTCTGGTCCATAATGACATGAGTGCATCACACAGTTGCAGATTTGTCAGCTGCACATCTAAATATCCTTTTCCACCACATCCCAAAGACTCTCTATTGAGATCTGGTGACTGTGGAGGCCATTTGAGTACAGTGAACTTATTGTCATGCTCAAGAAACCAATTTGAAATGATATGAAGCTTTGAGACCATCTTCCCTTTGCTGGTCATGAAGGGATGGACATGGTCAGCAACAACACTTAGGAAAGTTGCAGCGTAGAAACAAAGCTAAATTGGTACAATCCCCCATAAAATAACACCATCATGACCAACCTGAACCACTGATGCAAGACAGGATGTTGTTTAAGCAAAATTCTGACCCTACTATAAAAACAGGGAACATTTTTTTAATCTGTCAATTTCAAATTTCGACGAGCCTGTGAGGAGTTCTGGGTCAAAGTTCATCATGCTGAGAGACGCTCTTGTGCATACCTTTATTTTAATGAGTAGCTATTGGAGTTACTGTTGCTTTCCTATTTACTTGAAGCAGTCTGGCCATTCTCTTCTGGCCTCTGACCTCAACAAGATAAATGCTCTCTTTAAACCCTTGATATGCTTGTGCAGATTAGCAGCAGACTGACAGTTTTTTTTTGTTTATTTGGCTTCCCGTCAGTCAAGAGCTTTGGACAACATTTCCCTTGAGTACTGCTTGGTTGGTTTGTCTAAGACATTTACTTCTCCTGTATGCGTCTACTATATTGAGCACTTGTTTCATCTCAGAAACATCCTGGGTTTGCCATGGGAAATTATAGACAGCAGAGATCATAGCATCCACATTCTTTCATACTGATTTGTTCTATGTTTGCTACAGTTACAGTTGTTGGTTGAGTTTTTATGTCAGAGGAGCAAAGCTGCATAGCAGGTATCCGGGTTATCGAGTGTGCTGCTCTGCTCGTTATACAGTGGGGCAAAAAAGTATTTAGTCAGCCACCGATTGTGCAAGTTCCCCCACTTAAAATGATGACAGAGGTCAGTAATTTGCACCAGAGGTACACTTCAACTGTGAGAGACAGAATGTGAAAAAAAAATCCATGAATTCACATGGTAGGATTTGTAAAGAATTTATTCGTAAATCAGGGTGGAAAATAAGTATTTGGTCAATAACAAAAATACAACTCAATACTTTGTAACATAACCTTTGTTAGCAATAACAGAGGTCAAACGTTTACTATAGGTCTTTACCAGGTTTGCACACACAGTAGCTGGTATTTTGGCCCATTCCTCCATGCAGATCTTCTCAAGAGCAGTGATGTTTTGGGGCTGTCGCCGAGCAACACGGACTTTCAACTCCCGCCACAGATTTTCTATGGGGTTGAGGTCTGGAGACTGGCTAGGCCACTCCAGGACTTTCAAATGCTTCTTACGGAGCCACTCCTTTGTTGCCCGGGCGGTGTGTTTTGGATCATTGTCATGTTGGAAGACCCAGCCTCGTTTCATCTTCAAAGTTCTCACTGATGGAAGGAGGTTTTGGCTCAAAATCTCACGATACTTGGCCCCATTCATTCTGTCCTTAACACGGATCAGTCGTCCTGTCCCCTTGGCAGAAAAACAGCCCCATAGCATGATGTTTCCACCCCCATGCTTCACAGTAGGTATGGTGTTCTTGGGATGCAACTCAGTATTCTTCTTCCTCCAAACACGACGAGTTGAGTTTATACCAAAAAGTTCTACTTTGGTTTCATCTGACCACATGACATTCTCCCAATCCTCTGCTGTATCATCCATGTGCTCTCTGGCAAACTTCAGACGGGCCTGGACATGCACTGGCTTCAGCAGCGGAACACGTCTGGCACTGCGGGATTTGATTCCCTGCCGTTGTAGTGTGTTACTGATGGTGACCTTTGTTACTTTGGTCCCAGCTCTCTGCAGGTCATTCACCAGGTCCCCCCGTGTGGTTCTGGGATCTTTGCTCACCGTTCTCATGATCATTTTGACCCCACGGGATGAGATCTTGCGTGGAGCCCCAGATCGAGGGAGATTATCAGTGGTCTTGTATGTCTTCCATTTTCTGATGATTGCTCCCACAGTTGATTTTTTCACACCAAGCTGCTTGCCTATTGTAGATTCACTCTTCCCAGTCTAGTGCAGGTCTACAATTCTTTTCCTGGTGTCCTTCGAAAGCTCTTTGGTCTTGGCCATGGCGGAGTTTGGAGTCTGACTGGTTGAGGCTGTGGACAGGTGTCTTTTATACAGATGATGAGGTCAAACAGGTGCCATTCATACAGGTAACGAGTGGGGGACAGAAAAGCTTCTTACAGAAGACGTTACAGGTCTGTGAGAGCCAGGGATTTTCCTTGTTTGAGGTGACCAAATACTTATTTTCCACCCTGATTTACGAATAAATTCTTTACAAATCCTACCATGTGAATTCATGGATTTTTTTTCACATTCTGTCTCTCACAGTTGAAGTGTACCTCTGGTGCAAATTACTGACCTCTGTCATCATTTTAAGTGGGGGAACTTGCACAATCGGTGGCTGACTAAATACTTTTTTGCCCCACTGTATATAAATACATTTCAGGTCATCTTGCTGTTGGACAAAAAGAAGATGAAAGTAACAGAGTAGCCATTTTTAAAGTTCTGACACCTTTTTATGCTCCAACACCGGCCATCCAACTTGGTCATGAACAAACAGTATTAAAGTCTGTATTTTAACATTATTGTAAGTTCACAGCCAATTTGCTGAAGCACAGAAGCAAAGTAATGAAAAACAGTCTCTGCTGTACCCCTTGAAGACTGCACAGTGCATGCCACGGCCAACCAAGGCGAGACAGTTTTGAGTTCCACTGCTTGTAGGTGTGTGCCATGCCTTGGTTGGCTAGCTCTGAACCTGCTACGCATTTGCTTTGTGTGTGTTGCCTTTGAGCGTGTCCCTGCTGGTGACAGTGTGAGTTGTGTACTGTGTATTGATTCGCTCCCTTTCTATCCCAGTAGTTAACCCCGGTTTTGAAAAACACACGCTTGTGACGGGGAAATCGATACAAGTCACCAAACCCTGCTGTGCTTGGTCAGACGGGTTGGCAATGTGGCCTCTGAATCGCAGCAAAAATCCCAGCCAGACATTTTATCAGTGCTGAGAAGAGGGAGGAAATCACAGAGTACGCGTGAGAGAGACAAGCTGCAACAAAGATAAAGATTTAAGAGCGGACCCGACTTGAAGCATCTGCAGATACGAGAGTTAAACCTTCTCAACACAATCTACTGGCGATTGAGTGTGGAGGCGAACCTCTTATATTACAACAGTATTGTATCTCAACCTCTCAAGGTCAAACATTTTCTACTTTTAAAGGAGTTTGGGACAGATTTACATTTTTACTCTTCACTGGTGAGGACTGGTGCTTGCTTTTACCCTTGGATGCAAATAGAGGCCTATCAATTCTAGATGTCTTCAGTCCAACACTACTTGCAGACAAGCAACCAGAAACAGACACTTCTTTCTTTCCAGAATTCAACTGTCCTGTAAATTCATTACAGCCTCAATCAATAACTAGTTACAAAGTAGGAATGAGTTTCACACTAAACTGAACCTGCACACACCCATCCTGTCTGCTTTGCCTCCGAATGTGATCTCCCTATAAATCCACAGAACAGATGGTTATATTAATAAAGATTTCATGAAAAGCAGACCCTCATAATAACGCTTTGTCCTCCACACGTACTTTAGCAGTAATTACTGACCTCTTTGTCAAGGTTAAAGGCTGTGGGCTGTACTTTATTCCTCCAAACACACAACATGTATCACTAATATAGAAAACAACAACAAGAGACTGTTTAGAATTACAGCATGTCTGACATTTTGGAGAGGTCGGCGCAAAAGTGGGGATCAGGGGAATAAAGTTAAGGTCAAGTGTGTGAGAGAAATATAGATGAAATCAGATAGAAGTAGAAAAGACTATTTAGCCAAAGCCTGAGCAGAATAGCGAGGTTAGGAATAAAGACATGCAACTTAAGACATGCAAATGGCTAAACCATGAGTGTAAAATGCACTGTGCAACACTGGTAAAGGGATAGTTCATCCCCAAATCACATTTAGGTACACTCTTCATATCAAAATAATTTTAACAACAAACAGCACTACTGGCCAGCATATTTAATATTTGATAGAATATTTGACTTTGGGGTAACTTGTTTTGTTAAACCACGAAAAGGGTTTACTAAAATGTAAATGTACGAACATACACTCAAGTGAAAACGCTTTTTACAGCACTCTGTGCAGATCTGTGATAACAAATATGTGCATACTTACTTCTTCCATATGGAAAAAAAAAAAAGGCAAGTTTGGTCATTTGCTGATCTGGCCTTTGCATTTTAACATATTGCCACATCCCAGCTAATTCAACCTAAGGTCAGACTGAGCAATCCTTAGAGAAACAAGAGAAACTGCGTAACTCCAAGAGCTACATGTCAGACTCCACAGGCCTGACATGTAGCTAAATGTTATTAGAAATTAGAAAATGTCAAAGTATGGCTGATTTGGAAGAGTTGCCAGGAGAAAGCCTCTTCTCTGTAAAAGCAAAACAAAACAGAAACATGACAGCGTGGCTTTGGTTTGCAAAGCTGCATCTGAACAACCAAAAACGTTATGGAACAATGTCCTTTGGAAAGACGATACCAAAGTGGAGATGTTTATCTGTTATGTGCAGTCGCAGATTTGGTAAAAACCAAACATAGGATATAAGCACAAACACATCATGCCAACTGTCAAGCAAGGTAGTGGAGAGGTGACGATTTGGGCTTATTTTGGAGTCACAGGACCTGGGCACCTTACAGTCATTGAGTCCACCATTGTCAGCCGGTGATCAGCTGATCGCCAGCTGATCACGGGGCCGGGTTTAAAAGAGAGACGCCACCCACCTGTTCGCCGCTCAGACATCGTTCTCCTCATGTCAGAAGCTCCAACTCTGTGCCGACGTCAGTGTCCGTCTGATTCAGCAACCGTGAGTGTTTTTCCTCTCGACTCTTTTTCTGTAACACCAGTCCGAAGCCACGCTTCGTGCACTGATCGTTACTAGATTAACTGCGTGTCTGTTCCAACCCATCGCTAGCCTTCCCCGCGTTTGGGTCTAGCCAGCACGCCACACGGGCACGCCGAACTACCGTGCGTAGTCCGCCCGATCGTGACAGGATGTCTGAGCCCCGTATAGACCCAGCGGAATTCGAACGGCTGAAAGCTGAAGTGATATATCTTCGCGGTGTGGTAGATCGGATGAGCACAAAAATGGAGTCCCTCACCGAAAATCTCCTCCAACTTTCCACTTCCGTCACCAAGCTGCAACGTCAGCCAGCGCCGGTGAGCGCGGAGCCCCGGATCGGACTACCAGATAAGTGGAACGGAGTTGATGGCTGGCCTGATGGGTTGCTTGCCACTTTAGACATGCTGTTTGAATGTCAGCCCACTAAATATGCCACCGCCCGTGCAAAAGTGGCAATGCTGACTTCTCTCTTGTCTGGCCAGGCTCAGGAATGGGCCGCGGCCCTCTACAACAATAAATCTGCGGCTTGCAATGATTATGCCCTGTTCGTGGAGGAATTAAAAAAGACATTTGTCCCCCCGAGCAGTGAAGTGGAAGTGGAGTCACAGCTGCTTCATTTACGCCAAGGCAGTCGACCCGTCTGTCACTTTGCCTCCCAATTCCGTACCCTGGCCGCTAAGCTGAAGTGGGGTGACGCCTCTCTACGCTCCATTTTTCTGGAGGGACTGGCTGGTTACATCCGAGATGAGATGACCGGCCGTGAGGCCCCCAAGACTCTGGATGAGGCCATGGACCTCGCCCTGAAGATCGACCAACGAGTGATGTCGCGGCCTCGCCACACCCCCCGGGCCTTCAAACCCTTCCAGCCTCAGAGGGCCACGTCTTCGCAGTCTCCTCCCCCCTCTGAAGGAGCCGCTGCTAGCTCAAGCAGTGCATCCAGCGAGGAGCCCATGCAGCTGGGTGGACTCCCTAAGGGAGAGAGAGAGAGACGCTGGCGTGAGGGCCTCTGCGCCTACTGTGGATCAGGTCGACACCGTCGTCCCCAGTGCCCGCTACGTCCGGGAAACGACGACGCCAGGTAGGCTGCAGGGGAGTCCCACCTGGCCCTTCACACTCCTCTGGCCCCTCTCGTTTTCTGTTACCAGTAACATTCCACCTGAAACACCGCCAGTTCTCTTCTAAAGCCCTCCTGGACACCGGAGCCGCGGAGAACTTCATCGACCAAACACTAGCCTCCCGACTACGCATTCCGTTAACTCCTGTTGATCGATTTCTCCCGGTGACCTCAGTAGACGGGCGACCCCTCCAACCCTACCCGATCCAGTTCCAGACCCAGCCGGTTCGCATGTCTATTGGGGATCATCAGGAGGAGATCCGGTTTCTTGTAGTCTTGGCCACTACCTCTCCTCTCATCCTTGGATACCCCTGGTTCCGTCAACACGACCCCCACATCTCCTGGTCTTCCTGCCAGGTCCTGGATTGGGGTCCCCAGTGTCCGCGCCGCTGCCTTCTCTCTCGGACCAAAAAGGACCCGGAGTCAGAAGAGGCCTCACCCCCGGAGCCCACTGATCTGGATAAGATCCCTCCGGCTTACCATGACCTATCTGAGGTCTTCAGTAAGAGGCGAGCCTCTACTCTACCGCCTCATTGCTCCTACGACATGGCCATTGAGCTCCTCCCGGGGGCGGTCCCTCCTCGTGGTCGCCTGTTCTCTCTGTCTCCCGCAGAGAATAAGGCCATGGAGGAGTACGTTGCTGAGGCTCTCCAACAGGGCTTTATTCGCCCTTCTACTTCTCCTGCTGCTGCTGGATTCTTCTTCGTCAAGAAGAAAGACGGCGGGCTCCGCCCCTGTATAGACTATCGGGGCTTGAATAAAGTCACCGTCAAGAATCGCCATCCTCTTCCTCTGCTATCCACCGCACTCGATTCCCTCTCCCAGGCCTGCGTCTTCACCAAACTGGACCTGCGCAGCGCCTACAATCTGGTGCGCATTAGGGAAGGGGATGAATGGAAGACGGCCTTCATCACCCCTCACGGGCACTGGGAGTACCTGGTGATGCCCTTCGGCCTCTGCAACAGCCCTGCTGTCTTCCAACATCTAATCAACGACGTCTTGCGGGATATGCTAGGCCGGGTGTTTGCTTATCTGGATGACATCTTGATCTACTCCCGCACCGAAGTGGACCATGTTCGCCATGTGAGGGCCGTGCTGAGCAGGCTGCTCGAGTACCAACTGTTCTGCAAACTAGAGAAGTGTGCTTTCCATCAGCGGTCCACCTCCTTCCTAGGCTTCACCATCTCCTCGGATGGCCTGACCATGGACCCGCAAAAACTCCAAGCCGTGACCCAGTGGCCTCAGCCCTCCAGCCTTAAGCAGCTACAGAGCTTCCTGGGCTTTGCCAATTTCTATCGGCGTTTTATTCGGAATTTCAGCACCGTTGTCGCCCCACTGACATCCCTCACCAAACCAGCTAACCTGCCTAAGCCCTTCTGCCTCTCCCCAGGCGCAAGACGGGCATTCCGCGACCTCATCCACCGGTTCACTACGGCCCCCGTCCTGCTCCACCCTGATCCTGCCAGTGATTTTGTGGTGGAGGTGGATGCCTCCGATGTCGGCGCTGGCATGGTCCGGATGGAAAACTTCACCCCTGCTGCTATTTCTCAAGGAAGTTTTCGCCCACGCAGCAACGGTACGGAGTCGGGGACCGAGAACTCCTGGCCATCAAGTGGGCCTTAGAAGAGTGGCGGCATTGGCTCCTGGGGACGAAAGACCCTTTTCTGATCTGGACTGATCACCAGAACCTGATCCATATTCGGTCTGCCAAGCAGCTCAACCCAAGGCAGGCCCGTTGGGCCCTGTTCTTTGAGCCTTACAATTTCCACCTCGCCTACCGCCCTGGTTCCAAGAACGCTAAGGCAGATGCTCTCTCCAGACAGTTCGCCCAGGATGGCCTCACGTCAGACCCTGGACCTATCCTACCTTCTCAGTGCTTCGCTGCCCCCCTTCGGTGGCCCCTGGAGGACTCTATCCGGGATGCCCTGACCGCCGAACCGCCTCCGCCTGACACCCCTGCTGGGAGGCTCTATGTACCGTCCCGGTGCCGTCAGGAGGCCTTGCTCTGGGCTCACTCCTCCCCGCTCTCTGGTCACCCGGGGCCTGACAGGACCCTGCAATTCCTCCGTCGTGCCTTCTGGTGGTCCTCCATGGCCCGGGACGTCCGTGAATTCGTTTCCGCCTGTGACACCTGTGCTCGGGCCAAGTCCTCCACTCAGCCTCCCACTGGCGACCTTCACCCTCTCCCTGTGCCGGGTCGTCCCTGGTCCCATGTCGGCCTTGACTTTGTTACCGGCCTCCCATCCGTGGGCGGTCTTGACACCATCCTCACCTTTGTAGACCGGTTTTCGAAGGCAGTGCACCTGGTCGCCCTGGCTGGCCTCCCTTCTGCCAAACGGACGGCCGAGCTCTTCTTGGACCATGTCGTCCGGCTTCACGGGTTCCCCAAGGACATTGTCTCCGACCGGGGGCCCCAGTTCACCGCCAGGTTCTGGAAAGCCTTCTGCCGCCTGATTGGAGCCTCTCCCAGCCTCTCGTCCGGCTATCACCGCAGACCAATGGGCAGGTTGAACGGACCAATCAACAGCTGGGGCGCTTCTTGAGGTGCTTCGTCTCTGCCCAACCGTCGCTTTGGCCTCGTTACCTGCTGTGGGCTGAGCTGTCTCATAACCTTCACATCTCTTCTGCCACCGGTCTCTCGCCCTTTGAAACCTGTTATGGTTTCCATCCTCCTATCTTCGGCCATCAGGAGGTGGAGGTCAACGTGCCTGCTGCTGAACAGATGGTCCGCCGCTGTCGTCAGGCCTGGATCAAGGCGCGGGCGGCCATTTCCCGAGCCAACACTCTGTACGCCAAGCAGCATCGTCGCCGCCATCGCCCGGGTCATCCTTTTCAGCCAGGGGATCGCGTCTGGCTCTCCACGAGGCACCTGAGGCTCCGCACCGAATCCCGGAAGCTCACTCCCAGGTTCGTTGGTCCGTACGAGGTCACTGCCCGGCTCAACCCCGTGACTTACCGTCTCCGGCTTCCGCCCGCCATGAAGGTCCATCCGGTTTTCCGCGTCTCGCAGCTTAAGCGGCACGTTACTTCCTCGCTGGCGCCCCCCTCCCCGGCCCCGCCCCGGTTCGTCGATGGGGGTCCTGTCTACGCTGTCCGGCGGATCTTGGATTCCCGTCCCCGGGGTCGGGGGGTCCAGTATCTGGTGGACTGGGCTGGCTACGGTCCTGAGGAGCGCTCCTGGGTGCCATCCCGCTTCGTCTTGGGTCCCTCCCTCATCTTGGATTTCCGTCGCCGCCGTCCTGGACCGTCGGGTGCCGGTCGTCAGGGGGGGGGTCCTGTCAGCCGGTGATCAGCTGATCGCCAGCTGATCACGGGGCCGGGTTTAAAAGAGAGACGCCACCCACCTGTTCGCCGCTCAGACATCGTTCTCCTCATGTCAGAAGCTCCAACTCTGTGCCGACGTCAGTGTCCGTCTGATTCAGCAACCGTGAGTGTTTTTCCTCTCGACTCTTTTTCTGTAACGCCAGTCCGAAGCCACGCTTCGTGCACTGATCGTTACTAGATTAACTGCGTGTCTGTTCCAACCCATCGCTAGCCTTCCCCGCGTTTGGGTCTAGCCAGCACGCCACACGGGCACGCCGAACTACCGTGCGTAGTCCGCCCGATCGTGACAACCATGACCTCCTCTGTATACCAAAGTATTCTAGAGTCAAATGTGAGGCCATCTGTCCAACAGCTGAAGCTTGGAAAAGTTGGGTCACATAAAAGGACAGTGACTCCCAGTTTACAATAGATTGACTGAAAATGAATAGAATCAAGGTGTTGCAATTGCCCAGTCAATGCCTGGACCTCAACCCAACTGAAATGCTGTGGCAGGACCTTAAGAGAGCTGTGCATAAATGAATAACCACAAATGTCAACTAAACTAATGTTGTAAAGAAGAGTGGGCAAAAATTCTTCCAAAACAGTGTGGCCGACCGATAAAGACACAGAGAACGATAAATTTCAAGTCAAGTTCTACAACCTACTGAATGATGATGAGGTGTATTTAATTTTTACATAGTCCTGCAGAGTCCTGTGGAAATTTAAACTTTTTCATAACTGGATAAGGAAAGGTAACAAAGCAGTTTTATCTAATTTAATCAATAAATTTGTTTTTTAGGGCGGTATGGTGTTTGACTCCACCATCTGACCAGCCTTTTTATGTCTGATATTCTCCCGGTGTTTCTGAGGGTTCTCTTCTGGGTACTACAGCTTCGTCCCACAGTCCAAGACATGCAGTTAGTTGGGTTTGGTTAGTTGGTTTTCTCTATGTTAGTCCTGTGTCAGATTGGTGATCTGTCCAGGGTGTACCGCCTCTTGCCTATGGTAGCTGGGATAGACTGTAGCCTGCTCGCGACTCTGATAGGGTAAAAGGAAGAGATTCGATGGATGGAATTTGTTTTTTCAATTTTATAAAATAAAAATGACAAGGTTCTACCAGTGTGTTTTATTTTACCATCAAATCCAAAATTAAAAGTATTTAATTTACAACCACTGACTACTGAAAAAAAAATTGAAAATATTTTGATTTGAGGATCTTTTTTGCCCTTGTCTTCTGAACAGTCCTTTGAATTTAGCTTTGCTTTTATTTCACACCACTTGCCTACAGCGCCGATGCACCCTTTTACTAACTGAGGGTATGGGAGGATGGTTAGATTTACAGACTGGAAGCTGTGTTTAAAGTAGTTTATAATTTGTTTACCTGGTCACACATTAGTGAAATTATATGACAAATCGACTGGGCAGATCAAGATGCTAAACTCAAGTTATTTTCACAACCTAATGATCTTGCCCTTAGTGTTTTTATATATAAACAGAAGAAAAAACACAACTTTTTATATAATCAACAAAAAGAATTTGAGAAGTAGTGCAAACAGATAAAGTTGCCAAAAAAAGCTAGTTTTGTGTAATTCAAGTCACATAATGCTTGGCCTCCTGGAATATCTTGTCTAAGGCTTTCACATAATCTTCCTCTGCATAAGCTAAAGAATGTGAATGAGCCTTACACCGAGGTAATTTCGGTCTTGATGACCAGACACATTCTTTGATTAAAATGAATACCTGAATCATGAGGTAAGGTCATCTTTTTAAATCACCATAATATCAGTGCAGAGCTTTAACTGATGATTTATCGCAACAGGTCTGAATTTGTCTTTGGTCGATATCAAGCGCCCTTTAATTATATTTAAATGACTGCATTATCTGACTGTGATTGCATCAAAAGCTGAAATGTGACTTAAACGTGTGTGGGGTTTTTACTGGGCATTTCTGCTTTAATTACATAGCGACAGTGGGGAGAGGGAGTAGAGATATAGTGAAAGAGACAAGGAGACATTAGCAGCAGCAAATGTCTAGACAGCTGGGAATTCAATGAGGGACTGATCGCTGAAGGCATCTGCACCCCTGTGCCATGCGCTCAACCACTCGTGAAGATTTAAACTATTTAAATTAACACGTACAAATGACAGCAGGGGAAAAGAGAGACACAACACAAGGAAAGAGGGATAAAAAAGACAATGTGAAGGATAAGGTTTCAATCAGAGGACATACACCACAGTGTTGCTGGTTTGATCTGACGCCTTAGCCGACTGCTCCAGCAGTCAAAAGAAAAGCAAGCACTTCAAAGAAGTTTAAGAGTACACTGTTGGGAATTCTTAGAGCTGGAATATTGGAAATGCTTCTTTCTGTTGTGAATGGAAAATATCAATATGGAAATCCAAGCGTGCAACTTGCCCGAACTGTAGTTCTTCTGTTCAACAGTAGACGCAGGTCTTTGCTTCCATCAAACATGGTTGTTTTGCTGCTACAATTCCCATCAAGTACCCTTTCTTTTTTAACATGCATGATTGCTGTTGAGGAGCATATTTCAAAATCTACCCAAGGTGAAGAATTATTGATTCTCTTTTTTAAAACCATTGCTGCTTAACCACTAATAGCACGTTATTTTTCTGCTGTGTTTTCAGTCTGTTTGGATCTGTCAAGTCGACGACAGATGGGACTAAGATACAACTCTGGTCCTAAGGTATAACTTGCTGTTGTTTCGGGACCATCTAGGTTTAAACCTGCTTTTCCCTGTAACCGGGTATAAACCTTATGCCTAAACTGGAACTTGTCTATCAAGATCCACCGATTTATACAGCAGTATAGAGCTGATTGAGTTGTCTGGAAATTGCAGAAGGAACGGGCATTTCTGTGAATTATAACCTAGTAGCTGGCTGGCACATCTCCTTTCCACACTGAACAAACCGGTAAAGGTAGGCTATCAAAAAATCAACAGTTATATTATTGATACTTATTGATTTATGTGGTGTCCCTCTGTTTCACCTTGGTCGGGACTTATTTAGTCTCCTACTCTCCTCACATCACATTTCTGACTGAAGGATGACCAGATCTACATTATTTACTCATTCGCCTATCAAGTGCTTCGTCTTTGTGATAACAGATTAGACTGCTTGCCAGTATGCTCTTGTGCTGACTGTATAACTATTAGCTCCATTTGCTTATTTCAGTATTAGTGTCTTTTGCTTTCATCTTCCATAATTGTCTCAGCGCATAAATTAAGAATGGTTCTATATGTCTAGAAATGTAATTTAGATCTTTTGGATCAATTTTAAGTCAAGCCAGAGAAAACCTATGCTGTTAACTAATTATAGCTGGCCTGCATATTCTTTACTGGCAACACTAGTTAGTTCTCATGTGCGACCAACTTTGGCACGAATATCCAAACAAACTTTAGACAAACAGCAGATAGGACCTTTGTTATCTTTTAATACAAACACAATCAGATGGCAAGTAGCTGGCAGTTTACTGGTTTAATCCAATCTGACTAAAGCTCTTTGCAAAAAGATATTGAGCACTTAGAGATTTGGCTCACTTCCTCTTCAAATCTCTGCAGGGTCTACCTTTGCCAAGTACGACTGTCTGCGCTGATCTGAGCAAAGGGCTGTCCTGTTAAACTATGGCTACGGTACACAAAAATGAAAACTCTGTAGCTTTCCCCATGAAACAAAACGAATGCTTTAATATTGACTCGTGCCTGGAGGCCGGTACACAGAGCTGGGTTAAAACAAACAGGACCGCTCTTGGCTGTCATCCGCGAGCCGCTGTTCTGGCACGCGGGAAGAGTTTTTGTTTACCGGATGAATAAAAGAAACAAACACCGTTCCTCGAGGTCCAACTAATCCCAGCTTTACATAAATTAAAAAGTGGGGAGATATGCACGTGGACAGCTGAAAAGAGTGCAAACATGCTCTGACTACCAAGTTGACAAACAGTGAGAGACAAAAAAGAGGGTCAAGGATGGAGCAGTTCCAACAGTTTCTGTGTAGAAAACAAAGTTTGTACAGGTAGATAGAGATTTCTGTCTAAAAATAGTCTTTGATTAATTATGAACAGAGGAAGAAAGGACTTTCCCTTTCCAAAGTAACAAAGTCCCTCCAAAAGTTAGACCCAACTGTTCGTGCTTCATCGCAGGAAGAGTCGCTTTTCACTCCAGCTGTGACGAGAGCGTGTCAGTCTCAGGTCTCTTTAGTCCCGAACACTTCTGTCTTGTTCCTGTCAGCGTGAATGATCGCTACTCCATCCGTGTTGACAGAGTGAGCACTTGCCCCTGAACTAACCTAAAGGACATATTGTATATGTACATTTTCAAACAACTTCCATTTGCTAAGTGATTGATTTCCTGTTACACCCTGACAGCCCCATGACACCATCAGCGTACACGCAGAATCACAACTTCAATTTACCCAAAGGGGAAAACTTATGAGTCTGAATCTGATGAGTGTGTCTGACAGATGGACGCCTGTGTGTCATGAAAAAACAGGAAACAAAAGGAAGCAAACAGGAGCAACAGATTCAGAGAAATAAGAGTATATGCATGTAGGGATGGGTATCGAAACCCGGTTCTTGTTGAGAACCGGTTCCCACTGTTTCAATTCCTTGGAATTGTTTGCCATTTTTGCAAACGATTCTCTTATCGATTCCAGTTGCCCCGAATGATGTCACCACACTGCGGAGCGTCATTTACCTGGCAGGAAACACGGCGCCTAAGCGGCTCAAACACTAAAAAGTTTGGTTATACTTTACGAGAACGGATGACAACAGGGCAACTTGCAATACTTGCAAAGTAGATATTTCGTTTAAGGGAGGAAACACTACGAATATGCAAAAGTATTTGCTCACAAAACACGCGATGACCTTAAATGAATGTCGTGTTTTTAATTCCGCTCCGGTCTCGTGAATCTCAACCCAGCAGCAGCGGTAACGTTTGCACGTCCTCTCCCGTTAATGCGGCAGGTAAATAATCAACTAACAGTGCATGTTATGTTAACGCGATCTGCCTTATTACAAAACCTGCCATTACTGTGCATTTAGGTGACCATGATGAGACAGAGGGAGTCTGGCTGGCGCTCGCTGGCAGTTCTCGATGCAGTCTACCGTTAGCGTCTCCTTTTAGTCCAGGATAGATGAATGTCACCAAGCAGTGACTAAGTTTGTGGTCAAAGGCTTGCACCCATTTGCCACAGCAGATGCCCCTGATTTTCCTGAGAAGTGAATGTGAATGTGTTTAATTGTAGGCAGGAACATTACTGGATATTCTTGTGTAATTGCTACAGAATAATTTATGTTATACTTTGTTATTGCTACAGAAGAATATTTATTTTATTATTTTACATTTACAATTTTTTTCCCTGGGGACCCTGTGACACCCCATTAAAGAGCTGTAGGCTGTGGATCTCTTAAGATCTCACTGTTGGGTTTGTAAGGCCATGTTACTCCTAAATTTCTATCTTGTTCAAAGAGAAGATATAAAACAAAGTTCTAAGCTAATCGACCTTAGTGTTCTCCTTTTTTAAAAAGAATCGATAAGAGAATCGATAAAGAATCGAATCGTTAAACAGAATCGAAAATGGAATCGGAATCGTGAAAATCTTATCAATACCCATCCCTATATGCATGAGTGTGCATACAGATTAGGCTCAAACTCGTGTTTTCCAAGGGTACGTGACCAACTCAGATTATTATTCTTAAGGCGAATTCAGCCTGAACTAGAAGCAAATTATCTATAATCAAACTTTATTTGCTTACAGCTGATTTGTGATAACCTCTAGCTAACAAAATGTCCTGTTACCCTGTGTGAACTTGTTTTTTTGCCTCCTGTATGAGGATGATAAGTTTGACAAACCTAAAATTTATAATGTTTGACATGTTCTTGTTTGGTCTCCTCTCTGATGTCATGCTGTCGATGATTTTAGATTTATCATTCTGCTATTAATTTGTTTGTGCCCACATGTGTCCTTTTTTTAAAGGGACACTATTTTAATTAGGTTTCTTTTTACATTTGATGCTCTGGCCTTATTAATTCATTTAGACTGTTTTCTTGTGAGTTGTCCAGTTTTAGAGCCATCAGTTATCTGCCCTCTACATCTGGGACACCACTGTTAATCCCATCGGGATAGCACATGTCCCGATGGAAGACATCCCATCAGTTCAACTCTGACTGCACAGACATATTCAATTTATGAGTTGAATTCAAGTAGTTAGTGTGAATTTCATTAATATTTTATTTCTGGCCTTTTTTCTGCTTTATTGGACAGAGCAGTGAAGAGTGACAGGAAAGCGGAGGGAGAGAGAGGAAGAGGAAGATGTGCGGCAAAGTGCAGCGGGTCGGACTCGAAGCCGTGAATTTCTATGTAGAGGACAACAGATTTGCAACTTTTCACACTGCTGCAGCATCATTACCACCAAATTGCACATAATGGTCAAATTAACCTCATTCTGATCTCCCAGACTGAAAGCAGACTTACTCAGTGTTGTTACAGTTTTGATACCCAAAAGTTGCTTTGAGAATGGCAAGTCGCTACGAGTGATCGCAGGCCCTACTCTCGTCTTAAAGCCAACCATTTCAGAGGCAAAAGACCGTGGCAGCAGTGTTTTCCCCAGTGTGACTTAATGTACTGACTTCGAATGCAGGACAAGGTTATGATTTCCCATAGAAGCCTTACCGCCATCTAAAAACAGCTGACACCATAGTTATCTTAAATTCACTTCAAGTTCAAGCTGAATGTACCTTAGAGGACATCTTATAGCTTTAATCTGCCAACAACATCAGGTTAAAAAAAGATGTGATTGGTAAATTCATGTTAGCCTTGATTATGTAGTTGTGTACACACAGCAGTTTTAAGTAAGTGAACAAAACAAGCCACCATAGGATTCTCCGGATGGGGGGGTGGGGCAGGTTAAAGTGTTACACCGCTATTTCATCTCCCAGGCAGTCAGGAGTTCCCTGTCTGTTCAGAACATTAAGTAGCCTCACTGTCTCCTGATCTGTTCCCCATCCAAAAATCTCCATGTCTTCCTCTTCCTCGTCCTCGTCCTCCCCCTCATCCTCATCCTCATCCTCATCCTCCCTGTCATCACTGTCGTCCGTGTTTGACTCGTACTCCGAGGCAATACCCGACTCGCGAAACCTTGCGAATTCCAGGCAGCCCAGAGATTTGACATCGCAGGACAAAGACTTTACTGGACCCTCTGACGCTTCTGGACTTTTGATCTCTGGCCTGTTAATCTTGAGCGGATCAGGAGGCGAGGGGAGTCGAGGAGGTGGAGGCCCTGGGGGTCCCGGGAGGAAACGGAAACACTCCAGTTTGAGTAGACATTGGTCCCTACCTAGTGGGCTTCCCAGAGTCCCGTTGGATGATGAGAAGGCATTGCTGGTCCCGTCGCTGTTGCCAAATGTGTGCAGGTTGAGGGCTGACACCTCAGGCTTAGGTGTCGTGGGGTCACATATCACCGGAGGTACTGTAGACCGGAAGGTGATCTCCAACAAACTGTCCTGGGAACCCACTGGATGGAGGAGATAAAGCAAGGAGATTTCAGGTGAAGCAAAAAGTGGAAAGTGAAGAACAGAGATACATAAAATGTTCTCAACCACTTTTAAAAATGAGCCTTGATTGAATGAATCTGCCATCACCTTTGCAGGCAGAAGATAAAATGTATGTGACATACATATCTGTGAATTGTGGTGAATATAAGATTACAACTCCCAGCAAAATAAATCACTCTGTGACCAATAAATCAGTGCATGCTCGTACAGCATAAGCAAAAGAGAAAAAACAACATGTTTCAAAGCATTTCATCATCATCACGACTGCTCAGTGAAACAGGTTTAGCAGGGTTCTTCACGGGCATACAGCACAGACCTGGAGCTGGAACAGTGAGAAAGAGATGCATTAAAGAAAGACGTCTGCAATACCAACCCAGCACAAACATGAAGGATGACTCACTCACTCCTTGGCAGAGGACAGTAGCAGTAGCTTGTTTGGGTTCACAGCAGTTGCAGTGTTCGAGTTTCAACAACTCCATCAATCAAACATCTACAAAAACTTCTCAGACTGCTTCTGCAGTATAATCTGCTTTAGATTATGCTACATATATGTTGTCGTTTTTTTTTTTGTTTTTTTTTTAGGGGATGTATTTTTTTTTGTAACACACACTTTAAAAAGTCTTATTACAGTGCAATAAAGGACCTCCTGAACTGCTCAGATCTGCAGCACACTGAGAGGAACTGTCTGCCACTGCTGCTCCTTTGCCCAGCCAGAAGGCTCTGAACAGGATCACTTTTTTGTTTTGACAACTTCCTTAATTTTTCATGGATTCAGCCAGATGTTGGGATTATTCCTTAGAGATTTTGGCCTATATTCACCTGATGGCATCACATAGTTGCTAGAGAATTGCATCATGTTATAGCTATGCTGCAAATCTCCTGTTCCATCGCATGCCAAAGGTGCACTTTTGGATTAAGATGTGGTGGTTGTTTGAGTGCAGTGAACTCATTGTCATGTTCAAGAAACTAGTTCGAGATGAAGCTTTGTTACACTGTGCTGTATCTTACTATAACCTTAAAGTTATGTTTACCTTGAAGACCTTGATGGATGAAAAAACAAATGTTAATGGATTATTAAAATGGCGCCTAGAAAGTTTTATAAGAATTCATTCAAAACTTTTCGAGCTGTCATTTTTACAGACAGACAGGCATGCACGCAACCGCAACCAGAAACATAACCTCCATAACCTAGACTCAGAGCAATAACTTTAAATGTTTAATAACACAGAGTGAAACAGGAACTCAGCTGACTTAAGGTGATAAAAATATTGGCGGCCACCAGTTTTAACCCTCAGCCTTTTAGTAGATTTCAGATGCTTCACATTCACAGTTTCACATCCACAAGATTTTAAGAAAACTTGACCTCTGCGTTTTGAGGTTGAGGTCACTAGGATTCAAACTGGAGATCTGCGATTTTCAGTAGTTATGCTTTTGGTATTAATTTGAAAATCCTCGTTTTCAAGTTATCGGAGTCACAAACCTGGGTGCCTGCGCTGCCCAGCAGTGGGCTATCAAGTGGAATCCATGTGCAACACCCTGCAGATGAAGTTCAGCCACTGGGATGTTAGCTACGTGTGTGTTTGACATGTCAGAGCATGTTATGAGAAAGTTCTGCTGTGTGATGCGTGAAAAGACGATACAATTGCTTTAGTATAGCGATTTAGAAAAATCTCTTTCATTTGAACTCAGCTACGTTTTTGAGTAAGTCCACAGAAGAGTGTGTGAATATTAGAATATTAAACATCCACCAACACGCACACACACACACACACACACACACACACACACACACACACACACACATACACTACCCGTTCATCTATCTTAGTGAGGACCTTCATTGACATAATGGTTTCCCATTAACCCTAACCATTAAAAATGAATGCCTAACCCTAACCCTAGGGTAACTAAACCTAACCATAACCTAATTGTAACCCTGATACTAAAACCACAATTTGAGCCTCAAAAAGGCCTTCAAACCTGTGAGGACCAGTGTGTGTGTCCTCACAAGTGACTGTTGGTTCTTACAAGTATAGTAGAATGCAGATTTCGGTCCTCACAAAGACAGCTAGACAGGAACACGAACACACACACACACACACACACACACACACACACACACAGAGTCTCAACAGCAGATGAAACGGATGACTAAAATTGTGTGGTAGTGAGGGGGGAGACATGGAAAGGACATCTTATACTGGACACGTCTGCTTTTTAATGCTTTTGTGCGCCGTGTGTTGCTGGACGTCTGCATGTCTGACAGTGATGTGTGTTGACCTAGAGTGTGATGTAGAATTACTAATGCCTTTTTTCTGCCTCCGTCATGCCTATTTTTCACTTTTTCTCGTCACTGTCATTGTACATTTGCTTGTTTGTCACGGCACCTTTGGTGTGACCGAACAGCTCTGTTCTGTGAGATATCTCACTTACAGCTCATTCATTTGAGCTTTTTCCCATATCATTTGTTTGGTAGAGTTTCTCTTTGCCTTGGTTGTACATTTTTTTTTCCACAGCAGGAACGTTGTTAGAGGCAAGGGACCGATGAATGTCTAAATGAAAGGAATTATTTGGCACCCAGTTTTCTGCCAAATAGTTTTCTTATCTTGAAACAGAACAATTTACAACTTTAAACCTTGTATCGAAATATAGATATAAAGGAGACACATCAGAGGACATGACTTGTTTTGACCAATCACCTAGTCAGCATGATCAAAGGACCTTTGACACTTTCCTCCAGTGAAATATGAGAAGAAAAGACAAAACATTCAGAAACATGTTTGTTTGTGTTAGACTATGTCATTGACACTAAGCTGGCCCACTTCTGCTTGCACTGGGTGTAAAATTGATTTGCTTTCAGTTTTTAACAGCGACTAATGCCACGTTCCAGTTATCTCTTGGATGCTGGAAATCAGGTTTGTGCGTTCTGGTAGGATAGCTGGAAATGTGAGGAAAAACAGGATTTGCTTCGGCTTTTGGAAAGGTAGAGCGATTTATGCATCACTAACAATACAACATAATGCATGTTTTTTGTGCTTAAGAACACCACAGCAGCACGTTCATGGATAGAGCCTGGTCAGTGCTCTGGATGTGGCTTATTTTGTGAGTCACAAGAGTGCATACACAACAGTGACAGTACAGATTAAAAGATCTTTAGTAAATAAACATATACTGTTAATTTGAAAATCCTACGTTGCCTCGTTTTCGGGTTATCGAATTCACAAACTTGAGTTAATGCACCGCTTGCCATCCAGGCAGCGGGGTGATGACAATATCCTATGAGCCTTTTACAGCTGAGGGGTAAAAATGAATTAACTATGGGGGGTATTACAATTATTATTTATCATATAGATTAGTATTGTGTTAATTTTATGTTTGTCTTTTAATCACAGGGGATCAGTGGCTAGCACTGCTGCCTCACAGTTTACAGTTTTACCGCCGTTTACCGCCACCATCTTGGACTGTTAACTCAGGATTGGTGGGGCTGCTCCGACTTTCTGAGTAAAAAGATCAGAAGGAACCTTCCAGATCAAAATTCTAACTGGGAATAAGAAAATTCCCACTTCCAAGACCTAAAAACGTAATATTTCCTTTACTTACTGGAAAAAATACATACTATATAAAAATAATATAAAACTATATAATAAATAATTTAGATCTATAGCCCACAAAAATACATGAAATAATGTGAAAGTAAAATTGTGCATGGCCAGATAAATATAAACCTCCTCCAGCTAATTTCTTTAAAAGATCAAGTCTTTAAAAGAAAGCAGAAACAGACTAAAAGCAGGAACCTTTTACTTCCTTTTACTTCCTGGGAGTAAAACTCTTTGACAGTTTTAATGAAAAACTGGTCATTTACCATTTTTTTCCTATTACATTCTATATGTATATTGTATTTTATAACTATTGTTAAATACTTTAAGGTCTCTATATATTTTAGAATTATATTGAAACTTAAATATGCTTATTTTGTAGTATATGTTTGCAGTGTGTGCACGCTGATTATTCTCTATCAGTGAGAAACCGCCAAAGCCTGTTAAAAATAATCAGTGAAACTTTATGAAAACAAAGACTTGAGCTCAAAGAACAACACAGCAGTCTGAAGCGTCAGCAATTAATGCATTAATAAGATACTATAATGCAAAGAACTATTTTCATGGACACATCTGAAGGATGAGTCTGCCTTGTTATAGTTAAATAATTAAAGTTAGATTTTGTGTAAGGGCCAAAACTGAATTGAAACCAAAAAGCTCCCTTGTGCTGTGTTTTTGCAGCCTATCATCGAGATCAGAGATGTCAAAGGCACTGCACATTATGTTCACACACTTACAGCCCATGTTAATGTTGAGTAGGTCAGACAAAGAAGTGGTGCTCTAGTAAAACAGAAATCTGTTGCTATGGCTGTTTGGGCTTAAACTCTGAGAAATAATTGCCTAAAGTTACAGAACAAGTTGAGGGAGCATCACATTTTCCAAAGCTGTCCAGTCAGACAGACTGAAGTCTCTGCCAGGCTGATTTTTGCCCTCGGGCCTTATGCTTGACACACCTTGCTTTAGATGATGTGTCTTTTCCTCAAAAGACACATCAAGAACTACAAACTACATCCCATTTCCTACTGACTGCCAGCAGAGGCTGATGCAGGTCACAATTTACACACTTGCTCGGTGCAGCCTGTCTACTCTTGCCCTGTACATTCAGTAGATGTGTGAGCACTTTTATATCATCAGAACATCTCTATTTATGTAAAGTGTATTATACAGTATGCATGTCTATAGGTCCACTCACTGGAATTTGGTCCAGATATTTTGGTCTCCAGTTCCTGGATCTGTTTAACCAGCAGAGAGATGTGCTGCAGCAGGTCTTTGTTCTGGAGGAGCAGCTGGTGGACTCGAGCCTGGGCCTCCAGCCGAGCCGTGGCCTCCGCACTCAGCTGGTCCTTCAAGAGATGGACCTGCAACAGAAGATGTGAGGGGTCAAGAGTCTGTTGACAAGCAGGGAGAAATGGATTCTCTGTAATGAGCGAGGCAAACCTAATCCAGCTCACAGAAACATTTTTTCCCAGGCTGCTCCTCTTATCTGAATTCCCCAAACAAAACAATGCACCGCATCCCAGTCTGTGTGAAGACCAAGGCCAAACTGTGCTGACCTTACCAACACAATTTTCTCGTCTGAGAAATCAGCGATGCGTGCTGTTCGCCGCAAATATTTCTTTAATGGCAACAAGAAAATACAAAAAGTTCATTTACATGCTTTGAATGGGTCTGTGTTGCAGCTTTTCTGAAGCTAATGACATGACTCAAGGTTGTTGTCATAGCAACGCATCTGCCTTTTTTTTTTTTAAATGTCTAAACAGTTTTCCAGGAGCGAGAAAAGTAATGACAGTCAGAGGAAGAAGCTGAGAGATTTGACAAGCTAAAGAGAGCAGAACAAAATGCTGATGCATCTCCTTCCCCCAACACAGAAACCACTGAGTCTGAGCTCAACAAGAAAACTAGAATCAGTCAAACACCACGAGGGTAACAGCTTAAGAGACAGGGTGGACAGATTTTTATCAGCATCTGAATGTGCAGTCACTGCAAGTATCAAGCATGACATCTGGCTCTAAAACACTAGGCACACATGAAAAGAAGCCCGACTACATCTGAGACTGAATCCTTTTTTGTTTTGTGGTATATTTTGTCCTCATGTCATATACAAGTTCATTTTAATTACCCTTGAAAAGAGTGGACTCAAATTAAATATACTGCTTGAAAAACTTAAACGAACTCAGATCTCAATATTGAAAAAAAAAAAATCATGCTGCATATCTACACTTATATCGAGTGTAAGGCGTTAGGAATGAAAGGGCGACATATTGTTTGATGGAAACGAAAACGATCACCCTACAGATTCAAAGACAGGTATGTAAAGCGATAAAATGATGTGGCAGGTTAGTCCATTTTGCAGGTGGTCCGAAACATAACATCCCAGAGGTTTTCTATTGGATTTAGGTCAGGCAAGCGTGTGTGGGCCAGTCAGTAGCATTAATACCTTCATCCTCCAGGAACTGCCTGTATACCCTCACCACATAAGACTGATCATTGACATGAACCAGGAGGAACCCAGGTCCACTGCACCAGTGTACCAGTACCTAATGGCAGTCAGGGTGCCGCTGGCTAACCTGTAGAGGTCTCAATATCCCTCTGTGGACATGCCTTTCCAGACCATCACTGATCCACCACCAAAACATTCCTAATGAACGATGTTGCAGGCAGCGTTTTCCACGTTTTGTAGCTCTGGCAGTGCTCATCCTGTTCCTCTTGCACAAAGGGGCAGATACTGGTCCTGCTGATGGGTTAAGGATTTTCTACGGCCCTGTCCAGTTCTCCTAGGGTACCAGTTTGTCTCTTGGAATCTCCTCCGTGCTCTTGAGACAGTGTTAGGAGACACAGCAAACCGTCTAGCAATGGCACATATTGATGTGCCATCCTGGAGGAGTTGCACAACCTCTGTAGGGTCCAGATATTGCGTGATGCTCCCAGTAGTGACACTATCCCTAGCCAAATGTAAAACTATAGAATTAGTCAAAACTAGTCAAAAAAGATGAGGAGGGAAAAAAACAACAGTGGCCGCCACCTTTAAAACCATTCCTGGTTCGAGGGTTGTCTCATTGTTGCTGCACATGTTGTTCATTTCATTAACACCAAAGCAGCTTAAGAGTGATTAACAACAATATCCCATACGTTTAACTGACTCGTTTATGAATGTATAAATCTGCAAAACAATCGTCTTTGGTCTGGCAGAATATAATACCATACAAAAGTACACAATGCACTATAATAACTTTAAAGACAGTATTAAAAATGCCAGATCAACACTGTGTTGCTTTCATCAGTGGGCTCTCTGCTTTTATGTATTCAGTTGTATCTTTTTTATATTTTTCTCTGTATTTTGGCACCGTTTTGTTTATAAACTGGGTTGAATTTTAGACTATATAAAAAAACTACAACAAAAACAAAAACGATGGATTATTATTTCCACTGAGAGCTTGGGTTTTATCACAGATGAGAGAAACGTGGATAAAATTCTTGTAATTAAAATATACTCTCATGAAATACAATATGAACTTTGAGCCTAAATACAAAGTGGATTTGTCTCCAGTTATGTGGGGAATGTAGCGCGTGTGTGGGCCATCTTCTAGTAACTACACCGATTGTGAGATGAGAGGCTCAGAGGATGTGAGCTTAGGAGATGGCAGCGATTGATCGATCGCACCATATTTTCAGTGTTTTCATTAATTAAAGTTGCACAGGGAAAGAAGAACAAAACAGCAAACCAACTAAATCCTCTGAGCGTTTTTCAGTCAGAAGCAAATGAAGTAATCAGCAAAAATCTTTGGGGATTGTAAAGTTGTTTTCAGTTTAAGATTTTGGTGACCACTTTCAGAGCTCTTCGTTGGTCACATTCCTCTTTATATTGCTGTTAACATTTACATCCATACGCCACTACTAGGCCAGCTGACTGATGTTTGTTGGTGGCACCTGGGTCCAGATCAAAGACAAAAGGAAACGGTGCTTTTGAGTTTCCGGCTCCCAGGATGTGGACTTTGCTTCCGTTGGACTGGAGATGTGTGGAGACTGCTGGCACTTTTCAAAAGAAGCTTAAAACCCACCTGTGCAGGCTTTCTTTTATTTACTTTGATCCATTTATACTCTTGTAACTGGTGTATGTCATTTTATACTGGAAAACACAAAATAAATAAACCTTACTTGCGTCCTTCCTGTGGAATCAGTTAGTAATTTGAAACATGTCGGCTTTAGATGTGGGAAACTGTGATGGGCAGTGTTTTTAGTTTTTTTTTTTTTACTAGTTTCAGACCAATTTTATTACTTTTAATAAAATTAAGCATGATGAAATATTCCAGCTTTGACTCTACTTTCTGATACTTGATCGCCTTCTATTAAATTATCTAAAAATTTTAAAGAAAAAAAAAAAAACACCCAGACAGAACATTAGTGATAGATGCAACCTCTTTGTGCTGTAATTACAGCGGCTTTATCTTTTATTACAAGACGAATGTTGCTCGTTTGGCAGCTCTGATCCTCATGTAACCTTAATGCAACAGCCTGCTGTGGCCCGCGAGATTAAAGCACACACTCGATTTCAATTTAAGACTGAACGGCTCAACTTCTTTTACACTTTGAATCGGGGATATAAAAGGAGAGGAAGGGGAGAAAGAAACTGTTCAGTCGGTGCACAGATGTCCACACACACACACTCACACACTCTCATAGCTTTTATAGCAGCAATGACTCTCCGTTCTGACTTCAAAGTACTCTCCAAATCAAATGTTAGTCCCACCTCCCACCCTGTTCTGCCATCTCCTATCCTGAGCACGTATTTGCTTTCAACAGTTTCAAAGGAGAAATTCTCTAGGTTTCAAATCACAAGAAAGGTTCAGCAGAGGCCCAGTGTGTTAAAGGAGACCACTTATTAATGATTTTCTGACAGCAGAGGCGACGTGGCTCTCAATAATTTGATTAAGCTTAACTCTGGAGTTTGAACATGGTCCAGCGGTGCTTCAAACATCGGCTGTTTAACAGGCAAAAAGGAGCCGAACAAAAAAAAGGGTGAAACATCCTTTTACCCAAAAATTCTGCACGGATGTGGAAAACGTTTTAATGTTAAACAGCGACAGTTACGTGGTTTCTTGCCTTTTTAATAGCTTCTTGTCAGCGTACATGTAAGAAGCTTAATCAATACCAAAGTGATTACAAGCCGTTTCCCTTACAATCCTAGGAAACCAGCTGGGGTGAAGGGCTCACGGTGTATTTTCAGAGCAGTGTGAATGACAGGGCCTCATGTGGAGGTGCAAGTTACTGAAACTCCTAATCACTCCCTTAGCTTCTAATTTGAGCTTGATGCGGTAGCGCAGCACTTGTTACCGTGGTAGCACGAAGGCTCTTGGCTGTTGACGTCAATGCCTCCACGTGTCAAAGAAAGGAAGGAAAAAACTCTACAAAACAAACTGTAATTAGAGTTACCAAGGCCACTCTAGCACCTATGAAACGCAGCTATGCACTACAAAGGAATCCTCTATTCACTATTGCATTTGCAGTGCTCGTGTTGCAGATTTTAATGAGAACACAACAAGCTCATGTACTGAGGTCCTTTATAATATTTTGTCTAACTTTAATTCTTGCTTGTCATGACAGCTAAACATTTTTAGCTAACTTTTTGCAGATGCTCCAACATCTGACCAAGTGATAGCTTTTTGGTCATCGATGGCAGTCATACTTTGTTAATGGTTACTGTTGCTGCTAATCAAACTAACACATAAGTTAACCATCACTTATGGTCATGAGCTTTGGGTAGTGACTGAAAGAATGAGGCTGCAGAAAGAGGTTTCTTTGAAGAGTAGCTGGGCTCTCACTTAGAGACGGGGTGAAAAGCTCAGTCATTCAAGAGGGACGACAGCAAAAGGAGCCAACTGAGGTGGTTCAGGCACCTGATAATGATGTGTCCTGGAGGCCTACTAGGAGAGGTATTATGGACATGTCCTACAATGCTTCCCACTGTTTTAGTCCCTTTAACTATAAGTTAAAGGGACTAAAGCAGTGTTTTTAATTTAATGTAATTGTATAGTTATTTCTGTTGTAAAGTTGAGTGTTTTGACATGCGAGGCCATGAGGAGTGACTCCCTGTCTAATCCTGGTTTAAGCGCCCATTCGAGGAGCTGCAGGTTCTGCTTTTTTTAAATTTTACACAGAGATATGTTCATTTTATGGAAAATTGGCTTGTCTTATTATGGCTCTGTTTCTACATTTTGTGTGTCGTTTTCTGTTTTCTCATTTACTCCTCCTTGCTACTTTTCTGCATTAGACTGACTCATCACTCCTTTGTCATTCTAATGAGGAGGCAGTGAGGCGGAGAGATCCATCCCTCCTCCTCTCCCACATTCACTGGCCAGACAGTGTCAAGGAAGACGGTCATCTACTTCCATTATCCCCGTACTCCTCAACAAACAGAGGTGATTACAGATTGTGTTCGGCCTCTGAAGAGCTCATTTGTAAAGATAGACACCCTGATGATGACTGCGGTGGTTTAATTTACAGCAGATGGGACCCATCTTGAGCTATGGAAGAGAGGAGCTTGACTCTGACTTGTGCTGCCCTGCTGACAACTCTAATAGCACATCAGCCACGGAGGTATAAACCTCCGTGGTTTATACTGAGGCCTTGGCCACAAGAGTCACATTTGTTCTGAAGCTGTCCATTGTTAAATGTCTCACCGAGCTGCAGTGGCTGCTAAAAGGACAGTGAATAATTCAATATACAAGCTGTAGTGAACAAATAAGATAATTCAAATAATCTAGGAACAAAAACAATTTCTTTTAAAAGTCAAAGCTAAGCTTTATCATCTGGATATCTGATCAAAAAATGTCTGAAGTGGCCACACAAGGTTAAACTTAAACTTTATTCAGCAAACTCTCTGAAAACAAAACTGTTCCCAGAGATAAAATGTAAAAATAAAATTGAACATAGATAAGATGAACGATAACAAGCCCTAAGTTACTGCGGCTTGACCTCGAAGATTATTGCCTTTTGTTCAGCGGTGCGCCTTTCTGTCTGGCCACCTGTAGTTAGTTTGATTTGCTTTCCATTGTTATACTTAAAGTGAACTGTCACTTAAGCAGCACAGGTAGTATTTATGAATAATGGAACACATTTTCCAGTTCGCAGATGTGTAATTACAGTCAGTGTTGTCACTCTAAGTGTGTATATCTTTTACCCTATGTGTTGGCCTTCTTTCACAGATTTTCTTTGGCCATTTTTGACTGAATTGGTGGGCAATATTCTAGTGAACACTGTTAGGGTCATTACAGTATTTTTTAAAATAATGTGTTTATGGCGCAGTAACATTAACCCCTAAAAACCGGTTGTTGAACAGTGACTTCATTTAGCACTGTGCCTTTTGGCAACAGACTAGTTGTGGTCTACCCTGGTCTACTGGTCTACCCTAAATTGAGTGTGCAACATGCTCAGGATGTCATTTTTTATTGCAAGGTGATTGCACAGATTGCCTGGTGGAAGGCAACCTGTCTCCAAACACTCAAAGCCTGACTCCGACTCACGATCTGGTCGATCTGTGCGGAGTGCAAATCATTTTCCGATGTATCTCTTTGCTATAGGGGACTCAACTCAACTGGTTGCCAATTCTTTGTATTCTGGTTATATTCTTATACAAAGAGCAAGGTTGCCTAGCAACAATGTTCCCTCTAAGCTGCGCGCGTGCGGAATTGCGCACTGCTGGCACGGTCTCCGCGCACAGAAAGTCTATGTTGCGCACAAAAAACAATCTAACCTGAAATGAAATTAAAACTTTAACAATTCTGTTTTGCAGTGTTAGTCAGTAAGTGACTGGCTGCTCCCGTAGTCCAGCCAATGATGCGATTCACATTCGTATATACGCAGCTAATCAACGTGGTTGACAGGCTATGACAGCGTCCTTATGTGCCGGCAACAGTGTTTTAGCTAGCAAAGCGGCGTGGCTAATGTGGGGTGAAGCCATGTTAATGACAACGTGTACAACCATTGGAGATGTGAGCAGGACAGACGGAACAATTGATGGAAAAAGTGTGGACTTTATACCAGTTTTTAAATTGTGTTGATAGGTCACGTAAAACCAGAGTTATGATAAAAAATATATTCAATGTTTGGTTTTCTTCCTGAATACTATCGTTGTTTATATTTACTGCGGGAAGAAACGGTAAAAACGGCGTTTTATAAGGAAAACGCTTGAAAGCCTGTGAGCAAAAACAAACCTCCCCCAGCCTTTCCTATTGGTGGAAAAATGTACCATGTGGACCAATCAAAAAATAATATGGCAACATGGCATTAAGTTGTTTAGGAAGGGGGGGGGAGTTGTGGCGGTGTTTTCAGATGTGAGAGATTTGCAACGTTTAGCACAAATCTTGTGTAGTTAGTGTGTAGTGTAGTCAATAGTTTTGTTGTGTGTGTCAGAACAATGAGGCGACTGCTGAATGTTACAGGTGTTACAGGAGTGATACGTCTCCTGTCAGGCCTGCAGGTATCAGGCTGTTGTTCTCCTTTATCTCATAGTGGACACAAATTATTTTTTGGAGTCACACAAATAATTTGTGTAGCATCAAATTTGATGCAGAACAGCTGATTGTTCTGTAAATAGTTTGAAATGTTTATTTAAAAAACTGCATTGGCTGCATTTTTAGGTAAACAGCTGGAAAAAACTTTGTTACTTTTTTGAAGAAGTAACTATATAATTAATTGCCCAACATTGGTCATTATTTACTGTATTTTGCAGACAGAAAGTTACAGACTCTCTCCCAGACCACAGACTCATAATACAAGTCAGAGCTTTTTTTTAAAAAAAGAAAGAAAGAAAGTTGTGTTTTCAAAATTGGAGTTCAAGTTATTTTTACTTCCAATAGTGTTAACATACTACACAGGTCATGAACAAGATTTTTTTTTTTAATTTTCATTGTAAGTGGGATAAAGCAGTTAATTAAAAGTAGTCTAACATAAATATAAATGCTGTAATTTGATTATTTTAATAAACCATGTAACTTGGATGGATTTGATGCTTGCGTGACCACAGTGCACACGTTTGCTGTTGCTCACAGCGGTCCAAGGGACTGCTCAGTGAGTTTGTGTGTTCGCTCAGACACATGAAAAATTAGAGGGAACATTGCCTAGCAACTATGTTGTTTTCCAGTTAAATTGCTGTCCTGTTGAAATTCCATCACACTCTAGCCACTAACGTCTGGGTGTAGCTCAGGAGCTAGGTATTCTCTCAAACAGATTGCATGTAATTGGCAACTTGACCCCATTCAGTGGCAGACAGATGAGTGATGACTCTGTCTCTGCTGTTTTATCAACTTGTCTTTGCACCCCTGTCACTAACTGCGAATAGTCGTAAACCTGATCCCCATCTTTAAAGCAACCATTTCAAAGGCAACAAGATCGCAAGTTAATTCCACACAGTTGCAATAATTCTTCCTGTGCTGCAGTCTCCAGACACTGTTTTCCCCACTGTGGCCGCAGCATAAGCTACACACTTACTTCTCGAAGAAAGAGACATTTGTCAACCTACTTGCTGCATTACTTTCATGTTATTCTATAAAATGGTCTGAGATGCACAGATACACATAATTAGCAGTTAACAATATAAGCTTTAGGCTACTGTCACACATCCCAGCACAAATCCCTGCCTTAACAAGGACACACACGTAAGACCTTTGTTTTGCTGTTCAAGTGCTTCACAAACCTGACAGCAAAGCTGGTGAAAACCAGCCCCAAGAGCACTTCATGGAAAAATGGAGGCTTGAATCATCTCTCCTTCTGTTGCCTGTTGAAAACGACCAGCCCGGCTGGGGTCAACATATACTGAGCCCTGATATTACCAGCTTTTTGTTAGCATGGAAACTTTGGCGATGCGTTTTAGTGGCAACAGACTGTTATTTGGTGTGTTTGTACTTTACTGCCACGTTTTTGTCCTTTTGTAAAATTTAAAAATGACAGATAATGTTTATATCTCCACTCCTCAAAAGTTATAGGCTGCTTGTTCACTTTTCTCCTCTTTCCACATAGAACAGATAACAGAAATGTATTAGTCTGGAACGTATTACCCCAAACAGTGGCTGTGAATGCGGAAAATAATCTAGGCAGATTACGTTCTGTTCAGAGCCACTAAAGCCTGAAAGCTATAGTGCAGTAATTTAATGCTACCTGTCCTGCTTGGAAATAGGGGTTCACCCTGAATCTGAACTCAGTCCTGGACCCTACAGAAGAGCCAGGCCCATTAGAGAAGAGAAGGAAATCTTACTCTATTACCAGACAGTGTATGAATCATAGTAAAGAAGAAAAGGCATAAATGAAGTGGCAGAAAGTGCAATGCTTCCCAGTAATGGAAAGGAAATAATTTTTTTATGGATCGATCAGTTTTTTAGCATAATATATGGAACATTTATCAAAGTAGTTACAGTCTATTCAGTTTGTAGAAAATGCTAAATGGATGGAAAACTGGCTTAAAGGTTAGTGTTCTCAAATCTCACACAAACTGGTGCAATGTGACATATATGAACAAACAGGTTGGCATTTCCTTTGTAAATGCTCAGCAAAGGAAGGATGGGCACAATCAGCCAGGCAGAAATCCTGACAGAGTGACAATTCACTTGTGGACCACAAACGCGGTATTTTGGAAACAATGACGCTGCTGTTCCTTGAAGAGGCGTAAAAAGTTTTACTAAAAGCAGAACTCAGACAAAGAGCCAATTAAAAGGTGCACCACTTGTGCTTCACTGTGGTGGTCCCTTGGTAGTAAACCTGCTGCTACCCAATCCATTCTGCTCTCTTATCTCATCTTCGTGAAAGTGAAGGCGCTTCAAGCACCTAAAATGTCTCATTAAATCTCTAATTAGGGAGCAGCATCTCTCTGTCTTTTTATTACTTTTATTGTTCAAAACCGTCTCCCAGCAGAACGGCACCCAAGGACGGTTTTGATCTTCCCCATTCCCACTTTCACAACAACGTGAAACCTCAGTACCCATTTTCCATCCTTCCATCGTTTCCTCTTTACAATGCGGAGAGCATTTGTCTCTAACTAACGTTAACATGCAGGAATTCCACAGGGCTTTCCGTTTTACTTTATTCTAATCCCAAGTCACACATCAATGATTCATTAACATAGTGTTTACAGTTTTTCTGTTGCTTTAAAGTTTCATCGTTACTGGCCCAAAGAATAGCCTTCATCACCTGTTATCCATCCCAGTCGTATCACCAGTATGTGGGCTGCTCCAACTATTAGGTCATTATAACATCATTCAAACAACGTCAATTCGTCCTGCTAAACCAAAGAAATGAGCAGTGAATTTCCTCGGCTGCTACAAAAAGTTCATTAGGTGGTCGTGAGGCTGGCTGAGGCAGTCTCCAATTGACTCTCACACTGCTTTCACTTTCATCCACTGCTTAGATTCAGGCACCAGGAATACATGTGACAAGATCACAATTTGGAACACAAACCTGCTAATAACACAAATCACAAGTTACGCGAAGCTGGATTTACTAACTTACCACACTAGCGATTTTCACATGCACTACTTCACTCCACCTCTAGATGTCTCCCACATAGGCTGGGTTGCTTTTTATTATTCTCTGATAACTAGCGGTGTGCGATACTCCAATAAATGTTATCGAGTAAATACAGGGCCATTACTGCTGACATTAATTCTGATTAATACTAATACTTTTAACTTATAAGTGCTTATGTAGGAGAAAGCGGTGTGCCATGATTTATGAGATGAACCATCATTAACGACCATTAAATCGCTGTGATTACGTTTCACAATAATTAGCTAATACAACAAAACACACCTTTTAGCAAACAAAGTATCGATCCTATCGCGGTAGTATCGATGGGATTACCAATACCAGAGTTGGTATCGATATCTTAGATATTTGGATCGATCCACCCACCGCTACTGATTACATCGCTGACAGAGTCTAATGTAAAGCTGCTTCTAGACATCCACTGCAGCTCAGAATTGTTGTAGCATTACCTGAAAGGGGCGCATGTGAGAAGGCAAATCTCTCTTGCAGAGGAATGGGATAATTTAAGATTGGCCAGTGTTGTAGAGATGCAGAAATTACAGAAAAACTGCTTGAATGATACAATTTCCCTTTCAGACTGAGACGCAGAGACTCTCCCAGTGGTGGTGTAAGAGGATTAGATGTGTTGGTTGTGTGCTGTGACTTCACAGGGTTGGTTGCCGAGGATGTGCTCTTCACACCAGATTATCGGTATGGCATTGCCCACCCACGCTAGGGCTCTTTGATGTGCAAGTGTCTGAAACCCTTCCAGCACTGGTTCGCCTCTGTTTTTATCTCATTGCAGGAGAGCACTAAAGGGAACATTATCATTTCTACTGGTGCAATGATAAAGAAATCATTAGAAATGCACTCATACTTGTAATGTGGGTAAGACGGCAAGAGCGGGCTTGGCAGAGTGAGGGAGAACCAGAAAAGCAGCAGTGTGGGAAAGAGAGGCAGCAGAACTGAACGTGCTAAACACATGGAGGCAGAATGGAAGGAAAGGAAATGTGCAAAGGAAAGAGCAATGGAAGAAGATGAAAAACTGAAAGCAGTGTGTGGCAGGAAAGACATGAAAGAGGACAAAGAAAGCAAGAAATGACTGAAAAAGCTCTGAAAACAAGCTAAAAAGACCAAAAGCCAGATGTCAGATTCCATTAAGCAGCGGCTGAGCAGCAGCTGCAGATACGAGTTGTCCTGAAACAGATAGCTACCGTATCTCCCTCGATTTCAAGACTTCATTAAACATCTCCACTTCCACTCATCTCTAAGTGAGCTGTGATTAGTGTTGGCTAGCTCACTAATTTACATCCATTTACTGTGACCTCTGCGGCACAGTTCAACTGTGAGAATATTTTTCCAGTTCCCTGGTTGAACCTCAAAGTCACCGTTATTTTCAGCAGCACACGGGGTCACACTGAAAGTAATCTCTTCTTCACCCCTTATGGTAATTTCTTCCATAATAACCTGGGACAAAAAAATAATAATTAAAACGCTGCTGCTTCAATCCATCACTCTGCAATACAGCTGGGAGCCTATCCAGCTAAGCTATGCAAACAGTGGGACAAATAGAAAGAAAATTATGGACACAATTATTTTTCGTGTAGATAAACATGCTGATTTTGATCACATCTTCAGATTTGTCTCTGTTCCAAACCTCTATTAATTTCAGCTTCCAAAGCTGGAAACAGAGGATATTACTTTAAAGACGCTGACACAAATTTGCTTCAAAACATGACTGAATCATTTCTCAAAACAGATGCAGATTCATTTTCTCTTTTAATCAGTGCATTGATTAATAGAGTCTAAGGATATTAAATCACTATCTTATTTCCTCAAGTATAAATAGGAAGCTAATGGTTGGGAGGGAGTGCGGGAGGACTCTCCGTCAAGAAGTTTTGACAGACAAGACACCTAATTTCACATTCCGGCGAAGTTGGCAGCACAGATTTTTCACATTTTCTTAATTAAACTGTGGCAGAAATATTAAAACCATAAGAACACGATTACCTTTCAAACTTCTCAGCACTTGTTCTGCTGTTGGGTCTCCAAACAGCATGTGCCGAAATCAGCCCAAAGGACTGTGACAATAACATTAAAACAAAACAAGCTTAGTGCAGTTGATTCTTTTCAAACTAAATGATTAAACAGGGTTTATATGGTATTTGTGTCACCCACATAGCACACACTGGGTCTATCGGGGCAATTTGGGGCTCAGCACTTTGCACAGCAACACTTCAGAATGAAGAACGGAGAAGCCTGGGATCAAACCAATGACCTTCTCTTTGAAATGTACTTTTGTCTTACAGCTATATGGCACGCTATAGCCATAAGATATATGGTGACGTTTAACCAAAATACACTCTATTCTGTTACTTGTGTCTGTTACTCTCTGTCATAGACATTACTCTGGTGTAGTCTTTCTACAAAGTTCTGATATATGCCTGATGTTGATGCTTAAAGTTGCTTAAAAAGATGCTTGTGGGACTTTGAGTGGAAGAAAATTAATTTGTTTACAGTTTTTCAGCAATAAAAACATAACGTGGTTAGCTCCTGTACTTTCAAAATAAAAGCTCAGAAAATGCTGCAAAAATGATGCAAATTATTCATTAATTCCTACTAATTTCATTTACTAAAGTGGAAAAATTCAACCTAACATCCTGCACTTAGAGGCCCTTTTTTGTAACATGGACAATTGCTGCAGTCTAAAGGTGAAAATTCACATGACCTCATTAAATACACGAATAGTACCTACAAAAAAACCCAATTGATTCTGAAGGGGTCAGCTGACCGATTCTTCATGAAATGATTCCATTGCCAAGTACAATGGCACGCGTCTTTGTCTGACTGATAAAACAAGTTCCCAAAAGTTGATTTGCCTTTGCTGCATAACAAAGAGCACATTGTCTCGAGGGCAAATGTCTCAAAGACGGTGAACACATAACGCCGATGTCTGTCTATCCCATTTTATCCGTTAAAAAAAGCTGTTTATCGTACATACAGCAATTGAGCCTGTTTCAGTATTTTTTCCTCACATTTCAAGTCCTTAGATCATTTTTATAATTTATGCGTATATACACTGGAGTCTTGGCAAAACTCAAATTCCTTATGTTTTTTTCTGGCTTTGTTTATCAAAGTTGTGGGTGGCTGATTTGTTATTGTATAACAGCACTATGCGCTCGTGTCTGACAGCTCTAAAAATCAGAAGGGACTCCCTGTTTGAGACATTAGAACCATCAACAAGAACTACAGCTGTCTTAAACATGACTAAGTAGGTTACTTTGTCATCCAGCAACATTTACTTTCAACACACCCCCTGAAAAAACCCCTAACACTGTCATTTTCATTTATTGGTGTGAAACTGAAGCAAAGACGCCAGGGACGACTATTAGTTTTGAAAAGTAAACTAACTGTAGAACTCTAAATTACACAAAAAACACACAGCTAAAGACGTGCAAGCACATCTTTACACATTAGACTGGCGTGTCAGCCAGATGATCTCCTTGTTCCTCTCTTCCTCTGTGTCTTCATCCATAATTGGGACTATCTGAGCAGAACCATGTAGCCTTTTCTTTTCTACTGTTTGACCTTTATTACTAGAGTTAGCTGCCTTTCCTTATTAATAGTGCTTAGAAGCAGCTTCAGAAAAGTTTATGCTTATACATCAGAGAGACCGATTTGACTGGACCAGTGGGAGAGAACGCACAAGGGCTTAATAGTTTTTCTTGGCCACAAACAGCACAAATCACTTCTGTTGGCAAACTATCAGTCATTATGAATGCTCAGGAGATTCACATAAGCACACTGATGGAAGAGATTGTGTGTGTGTGTTGTGTACATGTTGAAATTCTGAAATTGAAATAAGTAGAAAAATGATTGTCTGTATAGTTACGTTTTAAAGTGAGGAAACATCTGTCAAAAAGTAAAAATCCATTTAATTCTGGCTTTAAAAAAAGTCATTTGTCTCCCGTCTTGGTGAATAAAATTCTTGAATTTTAATCAGTCTGTTAGGACTAATTAGCCGATATGTGCGTCTGTGCATTGCATCCATACAGTTGATGGTTGTAGCTTGCTAATTAACCTCGTAAGCATTAGCTAATAACTTAGCGCTCTACCCTTTTACTCAAATATGGTCACGTGTAACTTTAACTCCAACATTAACGGCTAAAACCACTCCCTTTGAGACAGAGTTTAAAGCTAGTGATGGGTGACAAAAAGTGGTCACCTCCAAGTAGGTCAGTAGTAGCTTCATAGGCATGAAGTAAACTTCTTAACTATGTTGGCTACATTGGGGCTTTTTCAAGCACTTGAAAATTCCCTGGCAACAAATGTGCCTGATGTGACTAATACTAAAAATCGTCCATGAAAGACGTACCTGTGTTGTAGACTGTATTTGTAGGTTACATCAGTGCTATTATGTGCAGCCACTATCCAAACTAGCGAGCTTGAGCTGATAAATTAGGAGCGCGTTCTCCTAAATACGGTAACCTCTGGCTACAAAAGACAAAACACAAGAGCTATAATCCAAGTTTGAAGGCAACAAAACGGGAGTTCACAAGACAGTTGGCATTCATCTTTTATACACTAATAGCAACACATAAAGTTAGAGCTACTGTTCTCACTAAAGTCTCGCTGATATATCAGGAAATATGAGCAATCTGCTGATCTGCATTCATAATGGCTGACAAATGAAAATTTAAAAAGTAAACAAGAGACGGGAGAAATGGCCTTCAACCATGTTAAGAGTGTTAAAGTAGCACCGTTTGTCCAACAGAGGGCACTCTGAAATTTCCCCGTTGGTAACACAGATGTTTGGAATGGCAAAAAACAAAAACCAGCTAATCTGAGCAGCCAGTTAATCCAGTACGGTAATAAAGTCAGATCATTTTAAACGGCGCCGTCATGTTATTTTAGCAAGAACTCGCAAACGAATACACATAACAAATGTTAGGGGGTCTGTTTACAGAGCTTCTGATACGGACTTGTATGGAAAGACTTGTCATTGTCCGAGCATTAGATAAATGTGGATAGCACCACATTTTGGAAGATGACGCACCCCTCCCTGAGTGTGGGCTGAAAACAAACGGCCATCCGTCCTTGTAGATACTTCACTGGCAGATACGGATGTGGATGTATATGAATGGTTGCTTTGTAATTTATACCTACATTATGTCCAATATATGTAATATGTTTCTATGTCGAGCCTGATTTAGAGCACGAGCCAAAACAAGTAAAGAAGTAATGGAGATATTTTTTTATTCTTCAGTGTTGCTTAAGTTTTGACCTCATAAAGTTGAGAAGTTAGACCTTATAAATGATTCAATATTAGATTATTTTTCTGTCAATTATTTGATCGATAGCTGAGGTAGTTATTTAAGCATTGCAGAGATGGATGGTAGAAACAGCAGAGTGCAGCCAGAAGCCTTTAAGGAAATAAACTGAGGAGAAACTAATTTAGATGCTGTGTGGAAGCAAACTGCTACAGCATCTCAGACAAGTTACGATCACTTGGGAAACCTTGGTAAATGGCAAAAGAACCAAGGTCAGACACAAATGCCTGGAACGCACTCGTTTGAAACATTTCATGAGGTGAAAATCGTTACTTCATGTTCCAAAGCAGTTTTGATACATTTAAAAGAAATACACACACTAGTTCCTCTGCCCGTGGGCAGCTACCTTTGGCCTTATTAGTGTGTAATTGATCGCACCTATGTATGGGCATGCTCAGTCTGAATGTGTGATTTATCAGTTGTGGCAGCAGTTTGTTTGTTTATCTCCATCTTAAGATGAGAACAGTAAAGTTCGGCGTGGCCGGGCAGTTTAATCAGGACCTCCGCCTCCCTCTCTAGAAGCTTTGAGAAGTCAGAATTTAACTCTCTGGGATGCTTCTGGGTCAGCAGTGTGAGTGCAAGAATCCTCAAGGCAAAGCGTGCTGAGCTATGAAATGGCACTTTCTAATCTTAATCTTAAGGCCTTCTGTGTATGTGTGTTGATCCAGCTCGCAAGCCCAAAGCCATTTCTGTCACTGTTCTCTTCCCCCACTACAGCCACTCAAACTGGATGACTGATGTCTCATGCTGGATGTGCTTTGCACTTTTTTCCTCTCCAAGACCACAGGCATGTGTTGATCTCCTTAATTTGTCAGTGACCTGTGAGTCATTCCACTGATTATCTTTTCCACCCAAGGGAATTTGGAAATTACTGTTAATACAAAATGAAAAGAGGCCTATTATTCTTTTGCCTCATTTTCAGTCACTATTATAGTGATGGATGCTCATATCAAACATGGCCAAAGTTTCAGATCACGTGTATGTATAAGTAATCCCTGTGAGCCAAAAGCTCAGGGTTCAGATTGCCCTAAATATTCTCTTTCAGGCACTCAGCACCCGCTGTCAGAACAATGTTGGTTTAAAGGTGGGTGGAGCGAGTGTAAACAGCTTGTTTCAGACAGTAGGACTAAGGGACTTCACCAAGTCCTAGTCTAATGCAAGGAAGGATTATTCTGAGCTGTCAATCCTGAATAGCTACTTTAGCAAAGTCAGATGGAAAGCAGAATAACCCAGTTAGAGATGTATTTTTGCAGCAAGCTTCAAGGTACTCTAGCATCCTTGTACACAGCAGAAACAGTAACTGATATAGCATGGGCGGACAGACCGAGGATGTGGTTGTTGCAACCTACAGGTGGAAGAAGTGTGCTCTTAAACTGAGGTCTGTGGGTTAGTGCTGTGTATTGATTTAAAATCAATCACCAGTGTACCAATACACTGTTCATAATTCATTAGCTTACACCAGACTGTTGCTCTATTTCTATTGTTATTTTGCATCTATATTTTAAAAGTGAATAAATATATGAGCGATCACACTGACCATAGCTACAGTGTTTTCTCTGTGCTCATCTTCTCTTACATTCTGCAAGCTTACCCATAACACTATAGCTGAAAAGAGGCCACATGAAGTTTGGAGGTTCGTAACAATTTACTCTGCAGAAACTTAGCAATTTCACTATGGTGAGGATTGTAGTGAGCAGTGTGAAAGTACTGGAGTGATGTGAAATGTAATTTAAATGTATAAAAAAAGCATATTTTTATTCCTGTGCAAGCAGATTTCATGGGAGACATAATGTCACTGGATGACACTCACCTGTGCCACAGCCACTTGTGTCTGCTGCTGTTGCTGCTGGAGCTGTTGCTGGAGCAGTTGGATTTGGTGGTGCACAGACAACGGGGTGCTGGGTGGCAGTATGCCTGATGCTGGGAGCAGCATCTTGGGGCTGGACACCAGCAGGGAAGCCTCCTCTGAAGGCTGCTACCAGAGGGAAAAGGAGGAAATGAGGTCAGCATGATGAGGCTTCAAACGTGTTATTATGAGCACATTTACGGGGGTGGAAGAGCCTTCAAATGAATCACTGTGGACCAAAAATACAAAAATAAATGATACATAAGTCCATGCATCCATCTATCCATCCATTTCAGCCCCTCCGGGATGGCATTTTTTCAAAAACAAAGTATGTTTGTTCTAATATAACAAGAAATTGGTTGTAAAAGTTGAAAATAGTTCAAGTCAACAAATAATTTGTCATAATAATAATAATAATAAGTCCCGAAACATATTTCCAGCAACCGTCAGTGTACTAATGACTGTGTGGCATTGTGCTACCTAATGCAAGTGTATCATATATTATCCAAAGTGTCAAAAAAGGGGAGATGTCATACATCTTCGCCTTGCTCATGCGGGCACTATTTAACAAAGCTGCTAGTTGACAGTCTGTTCCAGTAGTCAGTCTGTGGTGTTTTGTGAAGGGAGCAGTAAGTAAGTACATTATTTATTTACACCGCCTTTCAAAATACAAAACACAACAATAGCAAAAAGACATAGAATGCTTTTGAAATATCAGTCTAAAAAGACAGTTTTAAATCTGTTATTTACAGCAGTTTTGTGCATGGCGCTGCCTCCACGTCTTATTACTACGGTTAGCTGTAATCAACTGATTTTACTTTGTGCATCACAAAGTAAAATCAGGAGGATTTTAAGGAGGAAACTGTTGGAGTGATCTACAGCTTTTGAGGATTGGACATTAAATTGTTATTGCACTAAAGAACAAGAGCGTTGTAGTGACATGCAAACTACGTCTAGAACAGAAACAATTGCTAACACAACTTTAGCTCTCTTTGGCACTTGCACAACCAGCATGCTAACACAAAGCTAGCCAAGAGCCCAGAATGCTGTTTAGATGAGTGAATGCTGACCCCAGCCCAGCCGCCAGAGCCTGAACTTCAGCAGGTAACAGAGGCAGTGATGAGCAGTCAGACTTGCAGAAGACTTGTAGTCAAGACCGCCTAAACTAAGACCAAGACAATACCAAGACCAGAGGGTATCGAGACCAAGACAAGACCAAGACAAGAAAGTTGAGACAAGACCAAGACCGAGACAAAAAAGTCTTCAAACTGCAGCCAGATGCTGCTTCGTTTACAGGTGTCAGGCATATTTATGTGTTTTTGCAATGCACTCGCACAGCCCTCCTCACCACTGTCTACTGTCTCACTCACTTACTGAGAGGACAGACGCACGCTCCACTTGACTGTCGCGTCTCTCACCCTCTCTGTTTTTCCATATAATGATATTATCCTATATCCTCGCATGTGATTGGCCACAATATGGAGGGATTGGAGCAAAGCTGAGCCACTGTGTGAGAGCTGAGCAGCGAAAAGAAATTAAGTGAGGAGCCGGCTCTCGCTCAATGGGAGTCGACTCTTCTGATTCACTACAAAACACTCTCTAAGCACGGCTCTCTTATCGAACGTTTCGTTGTGTGTCGTGGATACTGTTGACTCCAAATCTCCCGACCACTATGTCGATCTGAGACAGCAGCACCGAGACAGTGAGACCAAGACAAGACCGAGGGATCCGAGACCAAGACAAAACCAAGACCACGTAAAAGTGGTCTTGAGACCAAGACCGGTCTTGAGACATCCAACTCTAACTTGCAGCACTATAACTTCCATTTTCACCTATCCATGTTTCTACAGTAGTGAGTAACGTCCCCAACATTGCTAATAAGTAGTACAGGACATATAAAATGACACAGATATTTAAGAAATACATAATTTGATAAAATATCAAATATCAAGTATCTGTTAAAATTGCACACTCATGCTCGTTTTAACCATGTACTACTTCAAACACTTTTTGGAACTTGCTCATGAGAAGCTGATGATGCAAATAAAATGTAAAAAAAAAGAGAAAGAAAAGAAAAGGCTTTGCTAATGAATAAATAAATACAATCAGGACAAGCAATAGTGTCAATAAAATGCCTTGGAGAACAAGCCGTCATCAAAACAACAATCTGAATTTAAAATGTAGAGTTGCTGATTAGTTGCACCAGTGTGGAATGAGTGGTGCTGCCCTGGAATGCAGATCAGTAGCACTGAAATGCTCCACTCCAACAATACTGAGCTTTGGGAATCAGTTCTCCTTCATCTAACGCCATGAAGCATCGTATAATAGTTTCAAGGCTTTAGTTACCGGTCACACTTCGTGGCCTTTCAGTCATTCAACTTGTCAAAATATATATATTTCTGTAATAGAATGTCCAAATAAAATATCTCATAATCCATGCTAATGATGACATCCAAGCAGACACAACATGGAAATACATTTAAAACACGTGCTGTTCCGAAAAATACACAGACGTATTTTCCTTCAGCAGATAGGAAGATAAATGCAGGTATTAAATCCCCTCTTGAAGTGGTCCTTAAAAACAGAGTATTACACGTTGGTATAGAGGAATATAAAAAAAAAAAGCACTCTCAGACCAACACGGAGACCTTGAGATTACAGCGTACATGTTTTCCTCCAAAGGCATTTACCAAACAGACTGATACAGGCTGAAGGCCATGTAGTGCCCCAAAGGTAAAACATTAAGTGTGCTTTGCTGTGATGGACCAGTCATGGCTGTAGTAAGAAGGGTCTAACAGCGAGCTCACATAAATTCGGAAACCTCGGGGCTTAACAAATGAAGCCAAGTGCCAAAAACTGCAGTTCCTTAAGGGTCACTGGAGGCTGGCTTCAAAAGCGAGTCAAATTGATTATTTTAAAACACCTAAATGCTTTCGCGACTTTAAGTTAGGAGCGTGGCTGCATTGACTGATCTGTGTAACAGCACACGCTGTGTAGATGGCCTCTTTTAATTGAAGTTACTGAACTCCACCTGTCTTGAAAGTTACTGTTTCACTGAGTTTGTGTAGTTGGAGGAATTTTAAATGGGTGGATATATATTATGGCTTGATAGCCTGCAATCTAGTTTTAGTGACCGGAAAGTTTGTATTTATCAATAAGCCTCTCATCACTGTGTCATCTGTGGCTACAACTTAGTGACCAAACTTTCATGCCGATAAAGCAGCCCTCCAAGCTGTTACACCTGGCTCCAAGAATGAGCTGGTGGTGGCCATCAACCCAAAGGGGATGCTTTAAAATGTAAAACCACTGGGTGGTATCACTTCCACTACAACCTCTCTTACCTCCTAATGTGGACATTGTCGCCCTTAAAAATGGACTAGTTTGCACAACTAGTATATCATAGCAGCAACACCACAGACCACCTTGTGCATACACCTGTGATGCTACCAGTTTCTGACAAAACTGCGATATTTAATGGCAACGATGTGTAACAGTGTTGGACAGCCAGCCAGATATATGTGGATATCAAAAGCTTTTGAATAGAGCTGCTGTGTATTCGAGGGCAAAGTGTTTCATAATGAATCGAATGCTATTGGACGGTTGGGGCAACTGGCGATCAGAAACCTGATAAAATTGAACATTAACCTGCCTTAAGGAATCTACGCCAAAATACTTCACCGTCTGTCTCTCATGCCTTCTGGTGACACCAAGAGCAGATGCACTCTGCATGAGAGGAAAATGTGACTGATGGCCTGCTTGACACGGACCTTTTAACGAGAGGAAATTATCCAGGTTGACAGGTTGTTTGGCGCCATCATGATTTGAATAATAAGACAGAAGTCTCCAGAATGAGTGAGAGTGTGTGTGTGTATAAATGTGAGATAAGAGAGAAATTGTTGGGGATGACTTCTCAGTAACAAGCAGGATTCCGATAAACGTGTTTTCTCTAAAGTGCCTCTTTTTAACACACACTTCCTTCACCTTTATTCCATTGGAGTTACTCCGAGATACGTAAAACAACTGCTCAGCTGCTAAGTAAAGGACGGTCAGCAGGATTATTGCGGTAGCTTTGAAGCTGGGTTGTCAGCCAGAGAAGGTTTAGCAAGTGGAAGCGTGAATAAGATAATTCAGCACTTAAAGCAACACAGAGGAAAGAGGATGGCATGTTTGGCTTACTGTGGACACAGGAACTATTCCCAATTATAGAGAAACAGAAGGAGAAGACAGACATAAATAGACTGTCAGCTGGCGCAGAAGAAGACATAACACAGATGGAAAGAAATCCCATTCCAAAAGTACACTGATTTAGTCATCTGCAACATTTTCCCATCTGATAAACTGTTTACTACCAGTGATGTTTCCCATCACTTATAACAATGATTGTCTATGCCATAACTGCATATTATAAAAGCCATTATACTGCTTTTGCAAAATCCATTGTCAACATCCAAAGAATGTGTCACGGAGGACTGGAGCCGTTCTAGCACCTAATAAGCAGTTTTGAGGAAGCACATAGGAAATTTCAGCCTCTTTGGGATGTGGGTAGTTCAAGAGTTGTCATTTTCCCCCTCATATAACATCAATGGTGAACAAAAGAGCTAAGGCAGGCCAAATATATGGTACCATACTAGACGCAAACAGTAGCTTACTATGCATCAAACAAAGGATTCCAGGCAAAGGAAAGTAATTCCTATGCAGACCAAACACATGACGTTTGTCAGGTGCACTAACCATAAATTATAGGATGTAGGTACAGACTGTATATAAAAAATAGACGGTTTGTGCCTTTAGGCCTAAGGTCACAGTTACAACTCTGGCTGCATAGAAGCATAGAATCCGTTTATGGCGCTTATTTGAGTCAGAGGAGGATAACGCACACAATGATTTGTCTTGTGACTGTTGAGTTGACTTGATGTATGCTTACTGTATTCTAATATAATACGTTTTAAAATATATATTTTTGAAAGCAGCAGAAAAAATCTGTGCAACAAATACACAGCATATCGACAAAAGCAGTGGGCCACCTACACATTACACCTACAGGAGCTGCGCAGCCTTGGAAACCCAAGCCATGAAGCTCCCAGCACACAGCTCTTTTGCTGATGTTAACTTCAGAGGAGGTCTGAATCTCTGCATTCCCGTATACTGTAAATCATAGGAATAGTAGTAAAAAAGAAAAACCCAATGCATTTTACAGATGAATTGCTTGACAGCTGCACTGATAAAAGTGGTAATGATTGTGGATGTAGGAGTACGCTGCCATTATACTTTCAAGCTTCAAGTTCATCAAGTCTCTTTTGAAGATGACAAACAAAAGACTGGCTGCAGAGTTGGTGTATTAGCTTCTCAGGGTCATTCTTTACCCCTCTCAAAATGATGCCACACTTGGAATATAAGCTCTAAGAATGATATGGACTAATAATGTCAGAAATAAATAAAGGCGTTAAGAACCAACCAGCTGATAGACTGTAATGTCCGTGACTGAGTGAGTGACTGTCTTGCCATTTCTAGCAAACCTCAAACCTTATCAAATGAAGTTTGATTGTAGAATAGTGTAATTTAAAGAATATCAAAATACAGTTGTTGCATTTGCTTTAAAAAGGTTCGGCTGCAATAAATAACAAAGGACATGTAAAAGTGTGAATAATTCTTTTTATTATCCCTGAAACACCTGACACATCACACTTCCTCTGAGCCAAATCCTGTAACTCCAGAAATGCCACTGCATAGAGGGCCCACACAGCTGTGTGAATGCTGGATGCCAACATATCCCCATAAACTGCACAATGCCTGGAGTGACTCCTAAAAAACTGGTGACTGAGCTAGCGAGGGTTGATGCATATGAAAAGCTGTCAAGGATGTTAAATGGGGCAGGCAAATGTGGGCGTAGAAGGCACTCAGTTGTGAACATTTGTAATCTTTGTGTTAATGGGTACAAGAAGTCCATTCATTAAAAAAAAGAAGCCAAACTGGTGATGAGATCAGTCTCTTTTTTTTTTAAAGTAACTTTTGAATTTTCATATGAGACGCAACAATGGGGATGTTAACTCGGATAATGGGTGAATAAATAAAAAACATCCACAATGCCGAGGACAGCCGAGGACAGGCACTGAGTCAAACCCACACACGAAACGCTCACACCCCCGTATTCACAGTTAGAAGTTTGTTAAACACAATCCTGCATATTCAAACACAGACTCGGCCTCTCTGCACTGTTTACTGCATGGAATAAGAAACAACAGTCCATGCCTGAATCCTAAACTTGTTTACCCCAGAAAAAGCCAATTATGGAAGACAGTGGAGTGAATATTCAAACTGAGAAGGGGGGCTTAAAGGGGAGGATCAGCCATATTGCTGAAATTTCTCATAACTGTTTGACTCGGAGGGAAAAGTTGCTATTATATCACACACTAACAAGTTCATAGTTGTCCCTTCATAGCCTTCCCTTTATCTTTTAGCCTCTGGTTGTACTCATTGATGGACAGACAGAAAACAGGGAAGCAGAGAAAAGGGAAACAAAGCTAAAGATAGATGATGAGGGATAAAGGAAGTTTTTAATTCTCCTCCTACAGCTGTGATTACACTAGCTGCTCTCTGTCTGTCAAACAGACAGTGCCCTCCCACCCACACACCCACACACCCACGGACGCTGGCTATAAAACACTGTGCGGTCTGACAGGTTCTGGCTTCCTTCACTGCTGACAGCCTTGGCTACAGATTTACAACTTTATCAAGGGCTCTCGAGAAGAAAAAATGAAATAAAATCTGCACACATTACTCCACTGTGGCTCTGCCTGTAATATAATTGCATGACATCAACCTAAACAGCCACCATGGTATAGCAGTATAAGGGAATATCTTAATTTGGCGGAAGTGTTTTGACGTGCTTGGGCACGTTACTATGATTAAATCCATTAACAGACTACTCCTCCACTATGTTTTACTTCTAAGGGTGACTTCATGATAATATAGTGATAGCGTGATGCCTCTAATGCCCCTAATGTAACAAACCTGTTATTGTTCAAAGGATGTTCCAAAAGAAAAATGGTTTGGGGCTAACAGAATAATAATAATAAGAAGAATTTGGGGCTAAAAAAAGCTTTGTTGTGAAAAGCAAGACTGAAGAGCTGTTTAGCTTAAAACAATAGTTTGCTTTATTGTGTCTTGATACTTTGTTATTACTATCCCAGCCATCTTGCTATTGTTTAACCAAAGACTTGCCTAGTGTCAGGGTTAGCTAAATTAGCAAAGTTTGAGAAACAAGTAGACATTTAAAAAAATTCATTTTGGCATTCCAGTTTTTTACAAAACAGGTGATATTTTTTATTAAAAAGGGTGCATGTTAACTACAACCAGTACCCTAGATGGGTCAGCAGTGACTGTAGATTTTAAGTTAATTACTGTTTATTTCTCTGAATAATTTGTTTTCTTTGTACAACTATTTGACGGGGTTACTTGAAAGAGCAATATTCTAACCCAGGGGTGTCAAATTCAGGTTTACCGAGTGCAACGTTGAAATACGAGGATCACACCAAGAACCACAAACATGCTTTAATCTGTAAATATACAGTACAGTACTGTATAGACCTTTGAACTGCCCTTCAAGTTTTTATATTTTGCTTCCAAGGAGCTCAAGTGGTGGAATAGTTCCCCATGCCTTTTTAGGGTTTGTTTGTTTGTTCAGCCACTTAACACTGACCTGTGAATCATTCAAGCACAGAAAAAAGCACCTAACCCCTGGGATGTACCAGAGTTGTGTCTACGCATAACAAACAAATTAGCAAAAAAAAAAAAACAACCCAAAAAACCCCAAAACAATCTCCAGCAGATGAAAAGTGAAGTCAATAAATTCATATCCTTTAGAAATAGGAAAATAATTCAGCAAACATTTGATACAGGACCCGAGGTTTGTACCTTCAGTTGATCCATGTCTGTTCGCTGAAGCCTCATCAGAAATGGTCTTCACTGAAGATCTCAAGTGAGAAAAGTGATTTGATCCACAGTGTGACACCATCTGGATCGTATCTGATAACAACTTTCTTTTTCAGCATGACAGCGATCCCAAACATACTGCCAGTGTAGTAAAAAAACATAAACATATAGGAGTCATACAGAGCAAAGCTCATCAGTCATGGATTGGCCTCTCCAGAGTCTGGACCTCCTCATTATTGAAGTAGTGTTGGATCATCTTGACAGAGAATGGAACAAAAGGCGAAAAAACAAAACCCACGGACCCCTCTTTTCACTTGGTGAAGATTTAAGCTACTCATTCTCCCACCTCAGTCCCAGCTGAGATTGTTTACCTTCAGCATGAACTTTCCTTTGTCTTGCATTTTTATTTAGCTAGCCTTTTAGCTTCAGTGGGTGCTATGCAGGTCCGCCTGTCTGTTTTGTTTGGTGTATGTAACAAGATCATGGAAATGGTCACCAAATGATGTCTCAGTGATATATCCTGTGTACTGATACAGGTTGAAATAGGAGTGTACTAAATCAGGGAACATTTCAGCAGGTTTTAAAATCACATCCACAGTTTGTGGCAAGCTCACCCACATTTTCAACCCAGCATGCCACACCGATCAACACTCTGAGCCGACCAAGAAGAGAAAGGAACCTCGTTGTCCCATCCTTCAGAATAGCCTTTTCATTTCCTTTCCAATTTCCACTGAGCCCTTTCACTTCTGACACAAGCATCAGGTGGTGGTTGGTTTTTTGTTTGTTTTTTTGTTTTTAAATAATGCATACAGTCTGCAAGCTAGACTCAGAGCTTGTTAGGGAATATCTGCAACCGTGCAACAAAGTCGAACATTTCTTTGCCCTTAGTCATTTGAGCTGCTTCTGATGATCTTTTAACACAGCCATTGTTGTTATGGTCAAAGCTATTCTAAATGTCATTTCTTGTTTCCCTGGCTAATGGTTGCCTCATTACTTTTTAATGATGCCAGTCACATAGTTGCGGGTATTAATTTGCATGTCGTTGTACTTGAGGCACTGGCTGTTCTTATTACTCAAAGCTCTGTTGGTTTTGCTTCAAGATGTTTAATCAGAGACTGATCCAGACTTGGGAAGCAAAGGGAGAGCTACTTATTACTGTAGTATAAAAACAGTAGGCAGTAGGGTCTGTGGAGGGTTCATACAAAACAACTCTTATGTTAACAATTATAAATAATAAGTAACATGTAATTGGGAGTGGTGAACAAGTTGACAAAAGTCTGTTGCAAAACCTATTTGGTATACCTGGATTTCTTCCAGGTTATATTTAGGTGATTTGCAAGCCAGGCTGGTAGTTTAATTTGTCTTAATCCAACATTGGACTTCTACAGTCATCCTCACAATTTCTTCTACAGATCAGACATGACAGTTACAGCTCCATTCATCCCATCCACCCGCCCAGCTATCTGGGGGGAGGGACTGAAGCCTATTACAGCTGTCATGGAAAAGTGGAGTGGACCTTGGACAGGTCGTCAATCTGTCGCAGGGAAAACCCTTCCTATGTACACTATGGTGAAGATAGGGAAAGAAATGGAGCAGGGGTAAAAAACAAAACAGAAAAGGCTTAGTGTTGTATGCAAGGCTGGACACGAAGAAAGGAGGAAAGGACTTGTATCAATTGGAGATTGACAGATGCAGAAGAGGAGTATGGGATCCAATTTACAAGGGTGATGTGCAGAGCTGTCTACAGAGGGATCATTTTGATGAGCCATGCCATGAAAAAGAGTTGTTTAAAGATAGGTTAAGAAGAGAGGTGAAAATCAGCATGGAGCAGGACTGCATGGCAGTGTTGATGGAGAAGTACCGAAAAGGTCAGAAGCAGTTGCACTTCTGTTTAACCTGATGAAGAAACTCCCAAGAACCTCTCAAGAAATGTTGCTACACGTTGGGTCGACGCAGCCTGCAACAACTTAAATAGCATGGAAAGTTACAGTGTAGGGATAAAAGCTAAAGCTAAACCAAGCTTTACAGATGGGTTCAAAGCGGGGGTAGAGTTGAAGATGTTAAGGTTTCCATTGGATGTGACCAAAATGGACGAGATTATAAATGAGTATAACAAAAGGGCAGGTTGAGCAGTTTGGTGGGTAAAGTTAGAGAAGAAAAGCTGAGATGGTTTGGACAAAGGATGTTGAAGATGAAGCTGCCAGGAGAGAAGAAAAAAAAGACCTCAGAAAAGACTCATGGATGTATTGAAGGAGGATGCTAGGGGTAAGGTGAGATGAAGGCGGGTGATCTGCTTTGGTGACCCCCTAAAGGGAGTAGCCGAAAGAAGAAGAATGTCGACACAAAATGCAGGCTAATGGAGTGGAAAGTGTAATGATGGATGAGACAGAACAAGCAAATGATGAACGGGGAAACAAACCCTCTGTGTGGAAGTAAAAAAGATGTATGATCATCTCAGGCTTTGGAATGCAGATCAATCCTGGACTAACTCAAGCCTGCCTGAGGCGAAAAGGTCAGTTTTACTTTGTCTTTTATTTGGCTGCATTTTTTTGTGGTTTGCTGTCAGCCAACAACACACGAGTTACAGGCTCAGAGAAAATAGCTTCCTACATGGGATGATACCAGGTCCAAATACCACAACATTCCCACATATACGCATGTAAAAGCAGACGTGGATAAAAATAGAGGGTAAAAATGAGGCATGCTTAAATGTTAAGGTCTGCAGGATGACAGTATTTTGGCTTTGGGACTCCTTGGTTGTTGGCAGACTTGTGTTGTATCACAACTTTACAAGTCTGCACACACATGCACACGCACGCACACGCATGCTGGGAAATCAAATCAGACAGTGAGGCTAGAGAGAGAAACCACCTCAGCTAGTGCCTCCAATATAAATGGGTCAAGTGGCAGTTTCACAAAACCCCGCTGAGTTTACAGTGAAAAGTTGAGAGGCTGCATTTATATTGTGTGAAGAGCATTGGAAAGATAAGTCCTGTAAGGCTGCTGTGGAGACAGGGAAAAGGGCCAAGTGTGAGTGTGCCTGCAGCTTAGAAGCTATGAGTTAAAGGCTGAAGAGACATGGATGTTTATTTTTTTTAGGCCATGGTAATAGGATTAAAATTGTTTCATGAAATAGACTAACAGTGCTATGATTTAATATATGTAACAGTGGTGCTAAAGTTGTAACTTCCTGAAAGAGAATAGACTCTTTCAAGGTTAACAGCACTTGCTACTCACACCTCTTCCCTCCTTTCTACAACTCTTTATGTCATCATCAACATCATCACCCTCTTGTCCTGAAGCCAGGCGAGTAATCACATGTGTGAAAACAGAATTTATGGTATTTAGAGTCACACTGGACTACCTAAGCTTTCACACTCAGGGAAGATGTTCAAATTCTCAGTTGCAGCTGTTTAACTACTGATTTATATATTGAACCATAAATTAAACAAGTACTTATGTATTTAAAAAAAAAAGAACAACACCATTTCTGAAAGATGCAACTGACAGGAAAAACAAGAAGAATAAACACAAATACTGTGTGTCAGAAGCATGCTACAAGAAGTTAAAGGAAAGTATCACGATGCTAGAAAGTTCATTATCATGTTGAGGAAAGCGATTGAACTAGACTGTAAAATTAAAACTATACTAGTAGCCCAGAGAAGCTTCAGTGCTTATTCCAATCTTGGTGGCCTTTTGTTTTGCCCCTCATTACTTCAATAACACTGAGGTCTGAACTCTGCGGAGGCCAATCCATAACTCATGAGTCTAACTGTCCGTTTTCTGTCATCTACGTATGATTTTTGGCGTGTCTTTGAGATCCTTGTATATATATATATATATATATATATATATATATATATATATATATATATATATCGGATGGTAACAAAGAGAGGGAAGGTAGTCAGAACTGAGGGGACTGAACTACCAGAAGGCAACATTGCAGACATAGAGGACAGTTACAAGTACCTGGGGATCCGGCAGGCGAATGGGAACCATGGAGAGGCCGCTAGGAAAGCTGCAACCACCAAGTACCTGCAGAGGGTCAGGCAAGTCCTGAGGAGTCAGTTGAACGGTAAGAACAAGATCCGAGCCATCAACACATACACCCTGCCTGTGATCAGGTACCCTGCTGGGGTAATAGGCTGGCCAAAGGAGGAGATAGAAGCCACTGACATAAAGACAAGAAAGCTCCTTACCATGCATGGAGGGTTTCACCCCAAGTCCAGCACCCTGAGGCTGTACGCTAAGCGGAAGGAAGGGGGCCGGGGACTGGTGAGTGTCAGCACCACAGTCCAGGATGAGACAACGAACATCCAAGAATACATCACGAAGATGGCCCCAACTGACAGCGTGCTCAGTGAATACCTCAGGCAGCAGAAACCCAAGAAAGAGGAGGGAGACGAGGAACCATCATGGAAGGACAGGCCCCTGCACGGTATGTACCACCGGCAGATAGAGGAGGTGGCTGATATCCAGAAATCCTACCAGTGGCTGGACAAAGCTGGACTGAAAGATAGCACAGAGGCACTAATCATGGCAGCACAAGAACAAGCTCTGAGTACAAGATCCATAGAGGCTGGGGTCTATCACACCAGGCAAGACCCCAGGTGCAGGCTGTGTAAAGATGCCCCAGAGACAATCCAGCACATAACAGCAGGGTGCAAGATGCTAGCAGGCAAGGCATACATGGAACGCCATAACCAAGTGGCCGGCATAGTGTACAGGAACATCTGTGCTGAGTATAACCTGGAAGTCCCGAGGTCAAAATGGGAAATGCCCCCAAGGGTGGTGGAGAATGACCGAGCTAAGATCCTGTGGGACTTCCAGATACAGACGGACAAAATGGTGGTGGCTAACCAACCGGACATAGTGGTGGTAGACAAACAGAAGAAGACGGCCGTAGTGATCGATGTAGCGGTTCCGAATGACAGCAATATCAGGAAGAAGGAACACGAGAAGCTGGAGAAATACCAAGGGCTCAGAGAAGAGCTCGAGAGGATGTGGAGGGTGAAGGTAACGGTGGTCCCCGTGGTAATTGGAGCACTAGGTGCGGTGACTCCCAAGCTAGGCGAGTGGCTCCAGCAGATCCCGGGACTAACATCGGAGATCTCTGTCCAGAAGAGCGCAGTCCTGGGAACAGCTAAGATACTGCGCAGGACCCTCAAGCTCCCAGGCCTCTGGTAGAGGACCCGAGCTTGAAGGATAAACCGCCCGCAGGGGCGTGCTGGGTGGTTTTTTTTATACATATATATGTGGAGTATCTTTGCCGCTCCTATGACTGTGCACTTCTTGGATGTCACTCACCCAGTTTCCTTAAACTTTTAAAGGTCACACTGCACACCATGCCCAGATATGGCAGGTTGTTAGCTACTAGCTCTGTGGGAATCACTTTGTTCATATAAATTAATAAATCGCAATAAATGAAAAAGCAGCCACATTCCAAAGACAATTTTTTAAAGTCTTGTAGAAACCCACTTTAAAAATGACAAAACACTCTGGTTCCTTGAATACATAAATAGCTTAATGGTGGCTTAAGACTTTTGCGCAGTATTGCATCTTTTATCCCTACGCTGGTTTTTCACTCCAGGAATTGCAGACTGCATGCTTGAGGGATATTAATATTGCCAAAAGTCAAGCAAAGCTCTGTATAAACTTCTTCCCTAATGTTGATTTTTCAATTATTTTGGGAAAGTTTATTCTCCTTACAACTGTTTGTACACTTATTTATTGATGAAGCTTAAATTTACGGCTGGATCAGGTGACCCTGAATGCTCCATTAGTGATGTGGCAATAGGTCTAGGCTGTTGGGGGCTTCACTCACCTCTTTTCATTCTCTATGCCTTATACACCACTCTGCATTTTCACAGTGTGTCTTTTGCCTCCCTCCTTTAACTCCAATCAATTGCAGCAGATGGCCGCCCCTCCCTAAGCCTGTTTCTGCTGGAGGTTTATTATTTATTATTTTCCTCCCCACTGTTGCCAAACGCTTGCTCATAGAGGGTTGCCTGATTGTTGGATTTTGTATCTATTGCTGTAGGGTCTTTACCTTATAATATAAAGTGTCTTGATGAAACTATTGTTACTTTGGTGCCATATAAAGAAAACTGAAATGAATTATTTTGCTTATTATTGCTTCTAGTTTTCCTCAATTAAAAAAGGAAGTATGATCTAAATGAATACTGGATTGATATGCTGGTATTTAGTCTCCTGTGTTTAGGCCATGAGATTTTCCACGGTTCCTGGTTGGCTCGAGCTGGAATTAATCAAGAAAGTGGAGGCAGCTGGCCACTGTGTCTAGGATCTATAAAACCTGCCTCCTCCTTGTAGCAGCCCACTCTTCTGACACAATTTTCTTTTCTATTTGAGTTTTGATTTTTATATAGTTGGATTTGAGTTTACCAGGCAGATTGCTTTTCTGCCACTCTCATTTCCAAGCCTGAATTTTTGTTGCATTTGATAAAAGCTAAATTAAATCAAATTTTGGTTATTCCCTCGTGTCTTTCTTTTATTTGTTGTGATCCCAAAGCCAGACTGTAATAACTGTAAAGCTGATAACAAGGGAAATATAGGAGGAAAAAAAACCCCCAAACAATCAGCACATTGAACTTTTAACTGATTTTAGTGACTTCAGATCAAGGAAAATAAAATCACATCAAACTAAACACAGACTCTGTCTCTCACCCACTGGGCGCCATAGCTTGTGAGTGGGAAGCCTGTCTAATGATTCAACAATGTTAGGCCATATTAGAGTGTTACGGCCCTAGCTGGGCCTCCTGATACTGCCCTTGTGTGGGCGTGGTGTTTTTCTCCGCCTCCTCCTCTCTTGCCACTCCTACCCCCTCTGTTTCTCTCACTCTCCTCTCTCCCCAGGACACAGCTGCTCTTGGTTAGCCTCGTTTGCCACCTGAATCCAGTCAGCAATCACCTCTGAGGCTATTTAAGCTGGGGATGAGCTGTGAGCAGGGTGGTTTTTCTCTGGTGTTCCCATGTGGGGGTGTTCTCTGGTGTTTTTGCTTTGTGTTCTTGGGGTGTAGTTATCCTGCCTGAAGTGTGGAGTTGTGGAAACAGTATAGCTGCTTTACGTGAGTAGTGTGGGCTTGTGGGCCTTGGCAGCAGTAAAGACAGCTGCTGTTAGTGACAGGGTGAGCTTGTGGGCCCCTGCAAGTGCCTCCTCGTGGTGTGGAGTTTTTGTTTGGTTGTTGTGTACTTTGGTGTTGCAACCTTTTTCCCTTTTTCCAAGTGTTATTGGTAAAACGGCATTGCCGGCTCTTTATGTTAAGATTATCTATAATAGAGACTATTATATTTACTAAAAACACCTGTCTGTTTCCCTTTCATTCTGTTCTGGACTCATTTGTTACTGGTCCCCTCACTCGCATGCCTAGACCCCTTCGGGGGGACGTAACATAGAGCTTAAAACAAAATAAAAAACCTTATGAAGGACAGCGGAAAAAAGGAGAGGACAGAAAGTGATTTGTCAGTGGAGTGATGTCTATAGCATTACTCTCATAAAGCATTTACACCTACCTGACAGCATCTGAAAGTAGGCCAGATGCAAAACCTCTATCAGTGCATTTGTTTTAAAGTCACACTTTAAAGCCCGTCAATGTAAACACGTACGTCCTCCTATTTTTATTTCACACTAAAATATAACAAATACTTATGTTAAAAGTAGAGCACTCATCTCTTGTTTCAGACATTTTTATTCATTCACTGGTGGAACTCTTAAGCAAACTACTGAAAAAATCAGCAACTTCACTTTCATTTGGTATAAGAGTGATCGCAGCCAGTATGAGATGCACCCAACGAGATGCAGGTAGTTTTCCACCCAACAACCTGTGGAATCACCTGCTGTTTGAAAGTGGTTTTGCACACTTAACCTCTGGGCGAACAGACACCACAAATACTTGTAATCGGTCTCCTACAGCAAAAAGAAAATTCAATGACATCACCAGGAAACCCCTGCAATTTTGTAGTCACAAGGAGACTGGTGTCCTATTTTTACTCTACTGTGACTGATCCATTAGATAAGCATTTATCTCTCACCAAAAACACAAGAGGAGCCAGAAATATGTAAAGCACACTTTTGTCTCTCCATTGCACCCAGTGACTTGTCTTTGTAATTTGCCTTGGATTAATACTTTTTGTGATCCCTGAGGCAAGCCCTTTAAATGAAGACGCCCTGACTCAACCCCATGGACCGAAAGCCTAAGGTAGGATTGATGCGTGCTCTCCGAGTCCTATGGGATCATTTGAACACAGGCAGCCGAGGGATTTGTCAGTCTAATGGGAGCTGACAGGAAGAGAATGAACTTTAACACTCACAGGCTGCTTTCCCTTTCATGAGCTTCCAAAGAAACCCTGTAGTGAATCAAATCCCTTTCCTCAGGGACACGTACACACAAAGACACACACACGCGTACACATGGTTATGTGACAGAAAAAAATGCATATATATAAATATATATAGGTACTAACGCAAAGCCACAGGAGGGGCACGCGCACACATACATCTTATTCACTGTTACCTTCCCCCACTTGTCCCTGCACATTTCCATTTAATCTGTCAAAGTGCAAGATTGATGATATGTGTAGAGGACAGAAAATTTTAAAAAATAATAATACACACACTACATGAACACACGACAATGTGTCACGCACAAAGACATTCGCTCCCTCCGGTGACCTGAGAATAGAGGTCACTGCCGAGAGCTCGTTGTTTCAGTGATTTCACGCCATGTTGCTTTCAATCAGGAGCTGTAATGAAGGGTCTCATAACTAACGTTAATGGGACCCAAGGACTGTTAACCAGCTGAATAGCTTGGTTTTATAACTCTGATTTAGCATCTGGCATCTCTTCACGTGGTGTGTTAACAGGTATGTTTCGGTGCGCCTGAAGCCTGAGGTGACATAACACTCTCGTTTGGGTCTTGATGAGACGTTTACTTAACGCTGGCCTGGAGTGTTGCCTAGGAGCTCATCTGTTTCACTATTTAGCATTGACTGAAGATGAATAAGGAACAGCCTGGTTACCCAGAGTTAAGCACAGCCCTGAGCGTTTTATGAGATCTGATGAAAAAAAGACCATCAAGAAATTAAAAAAATATATAAACAAAAACTATACTCCAAATCAGTTGGGGTGAATGTGACCGTCTGAGCATCAGAGGGAATAAATAATGCAACTCTTTAATTTGCTAAGTAGCAGAAATGTTTGGCAAATGTTGCAACTTTGTCCCAAAAACTGGCAACTCTTCAGGCCACAGCCTTTCACTCAAGAGCACTCAGTAATAAATCTTGTTGCATTGTTTTATTCAGGCTAGACAACAGCAGTCTGTTCATGACTCTTATTAACATTCTTTTTAGAAAATGAATACTAGCCTGAATAATTCTTACAGAAAGGCGGAAACAGTAGCCTGTCTGGAGACCCTGTTCTCTTTCCCAGTTAAATGCTGCTGTTTTGCCAGGGTAGTTGGCATATCAGTGGTATGCACAAAGTCCTACAGCACAGCAAAAGTAAAAACGAACATCTCCACAGAGCTCTACGTTGTCCTGTGGAAAAACAAGAAAGTATACTTTGACTCCATCTATAAGAACTTAAGCAAGTAGGTAGCTGCCAGGTGCTGCTAATCAAATGTACTTTATTAACTGCACATCTGTCTGAGTGAGTACACCACAAAAGACTGAACAAGTCTTCTCTCTAAAAAAAGACGATGGCAGCACAACTCAGGTTTCCAAAATTGCATCTTAACAAACCACAAGACTTCTTTAAGAATGCCCTTTGGACAAAGAAAACCAAACTGGAGATGTTTGGCCCTAAACTCAGGTCTTTTGGAGTGAAGGGCCCACTCCTGAAGACCTTCTATGACTCTGTGGTGGCCTCAGCTATCTTTTACGGTGTGGTCTGCTGGGGCGGCAACATCTCTGCCGGGGACAGGAAGAGAACAGACGGATCAGAAGGGCCAGCTCTGTTCTAGGATGCCCTCTGGATCCAGTGGAGGTGGTGAGTGACAGAAGAATGGTGGCTAAGCTGTCATCCCTGTTAGACAACATCTCCCACCCCATGCAGGAGACTCTGACAGCACTGAGCAGCTCCTTCAGTGGCAGGCTGCGGCACCCACGGTGTGGGACGGAGAGATTTTGCAGGTCTTTCCTCCCCATTGCTGTCAGACTCCACAACAAAGACTCCAACTGATCAAACACACACATCCACACATGTGCAATAGCAATAACACTAAGTGCAATACTCTTTTCTGGCATCGTTGTATTATACTCAATTGTATATATAGCATTCTATTTTATTCGATTGTATATAGCATTTTATTTTTATTTTATTATATTCTATTGTGTACAGTATCTCATAGATATATTATTCCAGTGTTTTTTCTCTAATCTTTCTATGCAACTTGCACTGTCCACTGCTGTAGCAAAACAAATTTCCCACACGTGGGACTAATAAAGGTTATCTTATCTTATCTTATCTTAACCGTCAGCACCACATTTAACAAAAGCTAAATGCATGATATCAGCACACTCCTACCTAACAGAGTTGCAGAGGGGTGATGGTTTGGGCTTGTTTTGCAGCCACAGGATCTGGACACTTTGCACTTGTTTAGCTCACCACAAACTCTGTATACCAAAGTATTCTAGAGTCAAAAGCGAGGCCAACTGTCCAACAGCTAAAACTTGGCTAAAGTTGAATCATGCAAAAGGAAAATTGTAACAATGTTTTACAGGTTCAAAAGAATGAATATAGAAAGTAACAAATAAAAGCAGTCCAGGCTTTTCTGCTATACTTGTCCATTCACTACTGAGCAAAGCCAGGCTATGGGAAGCTATAAATAATAAAAAAGTAATAAAATTATTACAATGCACCGCTGTTGCCAACTTGATATGGAGCCCTAGGTCTTGAGCCAAACAGTAGCATAATAAACATCACCCTGCACCCCATCTCTGCCTTCATCACGTAGAGTTTCCCTCTCACTGCCTCCTCTATCAAAAACACAATTACACCCCTGCATACAACTGTAAATCCAGTAAAAAACAGTTACTATGCTGCTCTGCCAGCAGGCCAAACAACCATGCTCTCACACCTCCCAACAGGCCAGACAGCCTTTCTCTGGTTATAGATAGATGCTAGTGGTGAGTTTTCACAGGTCAGAGAGCAGATGGTCTGACTGAGCAGTATCAAATCTCTAACACTACAAGGCCACCATCTTTGTGCTCGGTTGCCAACACACTGCTAATAGCTCCTGAAAGAAACCAAGTAGTGGGAGCTACTTTCTTAGCAGTCATGCTATACACAAGCACAGAGCTGGCGTAACACTGATTTTAGTGGAGTTTACTACATGCATTTATCTTCAAATGAAAATGAAAACTTTATGATTTCTCAAGTAAATCTTACATTAAAGAAAGCCTCCGAGAAATCTGTATAAAGTCTGGATCCCCTTTAGGGTCAGGTTAATCCAAAACTCTGTAGCAGATACTTCATTTCTTGCTGGGTTTCTCAACAATAAACTAGAGTATAGCTTCTAATGCAAAGACACAATTTTTGAAACTCTTTCTTTAAATGTTTGTGTTTCATTCAATTGAACCCACAATACTTGTAAATGAGACCTAAATCTTCTAAATGTTGTTTAGTTGCTGATATACAAACAAGGACAGTTTAACCACATTTTATCTGCTAGGCGTCAGTCTCTCCGTGATGGAGGGTGGGCATATATAATACAGTTAAATTAATACATGACACACATAATGCTGGAGTTCCACAACATGGATTTATTAGACATAGGGCAGCGGCCCCCAACCCCCGATCCATGGACCGGCACTGGACATGAGTCGTTTGGTACCGGGCCGCGAGAGTTGAGGCTCGGGTGTGAAATGTGTAATTTTCAGGGTTTTCATCATTATTTTTAAAAAATCATTTTTATCATTAACTCAATTTCCCTGTGTGTTATGAATAAATCTTCTTTTTTTGTTACCGGCACTGGTTTTATTTTGTTGTATTTATCCGCGACACCTTAAAGGCCGGTCCGTGAAAACATAAACCGATCCGTGGCGCAAAAAAGGTTGGGGACCGCTGACATAGGGGCAAAGGTCATGTTTCATAAAATAAGGCGTAACAGTTAAAACTACTTACATTTAAAAAATATATATTTTACAACTTAAAGTGTCCATTTGGTTTCTGCTGATGGCTCAGTTTGAATATTGGAACATTAGAATAAAAACAGGACAGCAACCGTCCTAGATCTATGAAAAAAAATGGAGGTTGCCAGTTGACTGCATTGAATATTTTTACAACAGACAACTGATTTCAAGCAGCTGTGGTGGCTAACTGACTGAGTGTATGACACCCTCGACCACTTTTGATTGCCACGTAGTAACACAGTTAGCACCTGTGAAACACCTAGCTGAAAGCGACCTGCCTCCAGTAGTGGCCCGACTCGGATAGTCCTGCAGCTACTCTCAGAATTGCTAAAGGTTTGCAAAATAACTGCTGTCTAATTTACAAACACAGACTGCCAACTCTTTACAATCAATCAGAGTTTGCCAAACAACTCGTCTGCAACTCATCACTTTGCAATCAGGGACTTGAATCAACTGGTTGGCAACTACGTATATTTTTTATAAAGCAAAGTGAGCGTCTTTCTTTGTACGTAGATGGCAACAGATTTGTAATTGTCACAGTCTTGTAAAAGTCAAGTGCTGCATTATCACAAACAGACTGCATGTAATTGTAACTTGACCTCATTCAATAACAAACTAATAGCAGACTGACTGTGTCATTTATCACTGCTTTGATGCACCAAAGTTGCTTTGAAGATGGCAGCTGTTTGCATGTGGTTGTGGCCTTTGTCCCTGTCTTTGAAATAACAAGAGTTCATTGCATGCAGTACAGTGGCAATAATTTTTGTACTGATGTGGTCTCCAACCATTAATTGCTCTGCAACTTTACCATAACTAGTTTAACTCTCCTGGTCACGTTGGGTTTCTCTGTTTGGGATCTTTTGTAAAAGAGCCTTTCTGCCACCTCATACATGTGTGAGATTAATTGTTGATTCCAAAACAGAAATGCATGTGCAGTAGATAGTGCTTCAAATTTAGAGAATAAAGTGACTAGAAAAGCACTAAAGGCCTGTCCGTTTGCCAACTGTAATGCCAAGTTGCTGCCACACATACAGAGAACATACATGAACCTCGGCAACCACATTGCCTATCTGTACACACAGTGTTTGCCTACCTTGTTTTCTGAGAGGTTCACATCTGTTGTCTTGGCTGTGGCATCCAGGTCAGTCACTCCTCTGTTGAGGTTCAGATCCTCTGCTGCTAGCGCCTGGTTCACCTCTTCGGCATCAATGTCGGTCTCTTCAGCGACGGTCGCTGTCTTCTCTGCACCTGTTAGCTCCCGAACTGAGCCCAGGAAAGTACATACACACACAGGTGGATAAGCACGCACACCTGCACACACACACATGTAGGCGTGAGCATGTACGCACACACACATGGGTGGACAAACATAAAAGCGTTTAAGAGAAAAGTTTCCACACAGCCACAATATGCTAAATAGTTGACAAGTTTTTATATTGCCACACAGAGGTCAAATTTAATGTAAATATAAATTACATTGTTGGGAGCACACTCGGGCTTCCTGAGAGTTTCCATTTAGTGTTCCTGTTGCTTTTAATTTATTTTCAATACAGAAATCAGAGGTGGTTTCTGAGTTTTTACAATGCAGATATTAACTGTGATGATCAACAAAATTGCTTCCTGTGACACAAAATCAAAACAGCTGCTGTTCACAGCCAGCCCTCCCACTCTTCTGCTTGTGGCCCCATCGCTTTTAATCAAAATTTTAATGGAAATATTAATTTTCCTTTTATTTGGTAAAGACTACTTTTGTTGCTGTTAATAGTTCCAGCAATCCAAACATGTTAATTTAGTAAAAAACACTGTTGAAAGCTGCAACAGTTTATGTGAGATTGATGCACTGAAAGACATTTTTAAAAAGTACCATTAAAGTCAATTAAAAAAACTGAAATATGTTGATTTAACTTGATATATGCCAGCAATGATTTCTCAGTTATGAGATTTCTCCTGCCTTCAGATATTTCCTCTGTAGAACTTTGTCACAGTCACTGAAACACTTCCTTCCAGTACCTGGAATTGTCTTCGCCCAATTCAATGTGAACCTTGTAACCAAGGAAAGCCTGTATTTCTATATTTTATTCCATAAAACTGCAAAACTGCACTGCACATGAAAACTGCCCACAAAACAAAATTGCGTTCGTTTTCTAGCTGTTAAAAATACACTTGACTGGTATATGGGCTGTACTCCCTTCACTGGCAAAACTATATCAGCTGGTAAATCCATCTGCCCACCACTGGCTATCACGAAATAAAGCGAATAAGCATGAATATAAGAATATCACACAACTCCACGTATAGTGGAAATACACTCACTTTCATATATTCACCTGCTCGTTAACACAAATATCAAATCATCCAATCACATGGCAGCAACTCAATGCATTTAGGTATGTAGGCATGGTCTAGATCAGCGGTCTCCAACCTTTTTTGCGCCACGGACCGGTTTATGCCCGACAATATTTTCATGGACCGGCCTTTAATGTGTCGCGGATAAATACAACAAAATAAAACTAGTACCGGTACCGAAAAAAAGAAGATTTATTCATAACACACGTGAAAAGACCCAGGAAAACAGAGTTAACGATCAAAACGATAACAAAATAACGCTAAAAAACGATAAAAACCCTGAAAACCATACATTTCACACCTGAGCCTCAACTCTCACGGCCCGGTACCAAACGACTCACGGACCGGTCCGAGGCCCGGGGGTTGAGGACCGCTGGTCTAGATGACTTGCTGAGGAGCATCAGAATGGGAAAGAAAATGTGTTATGGTTGATGGTACTGGTCTGAGTATTTCAGAAAGTGGTGATCTACTGGGATTTTCTCACACAACAATCTCTAGGAAGTATCAAGTTCTTTCCGAGCTCGTTGCAACCAGTCTATTCAATTCAATTCGATTCAGTGACAGGATAAAATCTGCACTGTATGTTCCTGGTATGCAGAAGAATGCATGTCTGAATCAAACATTAAAGCAGATGGGCTCCAGCAGCAGAAGACCATACAGGGTGTCACTTCTCTCAGCTCGTTTTCCCCTCTTGTGCACCCAGCTATTAATCCCCCCCCCTCCACTCAAACCTCCTCTCCAAGAGTTTGGAAGGAGCACAGCTTGTCATCTCCAATACTTACCAATCAAAACTTGCTGCCAGTACTACTCTCACCTTTTCCTCCATTACACCTCGTAACACTCACCCTTTCTACTCAACTGGCAAAGCTCTGCTGTTTACCCGTGCTCTCTGCTACTGACATAATTTCCCCCTTTTGTCTTTGCTTCCCAGTTCAGCCTCAACTCTTTCCAGATGACTTTGTTATTGTTAATTACACAGAGAAGAAAAGAGCTAAGCTCCTTTGCGGGGAGACTGTTGCAAATTGAGAAATGGTGCATACATGGGCCTGGGTGGGAGCCATTTACAAATGACTAAAGAGAGCAAGCGTTATACGTCTTGGATAAATGATGACATACAGCAACACTTCCTCTTGGAATGTGTGACCCTGGTATGATGAATATGGCATAACTATTATTTCAAGCACCTTTTATAAAGGTTTAGCAAAGTAGATTTCCCCGAAGTTTATAATTCAAATGAAAAGTGATATGTAAAATTAGCCACCTGTGCATGTTACACTGCAGGCGCTACACAGATTCACTGCACAAGTCCAAATTAAGCTTTAGGCTCAAACCACGGCTCATATAAGAAAGTCAGCCGCCAGCTGCCTTCAGCCTCAGTGCCCACCCAAGTCCACTGTGGGTGCAGACGGTGGTGACAAGAGGCCCAGGTGGCAGAGGTCTCCAGTGCCTCGGCAGAAGAGCAAGTAAGGGAAGGGCAGGGTTGACCTGAGGGAAGGGGAAACTGAACCCTTCTTTGTCTCCAAAACGCTGAGGGAAGCCAGGAGACAACATAAGTGCACTGTGGGTAACCATTAATTAGACTCATCTGCATGGAAGCTTATATGCAGTGAATATTTTTCTGATTAGTACAGGGAACGGGGAGGAGGAGTTATAAAAATGTAATTGAGTAATTTACCTTGTTTAAGATACTAGAATATTCTAAATCTTTTAAAACCAAAGTAGCAGCAGCAGCTGCAGTGGTTCATTACTTTATAAGTGAGTGTGAATTGAAAGAGAAGGGGAAGAAAACTGTGGAATCACTAGTGCTTCAGTTCACTGTTAAAATTACCAAAATTACTCTGAGCTTTTACTGTTTCTTAGTTGAAAAAAGCTCAAAGGGTTAAACAGGTATAAATGAACTGGAAGCAGGTGCAGTTGTGTTGCTTTTTGTCACTCCATGAATAAAATAGTCAAAAATCACACTGACTGAATCAAAATAACTTGTTCAAATAAACAGTTTTTGTTCTGTGTGCTTTTAAACTGTAGCTAAAAAAGTTATCATATAGCCCGTGGGCTTTTTACCCAGTATACTTAGCATTCACTGACTATCTAGTTACTGCTGAATGGATATTCACGCCTGTGGCTCTGTTATAACTCATGCTAAATTGAACTGTAATGACACTGGCATTTGTTATCATTCAGTGGGCTTCGTTAGATCCAGTTCCAAGGTTGGAAGCTGACTTTACAAAGTTCTTTGTTGTTTATATTACTCAGTCTGGGTTGGACAACTCCTCTGAAACAGTACAGAAACATTGCTGCACACTTTCTTCTCTTCCTTTTCTTCCTTCTTGTGACTCCCTGCTGTTCAACCCAGTTCTCCATCCCCTCTCTTTTCTAATCTACATTTGGTCTTTCTTCTTCCTTTCATCCTCCTCCTGAGTTTATTTTCCCCTCTAACATCATTTCCTCTTCCTCATCTCAACTATACATGCCTTCCTCCAGCACACTATCTCCCCTTTTTTCCTCCACTCTCCTCTCATTGCCATGATAATTAGTTCTTCAGATAAGCACATTGGCTGTGCGTGACGGCGCTTGTGTTATTTAACACACCGTGACAGTGAGTGCGTGTGTACAGACCTCTCCTTGTATGCATGTGAGGTCCGCTTTACAATGTGTGTGCGATGCACAGTTAGAGCGTGTGGGTGATCTCCGGGCTCATCAGCATGTGAAAACGAGCTCGTCTTTGGAGGGCTGGAGGGGAATCTGCAGATAACATATCCCTGCCCGTTGTAGATCAGAGCAGGGAGGACGACCAGCAGCTGGCCGCTGTAAGATCTTGAACAATGGTGTAAAAGAGCTGCATTTGATGACTCCTTGTCTTGTCCTCTCAGGACCCCACTGAGAGCCATGTGTCCCCGGGCTGCCACACAACCCAAGCCGTCCAGACATCAGGCAGCGGATAAAAGTAGCTCAGCCCACCAGTGTTGTTGTGCCGTTTCTCTGTGTTGACTCATCCATGATATTCACTCTAGCATACCATTCTCCTTCTTTCCAGTTTGGGCACAATACAGGCAGGAATCTACTGCACATCTACAGCTGTGTATGTGCAGTGCGTCTCCAGTACAACCTGTTAGTGCAGTCTGAGGACACATAACTGTGCGAAGTGTGTAGGTGTTTGTGGGCACTGGGGAATGTGCTGACAGCCCGTCAGATTTTGCTTTACTTTTAGGACTTCCACAATGGAACTGATGACACTTCTTTCACATTTTGCTTAGGGCATTAAAAACATGCTTTTTAGGATTACAATCTGATAGAACAAGTGCTAATGCACTCTCACTGGTTCTTCCTGGGACTCTTTCCTATCTCAAGGTTAAAACTGAAACTGACAACACAACATTAGACGAGTTAGAAAAGCCGATAACCTGGGTATCAACTCAATGGATGCTTTTATTAATTTTATCAATATCTGAAAAGCATCCGATTGGCAACATCTCCATTTTTCAGCATGACAATGAGCCCAAACACAACCCCAACGGTCTTCATGTACTAATATGTACATTCTTACACAGTGTAAAAATAAGCACGTATGCTATACTACTGTCCAATTAATGAAATGTGACTGGCCTATTTTGTTCCTACATTTGTTAATAAACGAGAACAGTTCTGAACCAACAGTCTCGTATAATCACCATACTCTTCCGCCCACATTTCTCTTTATAAGGAAATGCCTCCAGGTGAACAGAGAAAGTGGTGACGCTACTGTACTCCTAAGGCAAGAAAGCAGCAGGAAGTCCAGCTGAAGAAATTGAAACAGTTATGTCCAAAGGCTCCTTTCTCATTCACTATGTGTTAATAGACCTCTTTGCATTGACTCATTACTTGTGATTAATCTCTGTCTCTCTTCCACAGCATGTCTTTATCCTGTCTTCCTTCTCCTACCCCAACCGTTCGCGGCAGATGGCCGCCCCTCCCTGAGCCTGTTTCTGCCGGAGGTTTCTTCCTGTTAAAAGGGAGTTTTTCCTTCCCACTGTCGCCAAAGTGCTTGCTCATAGGGGGTCATATGATTGTTGGGTCTTTCTCTGCGTGTATTTTAGTGGGGTCTACCTTACAAAATAAACCACCTTGAGGCGACTGCTTTTGTGATTTGGCGCTGTATAAATGAAACTAAATTGAATTGAATTGAACTGGCTGAAATGAAAGTTTTGAATATGGTTTCCTCTGAGACACCCACTGTGGCTCAAATAAAGGAAAACAAATTGGACATCAAAAGAGATCAGAAACTCAGGGCAGACTGGAATAATGCGACGAAATTAGCCTGCTGCATCCAGCAACGATATGTCATTTTTAATGAAAGATACGATAATTTAAGAGATGACAAAGAATACAGGTTCAAATTAAAAGCCTACACCTTTCAAATGAATATTCTGTTTTCTTTATATTAAATGTAATAATTATTTTAACATTTAAAACGGATGTTATTTTTAGCATTAATAACAATAATAAGGATAATAATACTTCATTTGCTTGTCCAGATGGTCAGAGACACTTAAATTTGTTTGTACAAACAAATTCAGATACAAATATTATAAATGTCTGATGAATGATGATGATGATGAATGTTCATACGCGTAGGTTACACACAGATTTGTGCTTATTGACTATTAGTAAATACTTATTTATATTACAATTGCATTATATTAATATTTTAAATCAGTTTCATGTCTTCCAGTTTTGCTTTTACGTTTTGTTGCGGAAAGACACTAACAAACTTCTACAACATTCCCTCAATTACTATTCTTAATATTCTCAGTTGCCAGTGGTTGCACGGCTTCTATTTTAGACATCAAAGGACCTTGATATCTCTACTGTAGTCCACTTCACGTATGTTACACATTGATGCTGATGGGGACAAACAGACCAGAGGCTGGCAACAAGGCCACCTTGAGGAGAATAGCTGCTAAATTTATATCGGATTTAGTTTATACAACAGATTAATGTTAAAACAGGAGGCATCACTTTAGATTTTATCAGAAGATAAAAATAATGAATTGGTTACGTCGTCAATTAGTCTCGTGGTGGTGAACCAAGGAGCAGAGCAGGCAAAAACCAACAGCCATCAGTCTGTTTGGATGCTACAGTGTTATGGCAACAGTGCAGCATCCGAACAGAGAACATTTTTCCTTGAGAGGAAAGACAAAGGTGAAGAGAGACTTGCTGCATAATGAGGATGGAACAGCAAAAAAAAAAAAAAAAAAAGCTTTTGCAGTAAAAAGGCATAAACATGCCATTTTGAATGATGTTCATATCAACTGTAACCATAAATTATTTTGGGGATAATTTCTGCATTTCTATGAATGCAGAAGCAGAGAGGTGATTGGAAATAAGCGAGGCAGGGGGAAATTACACGGGATGGAAATTGCAAGTATGAGTCTTATTCACTCAGCCACCTGGACAACCTCCAGCTAATATGAAAGAGCAACACTGAATCCACCCACATGTAGGCACTCAATTTAACAATGTTTTGTTATGGGCGTCTAAAAAAAAAGACAAGGTCTATCAGTCTATCAGCGATGTGCCCTTTGTTGGCACATGAAAATGGTCCAGAAAGTCTGCTCTCAAGGTCTGCTTTTAATTTTAGACACACCGGCAATGTTTTTACTGCCACAGCCAAACAAGCCTCGAGTCTCCTTCACAGCACAATCACGGCACATGCCTCTGAAGCACTACATTACATCAACCCATACACGTCTATCTATCTGTCTATCTATCCGCTCACTCCCTGCACAGTTCTCATCTGAAAGTAAACCTCGTAAACAGCTGTATTTACTCGTCTTAAAATCACAGTGCGTTTTATCTAAGTGGGCGCTTTACATGGCAAAATAACATTTCTGGCATCTCGCAGAAAAACAATCTTAGACTGTCTCAGCGTTCACTAACAACGCCTGCTGAAGGTAAAACAACAAATGAATTACCCTGAGATAAAACGTCACTCAATCATTCGTTGCATTTGCTCCTGACCTCTCCTCAGCGAGCTCACGTCTACTTTTTGTCTTTTAATGAGTTTAATTCAAATTGAAAACTCTTTAGTGCCTCTGCAGCTCCACCATTCCCCAAAGTGATCACAGTATGCACAACTGAACTTGCAGTAAGCACTTTTTAACAGACTTGAGGCCACAGCAGAAGTGCTTTTATAGAATAAAAAATGGAATGGTGTTCGTGTCTACCTGTGACGGAGGAGTCATTGCTGTTCTTGTCGCTGTGGTGGTCGTCCTGTCCATCTGTGTTCTGCTGCGTGTGCTGCAGACTCAGTTTGTGACAAACTTCAAACGCCTGCCCGACTGTCCGAACGATACGCATGGCCTGGCTCTGCGAGGGTGAGGAGACAAAGAAAGACAAATAAATGTAGCTGTGATTCTCAGAGTGTTATCAGCTGCATTTTTGTGTTGACATTTGGTTTTAAAGAAAAATTAAAAACGACTTCATCTAGTGTGACATCTTTCAACTTAGGCTTCCTCTGATTGGGTTTCTGCAGGTGTTTCTGAGCCCAGTGTTGGATTCCGACTGGACCCAGAATCACTCTTAGAATATTTCCTGTCTCAGACACAACAAGCCCAGAACACAGGTGTGTAGGTCAGCTGGTGATTCACTCTTACATGGATGTACTGGGCCACATGATGATATCTGAGATCACTATGTTAAGAGATCATGATGTTGTTGTGGGGCCATCATTGCACCTGACCAATCACATTTGCAACTTAAGTGGGGAAGAAAAATACTGAAACTGAATGGACATGTAGTGGAAAAAAATGCAGAGTCACAGAGTCTACATAAGGAAGAGGCAGAGCTATAAAGAAATGAACGGGCTTTCACCCGTGAGACTATGTTTCTACCGATGTACTGTAAATGTGGAATTATTACTCTTGGACTCAGTGGACTTGCTTTCATCCATCTATCTTTGATCCGATTCAGGGAGCCCATCCCAGCTGTCACAGAGTAAGGCTTACATCCTGAACATGTTGCCCAGCTATATCAGTTTTTAAAAAAGAAATGTGTCAGTTACATGTTCTATTTCCTTTAATTTAAAAAAAAATTAAAGGTTTAGGTAAAGATTCAGGTTTCAGAGATGGTTAGTTGCCTGGATCCAGCCACTCTTACTGGATTGTATGATGTCATCTCAACAAGAACAAATTAAGTTGCTGGATTTCATGCAGATGCTACATGATTTAATTACGTTCACCATAGAAACATGGAATTATTTCGTTCAAATTACAAGTTTGGATCTTGTGCATGTAACAACCACCCAATTTCATTTTTTGAGTCGACTCACGAAATTCACAAGATCACATTAGATGTCAGACCACAGGAAAATCACTGGGCTTACAAGAGGCAGACAACCACACCACGTGTATGCTGTTACTATTTCTTATGTTTTAACTTGTCAAGGACAACGATATAAAGCATCATCAAGCATAGCTTTCCTACTTTTGTTAAGTCTGTATTGGCAGATTAATGCCATGGTGGTTCGTGCTGTTGCCTCAGAGCAAGAAGATCCTGGGTTCAAATCCACAATGTGGCGAAGTTTGCAGTGGGTTCTCTCTGCGTACTCTGGTTTCCTCCACAGTTAAAAGTCATGCAGTTGTAAGGGTAACTAGTTATTCTAAATTACGCAAAGGTGTTGAAGTGCAAATGGTTGTTTGTCTCTGTATGATAGACTAGCGACCTGTCCAGTCTGTATCCAGCCCCTGTTACTCTATCACTTCTGCAGCCCAGATAAAGATAAGAAGATGGGTGGATTGGAAGTTGCTGTAAATCTCTTGAATTTTTTTTGTTGAACATTATGTAATATGAATACAACATGTACGACAGACATAAGTTACATTTCATTCATTTAACAAGATTATCATTGGTGTAACAAACAAATATTTTACTAGTTCATGTAACAAGACTGACTTTTGATGTGCCAAAGTGTTTAAACAAAATACGATGAATTTAAATAAATCTAATTAGACTAATGTGGTACAAACATGTTGATTGAACAAAAGTCAAATTAATTGAATGTTAATGTTAATATTATGTTAAACCTACACACATATATTGTGTTGACACAACACAACCAAGATGGATTAATATAACATGATTTGTTTAGATGGAATATAAGTGGCAAGATAAAATTACGTTCATCCAATGAATTATTTTTTTGAGTGCAGGTTAGCCTACTCCTACTATACTATACCCTTAAAAGTAAATACTGCCCAGAGACTGAGCCGCCTCGGCAGAACTTTGCACTGAATAATTCTAGTTATTATTATTATTATTGTATTGTAGGTGCAGCTCTTTTGTTTTTTTGTTTGGTGGGGTGGTGGGGATTTTTGTATTTCAGTACATTGAGAAATTTCTCCTTTTTCCTCCTTCTAAGGCATTTCAAACAAACAGCAGCCTGTTGTTAAAAAAAAATATAATCCAAACTCTGAATTTCTACTTTTGACTGGATTTCACTTTACCCGCAGGCACACCGACTTTAGTGTCTCTGCTCATCTCCTCCTTTTTCCTCCTTCTGCCCTGCTCTGAAAAGGCAGGTCAGGCGAAAACAACTTAGACGCTTTCTATCTCCTATCAGGCATCTGCTCTAGCTCTTCACAGTAGAAAGGTGTAAAGGCAGAAAAGATTTCATTGTAAAGCACTCATTCTCAGCTGAATGAGTATAAATGGATGAAGCGTGGCCTAGAAGCCACAACACAATACACACATGACTGAAGGACCAAATCCTTTCTTGCCCTGCTTGTCAACACTGGACTAGTTTGAGGCTGTGTCCTGTAAGTGATGACGGCATTAGTGCAGGCTCTGTATGGGATCAGAAAACAGTTGATGAGTTAGTGGGTTTTGACAACATCTGAGCTCCTGGGCTTTGGCCTCAGCCCACAGATGTGTTTCTGTATCAGTAGTAATGTTTGTCTGCAGTCTTCTTACAGCACATTTTATTATTCATTTTTTTTAATTAAATCGACTCGCTTCAGTTTAATTTAGTGCTGATGTTACCATAGTGACCAGCCATCAGGTGGCACAACCAGCAGAAAGAATTTATGACCTCCCAGTGCGTCACATACCTTCTGACCCTTACAGAATCAACAGTCGTGATGACTAAGCTGCCTTGCTGGCATAAAAGCTCCATGAACCACCACTTTGTTGTGCTCAGTCACCTCACTAAAAGTCACTGACAGCATAAAGCCATTTGAAAACTCTCTCTCTCTCTCTATCTCTCTCTCAAAAAAAAAAACACTTTTAAAACCATAGAAATAAAAATTCAAGCCAAACTTTCAATGAAAATGAACATCAGAAATACACTCTGTGCAAGTAAACACCCTGCTGTCAGCTCAAATAGAATACTGAGGTGCAAAATAAGCATTTGGTTTAGCATTGCCTAAGTTTGTTTATTAAAGTGTAAAGTAGCAGGTGTCCCACTCTGTGCTCCCTCTGCATGCCCGAGCTCCTCTCCACACCTCTGAGATCAAACCGAGCCACCCTACGGAGGAAGCTCATTTTGGTTGTATCATTGACCTCATTTTTGTGGCCATATGTGAAGCCCATAAGTGACGGTTGGCACATAATCCGACTGGTTCACCACAACGGTTAAGCTGACCACGTACGATTCGCCAGTTGAGCTCATGCTCCATGTTGCGTCAAGATCCCCGGAGAGTTAAATCTTTAGCTAGGGTAACATTTCCGTCAACCACAGAGGAGCATGCCACTGGTTTCTGGCTTCAGATTTGGAGGTTTTGCTACCACCACATTGCATGCTACAGGTTGTTGCAATTAAGGTAGTCAAATCCCATGATCTGTGTAAAGCAGGAGCTTGTTTCCAACCAAGAATATCTGTGCCAAATCATTTCCATTTCCAATTTCAATCATCCTCTGCTTCATCGTCCTTTCAGGAGTTCAATTAGCGTTATTTTATATATAAACTATCAAATCTAATCAAACTATATGTCTACAGTTTAATAATACAGTAACACTGCACAATCTAATTTGTAGAGGGATGAAAAACAGAGCTGTCTAAGAATTCTCACAGTGACATGACTAAATAACTTCAGAACCAAACGGAATTGAAGAACTAACAGTTTCAACCTCTTAAATGGTAAATTTTGCTATTATGAGATTTTAAGAATTCCTAAGGATTTTTATTCACAGTAGTAACGCTAGTTGCAGTGACCAACTGGTAAACTGATCACCCAGAGACTGAGCGTGCAACACACATAGCACCCATACAGTCATAGGCTGTAATGTAAAAGGTTGAGTAGTTGTTTTGTACTATATAGAAAATTTCTGAAGAGTATTTGCTGGATCAGCTGTTAAAGCAATGCTTCCCTCCACCTTCATAAAGTAATCTAGTGTTTGTTTGTCTTAACACATCTTCCTTATTGGTATTCAGTGACAGTGTCATCAACCAACCAGGCGTCATGAATACAAGTAGCTGATGTTCAAGATTATAGTGATAAAAATGCAAATTAAAAGAGATGCACACATGTATTCAATTCTGACATCTGCTTTCTCTCTTTTCTAATTTTCAGGAGACGAGTGTTAATATCTTGCGACATCATCGCTCCACGTCATTAAGAAAGGAAAGAAAAAACTAGTGAGCCTTGAAGGCAAAACTCCACTCAGAGCAAAACCTCCAATTTCACCTAATTCTCAACTTTTTTTGTTTTTTTTTAAACAAGGAAAAAGTTGTTCTGAAAATGATAGATGATGTTATTCAAAAATGTTAAGTATACACTTGCAGGCATCTCACATTTGGAGCAACTCTTGCATCCTTCACTCATCTTTCCTCCTTGGAGCCGTGCTTCTGTTTTTCCACGCTCTGCCGTTCCCATCATCTTCATTTCCTCCTCCATTATCTCACCCCCACATCATCTCCTCCTTCTCTGTGGGCCCCATTCATGTCTTCTCACCCCATGCTGGTCCTCAGACTGACAGTAAACAATCGTGTTTCCCTTTGAAGATGTTTGTTCCACAGGCAGTCATACCGGGGATGAGAGCAGATTCTGGTGTTATTGTACACAGTGAACACAGCAAAGCTCGGCTCCCCTGCCTCACACACCGACGCGTTGGAAAACACACAATTGAAAACAATGCTTTATACTTTTTCATTATTTTAGTCCTTTTCCCCCTCCTCTCCAATTCCCCTTTCTTGTAATTGACTCAACAGTTCAACACATTTTTTGTGCTTCTGGCTCAGAAAGATGACTTCCTCGTTTTTAATCCTACTAACAAAACCCCAAATTGGTTCCACTAAATGCTCCCATTAAACAAAAGAGCTAACCTCATTGAACTGCTGAAAAAAATGCTTGGGACATGGGCTGCCGCTGGGAGCTCAACAATGATAAAACCATACTGAAGTAATAAGGGCAGAGGCAGCAACAATCCAATTCAATTTCAATTCACTTTCATTAATATAACAACTGTTACCTCAAGATGCTTTATACTGTTAGGTAAAAGTCCTACACTATGGAGAGAAAACCTCAACAATCAATCAACTCCCTATTAGGAAGAACTTGATGACAATGGGAAGGAAAAACACCCTTTTAACAGGAAGAATACTTTCTCTGCAGCATACTGGATCAACTCTACAGCTTTTTTAAGAACTTTTCAACAACCTAAATTACAACAATGAACTGCAGTTGTCCAGCCTAGAAGGAATAATACTTTTCAAGACACTTATAAAAAAAGAAGAGCAAGAAGTCCTAAATCTGCCACCTGACCATGGCCTTTCTATGGCGGCCGGGATAGGCTCCAGCCCCTCCTGCAACCCTGATGAGGATAAGTGGAAGAAAATGGATGGAAGGATGGATGGATGGATATAATAATTTATAACTGAACAGAGATATGCAGGTTTCAGGGTTATGGAGAATAAATGTATAAATAGGAGAATTTTTTTAAGGCACTTTGGGTCCAAAACTGCCAAAGTCAAATCCATCACAGTCTTTCATCTTTGCTAGAGTGAGCAGCAAAGACTGAGGGCACCACACAGGTCAGGTGTCTTTTTTTCAGCATATCAACGAGTTTAATTGCTTCTTTAAGAAGACATCCATATTCCCAGGATCTTAAATATCTATCCTCAAAAGCATCAGGAGCCAGTTCAGGGACTTTAAAACAGCAATGATGTGAGCACTCCACTTGCTCCAGTTACAATCTGCCAGAAGTACTTTGTAAGCTGCAATTGTTTTAAAAGCTTCTGGGGGGGAGAGTAGAGTGCAATGTGCTGCAGTAGTTAAGTTTAATTGTAATAAAAGTATAGACCCGCTTCTCAGAGTCGCTGGGACAAAAGAAAACTTGAACCTTTTCATGGGGGCTTAAATAACTGATTGCTGCTTTGGTAAGGTCTCCTATGAGACTGAAAAACTGAATCGAAGTCAAAGGACAGAAAAAAAAGCTTTTTCTTCTTCTGGTCAAATGTGCTTATGGACAATTAAGTGCTTAGACAGCGAGATTAACGTGGAGCAGATTCTCTCTGTTGCTATTCTGCTGAAACTGAACTGGGACAACATCTTAAAGAAGTAAAACCTTGCAAAGTCAAAAGTGCCAAATGTGAAGTCCCTTTCAACAAATACAGTTTTAGCCATTTGTTCAAAGTCTTTAAATTTTTTTTTGATGTAATTTGCCCCTTAGTTATGACTGTTGAGATTGAAAAAAATGTCCTTGTTCATTTTAACAGCCAGCTGGGTTAACAAAAAGCTGCATATCATAAATACACGACCATATTTTCCAATTATTCCCAACATCACATTCATAGCGTTACTGTCCGCTGTTTACCTTTTTAACCAGACTGCAGTCTTTTGGTGTTTGATCCAGACTCAGAAATCTGATAGTCTAACAGGGGTGTCTAGCAGGTGTCCTACAGGTTTTAGATGTGTCCTTGATCCAACACAGCTGATTTAAATGGCTAAATTACCTCCTCAGCATGTCTTGAAGTTCTCTAGAGGCCTGGTAATGAACTAATTTGACCCAGGGTGATATCTAAAACCCTTGAGGCCTGGAGTTGGACACCCTTGGTCTAACTGGACCTTCCATACTATGGCAATCTATGGCGCATATATATATATATATATATATATATATATATATATATATTTATTACTATCTATGGCAACTGAACCAAACCACAGACTTTATATTAACAGCCTCTGGGTCTGAAAAGTATCCTAATTGTCAGTAAACACTTTCCCGATGACTTTATATTCTCAGAACCAAGCTCCAAGTCTTCAACATATGACAACATGCTTTCAGGTTAACACGTCCAACCAATGCTGCCAATCTCAACATGAAAGGATTTTTAGTTGGGTAAACATATATTAACTGGAGAGACACTTCACTCTCAGATTGCTGGTTTACTTGTGGTTGCTAGGGTATTTAAAAGTAGAACGGATAGCAGAGTCTTTGGCTTTCAGGCCCATCTTTGTGCTTACACAATGCTCTACATTTAATTATTAATTTTTATTAATCTCCGGGTTGTTCGATTGTTAGTGTTTGGGGTTTTACAATATAAATGCTTGCTGTGATGTGGCATTATTTGAACTGAACTGAAGTGAACTAAATTGAAGTTAACTGAAAAAAGACATAACTAACTGTTCCTTTTAGGTCCTCTTTATATAGAAACTCCTTGAATGTCCTTAGTGTTGTACCACTATGGTCAATGCTGCTTTTAACACAATTTTTTTAAACTAACTTTTTATGAAGACACTTGCGCTTTATCTGAACATTTTTTGCCTTCAGCCAATTCTCCAGCTAATCTCCAATTGTGGCAGCTGACAGGATCACTAAAAGATCTGTCACTCAAACGCAAAACCTTGATATCCTGCTGGAAAGCCTGCTGCTGCCTATGTTGGACATCTGTCACCATCTCTGTCAAGTCCTCTTTTTTGTCTCCAACTCTGTCCCCATCACTTTTCCTCTCTGTCAGTTCAACTAAATAAAAGTGTATCTTTTCCTTATCTTTGCCTTTCTATTCCTTTCCTCTCTACATATCAAGCCTCTGGTGAGCTGGATCTTCCTCAGTGATGACGAGATGAAGTCTGTCCAAAAGTGTGATGCATTATTTATCCTGAATTACCCACAGAGGTTGAGCGGTGCTTTGGCTGTCCACTTGCAAGTCTTGGCACAGGCAAAAATAAGGGGCAAATGGGAATATAATGTAATCTAGGAAAGAGCAGGGTAAACAAGAGCGGGGGTGGTGAGCAAGGGAATTGCTTGTGATTAAAGAATTGACACGTATCTCTCTCTTCATATGTCTATTCCTTCTGTGATGACATTTTCCTCTCGTCCTTCTACAACTTACGCAACCATTGCTCAGTGTATACAAATCTTCTATAGCATATAAGACAGATCATTTCACTGGTGTATCCTTTAAAGATTTGCATTAGACACTCTCTGATCATTATAATGATCAGGGCACAGCATAGTCTGATCCTCAAACACTTTGATTGAAATTAGGGGGGAAACAGGAATGAATTATACCATAGTTCTGGCACTGCAGGTGAATATTATGAGAGTGAAATAACTCCTAATCAACGGACAAGTCTCTGTGTGCATGTGAATGCACTCGAGTATGACAGCATGAAGTGAGTGAAGTGTAAGGAAATTAATTTATAACGTCTCAGTGACTCTTCTGAACCATTAGCTTGTTTTTGAGGCACCACACATGGCTACATCATACAACCCCCCCCCCCCCCCCCCCCCAAACCAGTTTCAATTTCTCCATCTTACTGCTTCTGTCAACCTTTCTTGATTCTTCTTTCTCTCCCCTGTCACCTTTTCTCTCTCCAGGATTTGTTTAAATGTCAGTATCTTTTAATTAACTCGCTCTGTGGCAGGAGTGCCAGACAGCATCTGAATGTCCTGGATTCTCCCCTTTCCTCTGTCACTCACTAGACGGTAAACTGGAACATCATCTTGTCGGTGTGAATTCGAGAACATGTAACAAATTCTCAGTCCAAGTTTGTCACATTTTGGCACTTGGGGATGAAACCTTTCCCGTCATATTTTAACATGCCATTTCCCAAGACACCGGGTCTTGGATTTCAAAGTGAGTAACAGAGGGACATATTTTGTCGCTCTAGCGAGTTTTGACAGCTGGGTACAACTAGGACCTCCACTTCTGCTCTGCATCCACTGCACTGATCCCCTACAGCCAATCTAGGTATTTTGGGATGGGCAAAGACGGGGCAACCGTGCCCTCGGGCCCCTGTAGGAGGCCTGGATCCAGGGTGGGACCCTGGTAACCCTGTTCTGGGCAGGGTAACGCTCCCTTGCTCTCATGCTCTTACTATTTTTGGTCTTGCCAATTCTTTGGGACCAATTTGCTGTTGAAGAATCTTCCAGGGGCAAGCAGTGAACTCGTGGTTTGGGTTACAAATATAAAATGATAAACAACTGTCAAAGGTTAAACTTTGCCCACAGTCGCATCGTGCTTCTTTTAGACATTGCAGAACTTGCACTATCCCACGGCACTACCCTGTATACTGAAAAAATGTGAAGCCAAAGGATCCTGACCACATCCTGGGTTGGGAGTGAGAACAACCTGATTAAATCATCAAATAAGCCAGTGAAATGTTTTTTTTAAAAGGGTAGACTTGTCAAGTTCCATGACAGCTTCAGCGAGCTTATAGTGGTTGTTGTAAATAGCACAAAGCTAAAACACTGGAGAATAAGACAGAGTAATTATGTCAGGGCAGCCAGTTGACTTCTGCCTGTGTTTACATTTCAGCAGGGGAATCTAATCATCAATATATAACACGACTGATATGTAGTGTTAGGAAAGGAGTAACTTAAAACAAATGCCCAACCCATTTCCAGTTCTGTTTGATTTGGAACTTTGATTTAGTCCTGCCACTGGTGCAGAAGCAACGCAGCTTTAACAGAGAGGAGAGACTATAGCTCAAGACAGAAGGATAATTTCACTGAGATATGGATATTCAATAAAAAGTGCTGAAAGGCTATTAAATCCAATTACCTTCCCCAAGCTGTATCAAGAACAAAGTGAGTCCTTATCATTGAATTGGCCTTATATCATTTTACATCAGCACTCTACAAAGTCAGCGAGGAAACCATTGATTCTTGACTTTAAAGCTAAAATCTACAGTGGCTACATTTAAACACCGTCCACGTAAAAATATACACCCTACACACATCTTGTTCTTTAAGACATTTTAGTTTCTAATCTCTTATTTGAAACGGGCAGTACTGACCCTGTACCTTACCCCAAACTTTCTAATGTAATTAGCCACGAGGAAAAAATCTCCCTCTCAAGAGAAAAGTCTGGCCTTTGCAATCTTCTCCGTCCAAATCTCAATGAGAATTTCATTGAATGAACTCAAGGAACACTTGACACAATAACCACAGCGCTCGCTACATCCATTAGCTGGGTAGATAAATTAAAAACACAGAACAACAGCAGGACTCTACATTAAAGCTTGACATGTTATTACTGAGCTGTAATATATAGAGTCAATTATCAGGTTTAAAAGACCAAAACCAAGCTATCCACATTATGTTTTATGATCCTTATGAGTGCCGTTCTTTATATTAGGCTTGTTAAAGTGCCCCTGCCTCACTGATGCAGGTATCGCCAAGATTAGACAGAGTAATGATACCAACACATGACATGGTCTAAAGCTGGGCTAGCTTCATTAGGATTACCACCAAAATCTTGTGAGATTTGTACTGGGAACGACCTGTATATTTTACAAAACACTGAAGCTCTAATGGATGACACTGACGACAGCAGTGTAAAGAGAAATATTAAATCAATATCTGTTTGAAAATAGGAAGAAGCAAATAACGTTTACCACTATTTAGATCATTATATATAAATATATATATGTTTCCTTTTTTGATTATATAATCTAATACATACAAATTGCACTATAAATAAATATAACCCTAGTTATATTAATATAACTTTATACATTGATCTATAATTATGTAACTAGACTAGACTAAATAATATGCCACTACACTAAATTATCTGTATTCAATATTCATTAAAACCAGAGAAATATACAACCTCGCCTCATTCATATACTGCTTTAATGGACTGCCATTATTACATATATAACCATATGTAGGCCAGAATATAAAGTTTAAACATATACTTTCTGAAATGTAAAAACTTGTAAAGTAAAAATTATGTAGAGGGTTTGATATATTTTAAGCTATTTCAAAAACTTGTTTGCATATCTCAAGCACCACTAGTGACACCATGGAGCAATATCCACCAACGACAAGGCATGGCAGGGGCAGTTGTGTGACATAGGTGCTGCATTCACTGCTTCAGACTTTCCAAACACTGACAGCTCATGTGAGAGGACAGGCTTAAAAATAAGTGGCTGAAAAACTGACCTGAACAGTGATAAGTTTAAAACATTTGCCTATTTCTTTTGATTCGCGATAAATAAACCACGCAATCATTGATCACTGTGGCTTCTTATGAATATTGCGTGTGGATTTCCAATATATAATATTCGAAACATGGCTTTTGAAAGGCGTAACACTTTCTGACACCACCTCTTGCTTCTGCTCTTACTTACAGCTGCCTCTTAAATAGAGTAGTACCGTCTGTGGACTCGGAGCCAATGTGGCATTCACTGTGTGGATGAACACTCTTTGCTCCATCACCCACACTTCAATTCTACATAACAGAGACTCGACCATTCATTAGCATCCACTGAACTGCTGATTTGGAGAAGGAGGAGGATGAATGAGAGAGCATAAGTCATAGTAGAGGAGACACAGAGAGAAGGAGAACCTGCCTAAGTGTTAGAAGTGATCGGCCAGTGAAGCCTTTCTTATGCCGCTGTGATATAAAACCAAGCCATTTTCTGACTGCTGGTAGTTAGAAGGAGAATAAAGTCTCCTTAATCATCTTCTTAATTGTCCTTTCACAGGTTTCCACGTGCACTCACACAAAACCACACGAATGACATTTTTATTGCATGTTTGACATGGTTACCTTTATTCTTCTCATTATGCCAGAGTGCTTCCTTCTGATTTAGTCTTTTTCAGAATTTGACGTTATGCTTTCAAACCGTACTCTTAGAATTTTTTATTTTTTAACTTTTTATGGTTTTCACTCTTTTTATATAAAAGATGTGGTGACACCATCCATGTGATGTGGCTACGTCATTTGTATGTGTGTGAACACCACACACTGACGCCACACGGTCACCATCTTGACTTTCTGGTGCCAAAAGGAGTCACATTAAAATCAGGTAGAAATTTAAATTATCAGCTAACAGTAGCATGGGTGCTTAGCAAGCTGGATCCATACACTGCAATGCACTGGGTGTAAGACACACACACACACACACACACACACACACACACACACACACACACACACACACACACACACACACACACACACACACACACACACACACACAAGTATAAACAGTGGTGAGTTATATGGCACCGGTTCTGACATAAACGGTAGTAACCAGACCGAAAAGCACCGCACATTTCGGTGCTTTCTTTCCCTGAGATGTCATACACTTTGAATTCTAGCCAATCATTTCACCTTTGCAAGCGTAGTAGGCGGGCCCAGGTACGTACGTTCTTTTAGAGCAGAGCTACAGATTAAAAATGCCCAAGGCAAAGCAGTCAAAAGTCTGGCTGTACTTCACAGCAAAATATGCAACTCAGCGGCCTGCAACAAGTGCTTTAAGGTGATACTGTGCAAATCTGATGAAACACCTGGCGACTTATAGCATTTTTTTAAAAGCCGAGAAATGCACCGTAATTGATAGCTTGCTGCAAGACCTCACACCGACCGCATCTACTGCGGGTGTGGTGCCTGTTATCGGACCCGGAGTTAGCAACATCCCCCAAAAACCCGAAGAGGAGAGTCCTGGCCTCTAGCCCTGCCAGTGTAGCAGAAATGATGACGGATGATGATGGCAGCAGCAGCCGTTCTTCTCTGCGTGAGTAGCTTAATGTTGTTCGTGTGTAATTTACGTTGAGTAGGCTAACCACGTTATTACATTAATACATGTAAGGTGAACTAGCAAACATCATCATATCTACATGCTGCTGTCTTCTTGTTTGATGGCAGATACTCCCTTCACCCTGGCCAAAAAGGCTAAAATGACCAAAGAAAAAGTGGGAAACAGCTAAACATGAGAGGTTTTTGGACAAAGTTTGTGTTTTTGTCCATTGATTAAGCACTGCTTCCAGCCAATAGTGATACCATATATCCCATATAGCTGCAGAAAAGGCTAACATTGTTATCTTTTTACAAAAAAAACAGCTAAACATGGACAAAGTGTGTGTTCTCCTAAACGATATCCATCCCTAGTTATATACCCACACTGCACTTCACTGTAATAAAACAAATCACAAACATCTTGGAAGACTTTAAAACTTGTCACACAATTTTAATAAAACTTCAAAGGCACCAACAGCACAAACATTGTCATTAAAAAAATTCCCCCCACCTGCCTTCATTATAGAGGCAGAAATTAGCTTTTGTTCCAGACTGTAAAAATGGTCATTTCTGCTATTAAAAGCAGCAGTTTAACACAGCTACTGAATCTACAGGGACCTTCTTGACTTGTTTTTTGCTCAAGTGACTCCTTGAGGAAATGCAATTTGTGTCCTTCATTTTCAGCCCTGGCAGATGCATCTTGGCTGTGTGTCTTAATCTAAAAAAATAATGTTTTTTCTCAACCATATTCAAACTGAATAAAAAGTGATAATAATCCCAGATAAGACCCAGATCATCATCTGCTGATTCGAAATATATGTTGAGAGTGTTTGTAACGCTTTAGTTTCTATGAAGTTGCTATTGTCAGTAAATGAGAAAACAAAAATAAATAATTGAAAGGCTAAATTTAAAAGGTAGTAGCTGATCATAACAACTCAAACACAACATAAAGCAAAACCAACTGCAAACTTTCCAGAGCAAAAAGACTGATTACACATAAACCAAACTAGTTTACTTAGTTGACTTTATTTTTTTGTACTAATGTGCTTTTTCACAGTGCAGTCTAATGCGGCACCATGCACCCAGAGGAGAACAACAACAGGTATTTTCATTTTTGGTTCTGCCACAGGGAGATGCTTTTTTAAAAACTCTGTAACGTTATAAATGTAATCAATATCATCCAGATGTGAACTGTAATAAATTAATTCAAACTGTCAATAAGTTCTCCATTAAAAACAGTCCCTGCCTTTAGTCTCTTCACCACTTTAAAAAGCATTACGTGCCTGCACGCGCGCACACACACACACACACACACACACACACACACACACACACAGATAAGTTTTCAGTTTAATGGCCTCAGGGCCTTGGTTGCCCAGAGATTTTTGGTATGCGTCACTCTCCATTTTGTCTTCTCAACAGAATATGTGTGTGTCTGCGCGTGTGTGTGCGTGCGTGTGTGTGTGTGCTCATGTGTCAATGCCAGTCTGTCTGTAAGAGATAATGAGGCAGTGTGCGCTTCACCCAGCTAACCCCTGGACTTAACTATCAAGTCCTCTGAATTGGCAGCTAAAGTGGAAAACTGGGAGCACATTTCCTAACTGTGTCACACTGCTGGACTCTGTTTTAACTTTGTCTCTGCTCAGCTCATTTCAGCAGCAACATATCCACCCCAGAAGACCCTCATACTTGTTCTTCACACCAATGCCAGGCCCACAGTGCAAGGAGGAATTATTATTGAGGGACACCAGGGTGTGTCTTTATTAGCGGTTGTCAGGATGCGACTCAGACAGTGACTAGATTTAAAAGAGATGGTGGGATTGTTGTGAATGCCACATAACTACCAGACTGTGAAAACATCGGAAATTATGCACTGATCAGTCTTGTCCATCTTGTGATTATGCAGCAACAACGTTTGAAGTTGTTTTGACACAAAAACACAAATTCTTTCACTGATTGTTGGAAAAAATAGAGCCCAGCCAATACAGGATTTCTAACACAGATGCAAATACATATATTGGAATACTTAAAAATCTGATATATTGCCCAAAATATTTTTTCTTTAAGTAACACAAAACATAAAGAGATTTGTTTATTTTTTATGTTTTTGTTATTTACACCTCCTTCCTAAAATAATATGACAATGCAGCTTAAAAATAATCAAGTTCTATTGTTGCAAGACATGGATTACTCATTTGCACTTAGCAGGCACATTGCACAGCAATGGGGATATTGCAGAGTGCCCTCTAGTGGACAGACTATGCAACATCAACACTCGTAACATGGTTGAAGGGTGTTTCTTCCATCTCTTCTTTGTAGAAGCTACCTCCAGTTGCCACCTTATTTAGAAGGGCTTATCACAGACGGTCGCTCTGCACGTTTGATTTAGCAGAGTTTTTACATCAGTGCCCCTTTCCGACCCAAACCAGGATCGAACCAGGAATCTTTCATCTGTTAGGCTACGTTCACACTGAAGGTCTTAATGCTCAATTCAGATTTTTTGATCAAATCCGATTTAATTTGTCTGGTTGTTCACACTACAAATAAAATGTGACAGCAAACGTGCTCTAGTGTGAGCATGCGCAAAAGAAGACATCACAGCTGGCTGACAGCTGGGTTTGTCGCCCAAAACACGGTCAAGCTCATCAAAAAACGGTCAGGTGACTCGACCACGTCCACGTCTTTTGTTTATATCTTTAGCTTCTTTAAACTTGGCCCTGAGGCTCTTCACTTTCCTCTGACACTGTAGCCACATTTGCCTGTGCCCTCGTTCAACCATTTCTTTGGCAATGCACTCGAACACAGCCCGGTTACGTTACGACCCTTCAAGTTTATCTTGAATAGAATTGTCTCCCCATATGCTAATCAAGTCCAAAACCTCAGTTTCTGTCCATTGACTCGCTTCGTCTACAGTTTCCGCCACCACGCTTTCTCGTTTGTCTTCTCCAGCGCTGATAATTGCCGTCTGTCTTGTGTCAGTGACGTAAAAGACGGATTTAATGCGACATGACCATTCAAACAGCAGTCACTTTCTAAAACATCAGATATGTATCGGATTCAGTACCACATACGAAAGTGACCCAGGTCGGATTTGAAAATATCGGATTTGTGCCGTTCACACTGTCATACCATGATCGGATATGGGTCACATAGGGTCAAAAAAGTCGATGCAGTTTTGCCTGCAGTGTGAACGTAGCCTTAAATGAATGTCTGTCAGATCTCTTCTTTAATTATATAACTTTCTTTTGTAATTGTTAAAAATGAAAATGAATGGAAATACACTTTCTGTTATAAATGTTGGTACTGATAAATCAGCAAATACCCAATATTATAACTAATGACTAATGAAAAATTACATAAAACCAAAACAAGCACCATCAATGCAACTGCCAGTTAAAATTGGAAATCAGATTTTGTAGCAGGCAGCTGTGCCTCAGTATTTACCTACTAATCAGTAGGTTGGTAGTTCAATTCTCTGGCATGCTAGTAAGTAAAAGCACTTTTAAAAAGTATTTTAGGTCTTTTGTTTTAGCTTTTATTATGACAGTTGAGAGTGGAAAGGACATATGGTGTATCTGAATCCAGACCTCTGCGATAGCCTTATGGCATATGGGTCACCTGCTTTTCATCCTCTCCTGAAATTTGCTCATGCAAGTGTTCTAACTTACATGAATGCTGTCGGAAAATCTTTTTTTCCCACGATACCTATTTGTGCCAAGGTAAATGTTTATGATGAGCACCATTTACACCAGCTACACCTTTCTTCTTGAGACCTATCTTGACCAAAATCCAAAATAAAAAAAATAAAAAATCACAGAATTTAGAACACCTTAGTTCAGCACCAACAATGTGCCATCATGAGGATGTGAAACATTTGAGATCGCAAGGTATACGAAATTGTGCCAGGTAATGTTAGATAATGAGAAAACCTTCTTAAGGATAAACTGCATTAAAGGCCCAAAAGAGGTGACTGTTTAAATCAACCATTCATAAGCTCAATCAGTCCACTCTCTTTTGTGGAGCCGTTTCATTGTAAATTACGTAAAAGAATAAGTTAACAGGGCTAACAGCTAACAGCCAGAAGCAGCCTGCCTAAAAGGTCCAATCTGGCCCATTTGCTGGGTTGGCATAGTGTGAAAGCTGCACAGACGGTGGGGAATGATGTTGGAACCTTTCAATGTATTGCTCCAGAAAGCATTGTTTTGCATAAAAACAGATCAGAGTGATTGTCAGAAGTGGTAATTTCATCTGAACCAGAGATCTGAATCACCATCAGTCTAACATCCTTCTCACTGACAAAGGCATTATCCATGGTCTGCCATACCACACTGAAGGAGGGGGCTTAAGCCAACTTGGGAGTGTGTTTTGTGAATACACGTTTTGCTTCATAGGATTTTCTGGCTTGAGATCAAATTGGGAATTAACAAAAACAAATCCGACCCCTCTAGTGTATTCTAATTACACATCACAGCTGATTAATAAAGGAAGTAAAATGCGAGCCTTGCAGGTGAAACAGAAGATTCACGCAGGGTATTATGAGATATTAGTTAGGAGGACTGAACTGGGTTGTAAAAGTGCGGAAGATTGACAAATACATGTTGGTGAGGAAAAAAGTATTTTCCCCTTTCCTGATTTTCTTTCATTTGTCACAGATACATGTTTTAGGTCAAACAAATTCTAATATTAGACAAAGACAGCCCAAATAAATACAGAATGCAGTTTATAAATGATGAGTTCATTTATAAAGGCAACCAAACCTACCTGGATCTGTGTGAAAAAAACTGATAAGTCATTAATTAAGTGGGATTAACCACATTTACAGGATAGATGAGTTCATTTTCACTAAACTCGCCCAGACCTGATTACTGCCAGACATGTTGAATCAAGAAATCACATTCATAAAAGGAACGTCCTACCGAAAGTCAACATGGCAGTCTTAAATTGGCTTAAATTGTTGGACTTGAATTACCTTTTCATAAAGGGCAAGATAGATTTGGATAGTTTTCCCACATCATCATTTAAAATTTGCATTCTGTATTTAACCAGGTTATCTTTGTCCAATATTAAAATTGGCTTGATGATCTGAAACATGGAAGTGTGGCAAAAAAATAAAATAAAATCAGTAAAAGGTGCAAAGACTTTTTCATAGCACGGCACAGCATTTCTTCATCTCTGTGATCAGATGCAGTGATGAAAACTTCTACAGATAAGAAAGACTGCAGACACACAAGTACTAAAAAGTACCTCAGTGGTTTGAGATACAGCCATTTAAGAACACATTATTCGTATGACTCATTCTAGGTTGAAGCCCATCCTCTCTGCTGCTCCTTTTGAAATAAAAATCGAAAAAGACATTGTACAAATCTAAATTGAGAAGGACTCGAAATCATAAACAACCCAAACAAAGCAGAATCTGGTTAGCAGAACAAGGTTAAGAAAAAAAAGTTTTATTAGTTGGTTTTTGAGAAACTGAGTATGCATAGGTTGGCATGAAGCAACTTGCTCACTGGCAGTTCAGCACTACTTATCAGCGGAGTGTGTCCAAACACGTTTTCAGGTTTTACCATACTCACCATAATCAGTTATGTGAAGCATAACAGATTTTAATGGCTGCCCACTTGCCGGTCAAGAACTACCTTTTAAATTCAACTTGCTGCTTTTAAAGTCCTTCATGGCCTGGCCCCAGATTATATACTTGAAGTGTTGCCCCAGTACCAGCCAGAGCACAGCCTGCCACGCAGGAAACTCTTGACCGTTAACTACAAAAGGTGAATTACAGTGGACAGTATCTTCTATTAAATACCTTTAAAAGACGTATTGATTAAGCAAGACTTTCTCATAAATTCCCTTGTATTGTCACTCTTAACCTCTTAGTAGGGCTGCTCGATTATGGCAAAAATGATAATCACGATTATTTTCACAGAAATTGAGATCTCGATTATTTGACGATATTTATTTAACCCTTTAAGACCTACCATAGAACCAAGTCTGCCAGAGCTTATAATATTGTTTTACATGTTGTAGTGCCATTTTTGGGAGCATTTCAAGTTGCTATACATCAATACAACTGTTATAGCCCATATTTTAATAATATGTATGCATTAAGTCCATAGTAACTACATAAATTGCAAAAAAGTGCAATAAACTACATGAAAAATTGAAAATCGTTTTTGTTTGTTTTTTTACATATATTTCCACTTGGAGAAATTTAAGAGGCTTATCCCTCAAAACTTTAAATACAAAAAAGTTGCAAAAAATAGTTTACAACAACAGGAAATTTATTTTGAGTGTCTTCATAGTTTTATTTTGGAGATACAGCAATTTTTATATACTGCAGGAAAAATTATGCAAATTTGCAAAGAAAACAGCATGTGCATCAAAATAAACTATTTCCAGCAGTGCAATTCGAGTTCTAAGCATCCCAGAAACTATTCAGAAAAGTATAGAGTCAAACATGACCTATAGAAACACCAGTATTGGCTTTTAAGGCCTACAAGTAAAAAACTACATTTTCTGCGAAAATGACGTCACTTCCGATTTCAGGCAGGAAATGGCAGACATGCGATAGTTCGCGTTGACGTCTTGTTCAATGTGGGAAGTGTTAAGATCGGCAAAGCGTGTTTCTGGAATATTGTGTTTTTGTTCCTGCAAGCGCTTTTTATGCAATTTTTGCAAAGCTTTATGTGGAAGGAAACCGTGACCTAGGACAAGCTGATGGCATAAGATGTAAGTTTCATATGCAAAAAAAAAATATTGCGCTAGCTTACATGGTTCAGGTTCTACAGGGATTTAAAAATAGTTACACAAAACGGAGCGTGCTGCTCTGACCGGCTTTAAAGGGTTAACAATAACAATGTATTAAATAATGACTTAAAAAAATAATATAAAATAGTGTGGAAATACTGATAACAGTGCAAATGTTTGCAATATCAGAAATAAATGAAAAATGTAAACATCTATGTTTAGTGAACTTTGCAGTGTTGCTCTGTGGTGCAGCTACGACACTGTAGCAAAGTTTACACACTATGTCTACTTGATCCACGTCTGACTCAGCAAACCCATAATGTTTCCACACCACTTAAGTTTTTTTTACCTCTCTTTTCAACCAACGGCAGTCACTCTCCTCTCCAAATAACTTCTGCTTAGCTTTCCGAGCTTCCCTCGGGTCCTCTTAATTGTTGTGACACGTGTTTGAAATGCAGAGAGGTGCGCTCGATTTGCCACACGGAGCAGGCGAGAGTAAAGCAAGAGGGAGGTGCTAATAATTGGCTCAGTCATTTTTAATGATCGTTGAAAGCCCAGATCGTAATCGAGATTAAAATTCGATTAATTGAGCAGCCCTACCTCTTAGTGACATTTTATTTTGGTGTTGGTGTTGTACTTGAGGCTTGCATGAACCATTTTAAACTTCCACACAATTTAGACAAGTAACTCTTTGAACTCTTGCATTTCCCCCCACCTATGTGATTATATTATGTGTTTTTGTAAATTCATTTGTAATTTTGGTGTTGAAAATTCTCTATGAGCAAGCACTTGTGATGGTGGGAAGGAAAAACTCCCTTTTAACAGGAAGAAATCTCCAGCAGAATCGGGCTCAGGGAGGGACAGCCAACTGTCGCGACCAGCTGGAGTGGAAGGAAACGAGAAAATAAAAGAAAGAGAGCACAAGGAGACAGACTAGGAGAAGACAAAAGTGTAATGACATGCTGTCATTAAATAGTGGTATAGGTGAGTGGAAATGATGCAGAAATGACTGTGATGCTTATTGTATCATACGGTCACAGAAAGTCCCACAGCAGTCTGAGCCTATATCAGCATAACTAAGGGATTATTCAGGGTCACCTGATCCAGCCCAAAATCTAAGCTTTATCAAAAAGGAACAATTTGAAGCCTAATCTTAAAAGGAGAGAGGGTGCCTGTCTCCTGAATCCAAGCTGGGAGCTAGTTCTACAGGACATGACAGCTGAAGGCTCTGCTGTTTCTAATTTTAGCAGTATTTCAAAGATGAAAGAAAGCAGCCCGACATATTTGTTTAATACATGCACTGAAGAACACATCCTGATCAAAAAAGACAAGATTCCTCACAGTGTTGCTAGAGGCCAAGGTAATGCCATCCTTTGTAAGTTTCTAAGTATCTGGTTAGACATCATGCTTCCAAGATTTTTAGGGCCTAATCTTTCTCTGAAATCAGGAGAAGAAAATGACTTTACATCCATTTAAATACAAATATTTAAGACGTGACTGCAGTTTAACTAATTGTCTTATATTATCTGCCTTCGTAGATAAATATAGCTGGGGATCATCTGCAGAGAACCGAAAATGTATGCAGTGTTTTCTTGTAATATTGCCCAAAGATTTAAGCACTGTAGTACTGGTCCTCATTCCTGGGGAACTCTTTGACTAACGTTTGTAAAACGAAGGCTCCACATTTACACAAATCACAATCTGTCTGAGAGATATGAATCAAGTGACTTAGCTCAATTCCTTAAATACCAACATCGTATTCTAGTCTTTCTGGTTAAAATTTGTATGTAAGCTTTAAGTAGGCTTTCATACTATATTTATAATTGTGATTAAAAGTTTTTTATAGTAAAAGATTTAGATCTAATAGAAGGTTAGTTTGAAACCATGTAACCATGCAATGTTTGGTTTGTTATACAGCCTTGGCACTTACATAAAAATGAATTGAGTCATTGGTTCTAGAATATCTAATAATAATGGTTTGCATTTATATAGCGCTTTTCAGGGCCCTCAAAGCGCTTTACAATTCCACTATTCAGTCACTCTCACATTCACACACTGGTGGAGGCAGCTACAGTTGTAGCCACAGCTGCTCTGGGGCAGACTGACAGAAGCGAGGCTGCCATATCGTGCCATCGGACCCTCTGGCCATCACCAGTAGGCGGTAGGTGAAGTGTCTTGCCCAAGGACACAACGACGAGACTGTCCGAGCCGGGGCTCGAACCAGCAACCTTCCGGTTACAAGACAAACACCCAACTCTTTGAGCCACGATCGCCGATCTGTATCTGGATGAGCGATATTTTTATAAAAACATCTGAATGGTGACTCCCAATATTTTTTTTTTATTTCAAATTAATTTTCAGTATTTCAAATGAATATGCATTTATGAAGTGCAAACAAGAAGAAGATAAATCCCAAAGAAATGTCAACCGGATCACAACTTTGATTAATCTTGCTAATAGATTCCCCTCTCTCTACCCCCCCCCCCCCCCCCCCCCAAAATAAAAAGAAAGACAGCCAATCCTCAGTGTACAACTTTTGTCCTTGTGCTGTTTTATAGCAACCACACAACTTATTGCTTTCTGTTGTTGTTCAGTTGTTTGAAACCAAATTTATGAGATGATGTCTAAAGCAGAGCTGTAGGTGTACGGCTTAAGTTAAGTGAATCTATACAACTCATCAAGGGCACGTAACAAGTGACATTAAAACGGAGCTTCTCTCTGTCTTACCTTCTTCTTGGACTTGAACACATTACAGCGGAACACATTGCTCTGTCCATCTCTGGCAATGTAACTGAAGATCTTCAAATCTTGGGAGTCATGAGACACGTAGAAGATCCTAAAAGAAAAGAAAATAGGTCAGGAAACTAAAAAAGTGAATAAGATGCAAAACAACAACAAAACCTGGCAAGCTTTCAAAATGCATCTTAAGATGCAAAATGGGAAACAAGCCTATTTCTCTGGGATTTGAATGTGACAAATATAAACATTTGGATTTGGATTTGTTTTAATCCAAAAGGAAAGACATCAAACTGTAAATTTTAGATGGAAAAAGAAGCTGAGAAAGCTGTGATGGGGGTAGGACTATTTAAATAAATGACAGGTGCAAGCTCTTTTCAAAACTTCAGTTTTATTTATGTTATACTGCAAAAATGTCTGAAAGTCAGGTGGACTTAAAATCCAAGTAAAAGAAAATGCTTCAAATAACAACAGTGATATATTCCAGTGCACGCAGGAGACGGGGCGTTAATACCATTCTAACAAAAAAAAAAAAATACTCTGTGTGAAAGAGGATATAGGGAGGAACTAAGTTTGAGTCAAAAATAGAGTTGTGCTATAGGGAGAGATTGTGCGCAGCCAACAGTGACAAACTGTACAATAGCCTGCAGAGGAGGTAAATAGCAAGAGACAACTCTGGGAGTACAAAGGCAGCGCAAAACGACTAAACAATAACCTGTAGGCGCGAGAGCACTGTATGCGTTAACCCCCACTGTGGATCTAATTCATGATGACAAAAGAAAAAAGCTGGAGGGGTAAAGAGATGCCGATGATGATAAGGTGGCAAGAAAATTGGGAAACTGTCATATTTTGAAATGATATGAATGCTCGCACGTAATGTTTTTACTTTTTCATCAAGAATCCACTGGAAATAAGAAATTACTCCACTCAATGCCATTTCCAACTGATGACACCTGCATTGTTTGCCTATCTGTATTTTACCAACTTACAAAAAGTTCTATTTTTTAAGTATGTAAGCACCTTGGTACTTGGGTTATGTTTTAAGTAGTGTGATCATATTCATTTTCCCACTATAGTTAGGATTATGTGTCTCAGGTAAACTGATTGAGTTTTGAGTTTAACAGTCGGACATCTCTTCCGCAATCTGCAGTCTTTTAAAAGGCCAGTACCTCTGGTTTCACAAACAATTCCTGTCCTGCAGAAGTTTGTGGAAACAAGGCTCTTGGAACTGACCTCAGTGAAAGGTTTTAGTGGTGAGTTTTTAGGTTTAGTTACTCAATTCAGGTCATAGTGAATCAAATATTAAGTCAATTTTGTAAATTTTGGCCATTGTCAAGCGTCAGGAGGATTATGCAAGATATGCTCGCTGCACAAACCAGTGAGTGACACAGTACCGGTCTTTTATATCGTCTACGGCTTTTACCTGGGCAAAGCTGTAAAGGCTGCCATGATTCAACTGGGCATAGGACTTTTTTTCTAAAACCTTTCTAGGCCTGGTTTCGTATAGATTAAGACTCTGTCCTTCATTTATGTGATTTTTATTGCCCTTCTTTGCTGATTTGCAGCTTACAGCTCTTCTACCTTTAAATGTGCCTTCAGTACCATATGCACTGTATCTTTGTGTTTTTGAGCATAGTCCAATGTGTGGTTGGATTTTGACAGAAGAGGAATCTGAGGCCATTTGTTCATTAACAGTAAACTTGAAATATAACCGCAAAAAGTGGCGAAATCCTCAGGCAAAACGGCTCCCTAATTGGCCAATTAGCACCATATTAAGGAACCTGCAAGGTTGCTTGGGGTAATTTATCATAGCGAGACAACGGACAACCAGGGAAGAACAAGGAATTAGGTGAAGATTATGCAAATGATTCTGCTGCCTATGTGTGAGTATGTTACTGTACAAGGTGGCTTTGTGTGTGTGTGTGTGCATATTTTTGTGTATATGTGTGTTTGCCTACCAGTAATATTGTAGGGTCTGATCTGTGCACTCTGTGACATTTTTGTGGTATTTATTTTGGCCTTTTTCTCTGGGAGCCACACTAGCTGAAGTTCTTGTGTTATAGATTGTGTCTTTGTCTGCTCAGCAGACTCTCAAAATACCACCCCCCCACACACACACACACACACACACACACACACACACACACACACGAGCTTGCACATGAATGCACGGATTTCAGATCCAATGTGCTGCTGTAAAAATCAACTTATAAGTGATGCATGAAATCATCTAAAATATTGTCATTTTTAGTTTTTAAACACATTAGGTTTACTTTCATACATTCATTTATTTTTGAATAACAAAAAGCCTGCTGTCAGTTCCAGAGAGCAGGAAAGGCAATAAGAATTCAAATACAAGTTTAGTCATCATCTTGCACATATATTTGTTGTGAAGGGCTCATAAATAATGAGAATCAATTCAGTCCCCCATGTTTCCTAATCCACTTTGGTGTATTATGCCTTTGATTTTCAATGACTCCATTAGCTATAATGACAGTGCACTTATCAAGGACCATCATACAGACTGTAAACAAGCCAGCAGTGTGGCTGCCACTGTGTTTTTAGGTAAAAGAAAAAGTGTAGACATTTACATATGTAATGTGACTACAGCAGGCTTAAGCCTCCGTTAAGATAAATCATTTCATATTTATGGAGACATTTGTGTGATAAATCTCTCTGCTGGCTTCTTATGTCTTACTGTGAAAATTGCTGGTTTATTTATGACTTACAATCATCTCTTATTCTAGAACTGCGTGTTTCTTGCCCTGCTGGACTTCTGAAATTCCAATTGAAATACAAACAAAAACAGTGGAATTCAATCATACATTCCTATAAAATTCCTCTAAGGCAGAAATCTGCACATTATTAATACTTATACCAAACATTCCAGCTGGATTCCTGCATGTTTCTACACACAGCATTCATCACCAGATTGACCCAAAGGTATTTCCCATAAACACAGTAAAGGCCAATGAATTGAATTCTGACTATTTCCTGGATTATGAGGTGATTAAAACAAAACTACAATGTACCAAAAAAATCAAAGAAAAACTATGAATTTGGCCTAGAATCCAGATTTTGATTAATATAAAATATATTGTGTTACTGTAACTAATAAACTAAGGACGTTTCAGGAAGCTGTCTACTCTACTAGAAACGTCAAAGGGAGACAGAACACTAGTAGAGGCTCCTCTTAAGACAGGCCTTTCCTCCAAAGGAAAGAGTAGGACTAAAAAATCCGAGATGTGAGGAGCTGTAGCAAAAAACATTTCAAGCCAGGTCATGTACTGTGAGAAAACTGACCGCTCCCATCCGGCTCCCTTTTCCCCCCCAAAAATCTTCCCTTTTAATTAAAAGGCCCTCCTTTAGCCCCTCACTCCAAGACAGTAATAGGAATAAACATCCTGATTTTTTTGTTTTTAAATCTGAGGCAGGATGATGGCAAACTGCTTCCTGCTGCACTAACTGTTGACTGCGGGGCACATTATATTCTTCCAGACAAGCGAAGCTCACCCCACAAGTGAGTCAAAGTGAGCTTAGCTGACAAATCCCTGAGCAGTGCCGAGATGACAGCCCAGATACATCTCTATCAACTGTCTCTAAGAGGAACAGCTGCCAACCATCCAGGTGAAGATGCATCGGATAGATCAGATCTTGGAATAAGTGAGGTGGGCTTCACACGAAAGCTGCCAAAGATGCTTAAGGGCAAAATAAATCAAACTGCAAATGGTGCCAACAGCAAGCTTCTTTTATTGTATTTCAAGGGGTTGTCTGTCCCGCTTAAACGTTCAATCTACAACATATTCACCTGAAGGGAAGTCACTTTTCTACTCAGGCTGCTGCTGAATGAAATAAGAGCAGCAATAGAAGTGTGTCTCTGATAACAAAAATACATCTGACTGGAAAAAATATATTAAAACCCCTCATAACATTAAAAAACCCCTAATACGGATACAAAAAGAAGATCAATCATTTAAAGCAGAGGTTCTGAGGGCCAGTTTGAAAAGTGGAAGTGGAAATCTTGTGCGGCCCAATCAGACCTTTAGTCTCTACTCTGATCATCACAAGTGAAAAATTAAGTATTTCCTTTGTTTTCATCTATTCTTTTTGATCTTCGGTTGAATTACTTGTTGAACAGCTTTGCTTCCCCAATGAAGTTATTTCCAACTAACAACCAATGGTTGGAGAGAAAAAATTCATTTCTGAATCCTGTGGTTTTGCCTCATTAATTTAATTTCATTTAAAAATTCTAAACTAAACTAGAGAATGCATGTTCTGAAGAAACTGCAGTGTGGATGCTGATAGCTGAATGTTTTGAGCTGAAATGAAATAATTGCTGCATGTTAAGTTAAAAATGTTGAATGAGATGAAAAATACAGAAATTTTCACCTGAAAACAAAAGTTCAGAACTATTGAAAGCTGACATTCAAAGAGAAGAAGTTAAAAGTAGGCGAACATGTTTAAAATGTAAATTAGAAAAAGATGATTAATGACGAAAGAAAATGTAGAGTCAGAAAACATCTGCATAAAAAATTAAAACCTCATTATTTTAATCACTGAATGACTGAAATGTGGGAAAATCCACATTACAGATAAATGCCGTAAATTTTAATCATTCAGAAAAGGTGATTCTAAAAGTCATCATCTGACTCCAAATGCCCAGATCTGAACCACCTGTGTGCGGAAGAAAAATCCACCAAAGAACAATAAGCTTGAATTTAACAGGCCAATCAGAATACCCTATTTAGTTGGCCTGCACTAACTACTGGCATACTGTTATTCTGTGGCAAAACCCTGTCAAATCTGCCTTGGTGCACCTATTGAAAAACTGCATCTAAATCCAAGACCCTAACTCCCATCAAAACAGCTTTTGAACTGTGAGGATCCCAAGGAGTTGTTCTACACAACAGTGCCTCTTTTATCCTTGTGGTGTCAAAAATGTGATGACAGGAGCAATTTAAAAAGTGGGTTCTTTCCTGCTGTTGAAACAAACTCATGACTAAAAATACAATGTATTTCTATGGGTCAGTTAGAAGGTTATCCCTCTACTTTGAGCCACACAATTCAAAAAGTTTAAATCTCTGAGCTTTGAAAAACACAATGTTGGAAAGAGAAAAACGATGGCTACATTTTGAAGGTAAAATGATGGCTGTAGAGCAAACACTGTGGACACAGCAACAGTTTAAAAAAAGTTTTAAAGATGAATCTTGGCAGAGTGACAGACAGAGCTCATTAAGCAGGCAGGTGTGAGCCTGGTTGTTATAGCAACTGCACCCAGTGGCACCACACACACACACACACACACACACACACACCTGCCTCTCTTCTGCCGCTTTAAATAAACAGAAAAGTCATTGTGAAACAAATGCTTCCCAAGAAAGAACTACAAGTCGTATTGAAAAAATTCTTTCACCGGGAGCGCCAGCAATGTCTAGTCTACCGAATTCTGAGCTTTCATGCATTTTTTATGGCGTTTTTAATAGGGGCTTTGCTCTGTTAAACTTTACTACTTAACGGACGTAGACCTGACAGCAACCAAAACCCTTTTGGAAAGCTTTGAGAGAATTTCACGTTTTTCAGCAATTCATCGACCAAGCTGACACATTTCACCATGTCAGCCAACCCATCCGTCAGCTCAAATGAGCTTGAAATAGTTGAAGGGAGCATTTTGGGAAACCACTACAAGGTAGAGGCCTTCCTCGGAGAAGGGGGCTTTGGTATTGTAGCCAAATGTCGTGATATCATGACCAACCGAGCTTTGGCTCAACAAGAGCCGCCCTGATATTCTGCAACAGGCAAAACTGGAAATTTTCATCCTGGAGCAGCTGCGAAGGTTGGAACCAGATGCAACCAACATTGTTAATTGGAACGGCTTTTTCCACGACTGACAGCGGGTTTGCCTAAACTTTGAACTCCTTGATTAATGCCTGTGGGACTACATACGGGACCGGAATAACCAGGGTCTCCCCATAAGCGAAGCCGGGCCAATTTTACGTCAACTCACAAATGCTCTGTCCCACCTGGGTTCTGTGGGAATAGTGCACGCCGACCTCAAATCTAGAAACATCATGGTTGTAAATCGCCATGAGTCTCCCATCACAGTCAAACTTATAGACTTTGGCCTTGCATGTCCTGCGTCTACAAGGTAGAGGCTTTACTTGGAGAAGGAGCCTTTGGTACTGTAGCCAAATGTTGCGACACAAAAACCAACCAAGCCATTGCCATTAAAGTCAACAAGAGCCGTCCTGATGTTCAGCAAGAGGCAAAACTGGAAATTTTCTTCCTGGAGCAGCTGCGAAAGTTGGATCCAGATGCCGCCAACATTGTTAATTGGAACGGCTTTTTCCTTGACGGAGAGCGGGTTTGCCTAAACTTCGAACTCCTTGATCAATGCCTGTGGGACTACATACGGGACCGGAATAACCAGCGTCTCCCCAATAGCGAAGTCGGGCCAATTTTACGTCAACTCACAAATGCTCTGTCCCACCTGGGTTCTGTGGGAATAGTGCATGCCAACCTCAAACCTGGAAACATCATGGTTGTAAACCGCCATGAGTCTCCAGTCTAAGTCAGACTTTGGCCTCGCATGTCCCGTGTCTGCAGTGAATCCTAGTGACTGCGTGGGGACGGTTGGTTATAGTGCACCTGAGGTTATGCTTGGCCTTCCTTATAATGAAGCAAGTGACATGTGGTCTCTGGGGCTGGTAGCTGTGGAGCTTGCTACAGGGGTGCCACTCTACCCTGCAGAGAATGAATATGATTATCTGAAATTAATCATAGAGACTCAGGGTCAGCCACCAGATCATGTTGTAGACTCTGGCGTTTACACTGATGACTATTTCATTGAAGACAACTACAAGCAACAGCGCTGGACATTTAAGACAGAAGAACAATTTCAGTACAAGACAGGATATCCATCCCTGGAGACTCGATACATAAAACTTAAACGTCTTGATGACCTCGAACAAATAATGAAGGTTAGACGAGGACCAGAAGATGACCAAAGCTTATTTGTCAGCCTAATTAAAGAGATGTTGGCCTTGGATGCACACCAGCGCATAACACCCTCGGAGGTTCTCTGGCATCCCTTTTTCAACCCTGGCCTCTCTAACAGGTTCCCATGTATTGACATTGAGAGACCACACAGAATCAATCTCCAGAAGAGAGAAACAAAAGTGTGGATCATTGGGTCAAGCTACATCAGACGAGGCGAGAATGCCACATTTTAGCGTCAGCAACATGTTAAGAGTATACAATTACTATGGAACTGCTCATTTATTGACTGAACTCCATTATAAGCCAAGAATGTTTAGTAATTGTCATCCTAATGACAGCTGACGATAGGCAAACATTTAGCGATGACTGTGGTTGCTGCTGCAAAAAGTGGATTTGAGTGATTTTGGACGTGGCATGGTTGTTGGTGTCAGACAGGTTGGTCTGAGTATTTCCAAAACTGCTGGGATTTTCCTGCTGGGAAAATACCCAGTGAGAAAATACCCAGTGATCCAGCTCTGTGGATGAAAACACCTTGTTGATGTCAGAGTAGAATGCTTCAGCTCATTACAACAACCGTATTCACAGCATCCCTGAACACCCCACACCAGGAATGAGGTTAACTTTTGCACAAGCTCATCAAAACTGAACAAAAGAGGAGCGGGAAGATGCTGGCTTGTCTGATGAGTCACAATTTCTTCTGTGACATTCAGATAGTAGGCTCAGAACTGTGTAATAAAATGTAATAATTAGCACCAAAATTTCAACCATTGCACAGACTAAGACAATTTATATGTAAAAATATAGGGAACTATTTGAAATAAAAACCTTGGAAACTATTAAAAATAAATAAATAAAGCTGAGGAATTTAGTGCATAGAAACAAAGGTAGAAAATGAAAGAGCAGTAGATGGTGACTGAAAGCCCAGACAGCAGGTTAAATAATGAGAGTCATGGATACTCAAAGTAAATGAGAGTATTGGTAGAGCCAAAAAGTGAGGATGTGAAGGATTATAAGTGAATCGAGAGAGAAAAGGCACAGGCAGAAATCGCTCATAAATATGGAGTTGAAAAGAGAGTGAAGCACATGATCATGACTCATCCAGTGAGTTCAAGTTCAGCAAGGCATTACAGCAGTTTGGCAAAAGCACTTCTTCTCCGTCACTTTTCCGAGCTGAAACACAGACAGAAAGAGATGTCAGTGCTTCTGTAAAGGCTCCACAAGTTGTGCACAAACAAACAAAGCCCAGCTACTCACACTGGCATTCATTAACTTTTGACAGCCAGCGTAATGCTGCATTAACAAGACTTTCAATGACCGCACACTCACTCACACTCAGCTAACTCTGCAATAAGCCCTTCGTGTTAACAGGCCGAGCCTATCGTGCAGGGAGCTGCCATGTGATGTTTGAGTAATGAAGTGGGCTTGTTTTCGAAGGCCCCAGACATTTTTTTCCTTTGATAAATCGCTGCCTGTGAAACACAGCTGCTATAAATCAAAGGGTAAGAGGAAATGCAACACACACACACACAGAGCATTGACAATCACACAGTAACTGTGGATCAATCCATTGCACCTGTGCCAGATCAGCCTTGAGATGTCTGTTTTTGTCTATTACAGCAAAAGCATCATGCTTTTAAGAGCTGAGTGCATCTGTATTAGTGTCAGGGCTCTGTGTGCGGGCAGGTGGAGATGTGGATCCAAATGCAGGACTCAGAGATGGAAATGTAACTGAAAACCTCAGCTTTATTGCTGGCACCAAACAAAACAGAAACCAAACATGAAAACACTAACTGGAACACACAGGCAGGATCTGAGGGTACAACGCGACACTGGGTTGAGGAAAACACAGGGCTAATATACACAGGGTGGTAATCAGGGAATGGGTAACAGGAGGGAGACACAGCTGGGAGAAATTGGGGCTAACGAGACAGGAGGAGCAAAGCTGGATACACTGATATAAGCAATCCTTCAAAATAAAACAGGAAACAATACACAAGGACGCAGACTAGGAAACACAGACTTAACACGGCAGAACTAAAAATAAACCAGAATAAGCCGGAACAAAGAACATCATCATCAAATAGATCAAGAAGATAACCAAAAAATACAAAATCAAACCAAAACATGAAAACTCAAAATACTGGGTCAAAACTGACCCAGAACCGTGACAATTGGTAACATTTCTCTCTTACTGGAAATCCATAAAAGCTTCAGTATCAGTATAACATGAACTATTTGATCACTGTGTACGTCATGTCTGTCAAACTCATTGCATGCAGGCAAAATCTGGCCTGTTGTAAAATATTTTTGGTCTAGTTCACCTGTACCATATAATCTAGTCTAGTTTTGAGACCATAACGTGCAACCTGGAGCAAAAATGTGCATCTTTCTCAAACTTTCTACACAAGTAATAAAGTTTTCATGCCTGTTTCACAAGCCTGATCAGGCTTGGTAAAGCTTTTACCCTTATGCTATCGATAGCTGTTACATTTAGGCTTACGAATCCGTTGAGTTGGCCATAGGTAGGAATATATTTAGTATGTTAACTTTGCCGTCCATTCATACAGGCCTAGAGAGCAGTCACTGTCCCCTGGTTGCCACCAGTGACTAGAGAAAAACCTGTATTCTCCATCTGGTTGGCAAATGGTTGCTGGAGGTTACTTGCTGTCACTAGTGAGAAGTTGGTAATAGAGGAAAATGGTACGGTACCAAAAACCTAATTGCAGTTGCTTTGGTCACTAACAGGTTGTCACAGTTGCCAGCAGTTTGCATGGAAGTCTTCAGCTGCAACCAGGCGCAGCCTTTACTTTGATGGTGAAAATTCTTTGTTACCATGTTTTCATATTGCATTGCACTTTTTTGTGTGTCTAGCTCTACAGCTCAGAAAGTAAACAGCAAATGTATGCAGACAATTTTGCAGAGCAAATTACGGGCAACAGCAATAATCTGCTAGAGACAGCATCGTCTTATTTCCCTATAAACCAAACTGTACATGAGGAAATTGTTTCGAACATTTTTTTTTAAATTTAAAACATATAAATAAATAATATGTCTGATCCCTCAGTAAAACATCGTTTGAAAATCCTCATATAGATCTGTGGTACAAACCTGCTGTTTTTTAACAGCTTTACAGCATATAGAAACATTTCAATAAGTAGAAATATCTCAAAACTGAATATTTCAGTATGTTTTTGGCTTTCAAATGCTTGCTTCACATGATCTCAACAATCCATTCAGACTATTTGGTGACTAATTTCTAGTCATTTCCCGTGTGTTGTAAGAATGGCTGGATTTGAGTGACAGGTTTAAGAGCGTCAGTAATTACAGAGTGTCCTGCCAACTGAGCTAATTTATGTCAGTGTTCCAGTACAGGTTTACGAAGTCAGGATGTGTATGTTTATTCAAATTTCCACAGGTGCTGTTTGACAGTTATTGTGCCGTACATAAAAAAAAAATTTGTGGGTCTGTGCGAAAAAAGAGATTATCTTTCTGTCTCCCTTTAATAGCAAGTCAGGGGTTTCATAAAAATCACACTTGATGTCAGGAAACACGGCATCTGGATGAACTCACTAAAAGGTCTTTAATATGTACTGTTACTCAATGTGTGAGATCAATCTGCTGACACTCAGCATCCTTCTCTGTTGGGACTTAACAATTTGTGTTTTATCAGGGCAGACTCATTATTTTTAAAGTGAGGCATTTCATAACCTGAAAATGTCTGTTTATTTTCATTGTCTGGTTCATTTCATAATTTTTATGAACAAACATTTTTGAAGTCACGCAGGCTCACGGTTAAGTCTTTGATTGTCAGTAATGGCTTTAAAATCATTTAAAATAAAACTGGTATCCTTGTTTTCAAGCAGTCAAATAGTTGAATTGACAGGTTTCACCGAACCATGCTCAACATTACCAACTGCAACTACACCTGGGATTATTTAAGCTGAACCAAATGAAGCAAATGTAAAAGCACTCCTAATTTCTACCCTGGATGTTGATTTTCTGAAGAAATAAAGCACAGATGACCTGCTTTTTGTTGAGCTGTGATCGTTCGGATGGATTTAGCAATAACCAAATAAAACAACAGCATCTAATGATAAAACTTTACTACGTGAATGCAAATGTTGAGTGTGGTCAGAGCAGAATTTAAAACGGCTCTCCATGCTCACTTCAGATTCTAGGCTTTCAACTTCCAAATGGAATCTAAAAGTTGCCTTTATCTGGAAAGAGAACTGAGCAGAAGTCTGATCCTTGTTGTCTTTAGCATGTTGCCTCTGGTTAGGGAATGCTTTGATATTAGGAAGATGGCCCTTGGTGCACTGAATAGCATCTGTCCACTCTTGTTGAAGCTCTCCCAAGTTCTTGACTTTTGTTGCCAATCATCTCAAGGCTCTGGTTATACCTGTTGCTTATGCACGCTTGTCCATTAATATGCTTTTACATATCACTCTGAACAGTCAGCTTTTCAGTGATCACTGATAGTCAATGACACGCTTCTTGTAGAGGGTACATACAAATATATACAGCAAGTTTCACTTGTATTCTGTAAACCTGCTGTTTCCCTCTTGCTGCTATCCTGGTGTCACGCAATCAAATCAAATCCAATCATAAAGAGCCCAATCTCAACAACATTGGCTTCAAGGTGCTATGCATTTTAAGGTAAAAACCCTTCAACAATCAGATGCCCCCTATGAGCAAGCACTTGGCGACTGTGGGAAGGAACTTTCCAGACACCGAACACTTGTCTCCACCCACTCCACCCACTGTTGACCTGAGATGTTCCAAGTTATCCATGTTCATTACCTCTGCTCCCTGTTACACTCCTCTCTGTCTCTCTCATATTCACATACACATATGCGATCTTGATTCTACTGACCTTCATTCCTCTATTCTCCATTGTATACCTGCACCTCTTTGGGCTCTCTTCCACCTATTTCCTATTCTTACTACAGAACACAATGTCATCTGCTATCATAATCCAATATATCTGAACAGTAATTTACTCAAACTCAAATATATTGCAATAGAGGCTGAACACTGGATTTCTGATTTTCTGCAAGCAATAATAATCAAAATGCTGGTTTGATGTTTATGTTAGAAAACATCTCAGTCAGTGAATGCCATTGGGTCAAAGGTCTCTTGGTTTACTTGAACAGAACATCTTGACTTGAACTCATATTTTCACTTCACGTGGGGGGATCTCTTTAAACTAGACATGGTTAGACAACACACAAAAGCCTTTTGCCTGAGCTGCACTGAAATCACTCAACAGTTCAATATTACGAGAACCACAGCTTCACAATAACAAGCCAACATAACAAAGACACAGGTTTGAGTGAAGCAAAATATTCTTGAGAGCAGCAAAGATTTGGCAACACTGAGATAAACCAAACTTAATTACACTACATACGGATCAAGCATTTTCCTGATTAAATACGAGTGTAAGTAGCAGGGTGAAAAGGTAGAGGTTCATTATCAGAAAAGCTGCTGTGTCAGCTCAAACTCTACATGCCCAGATAAAGATAAACCCGGAAATTTTATAGCACAGACTTGGCAATTCGGAAAGTAAAACAACAGACTTAATCATCCAGCAGACAGGCAATTTCCTACTGCACTTGTTACAGTCAAGGTGAGAAGTTAGCAGCTCAGGTTCATTTTTATTCTGTAATGTATTATTTAATCAAACGGTTAAGCGTTTTGGTTTCTGTATTTATATGGACGCATTTTAGGGTCTTTTATGTGAAATCAGGTCACTACATCAATATCTCAAGCCCTGCAATAAACTCAACTCAGTGGAGACAAATTGAATAAAACTCTCGCTTTCTCCAACATAAACCAAAACCTCATATCAAATCAAGAGAGGTAAAATATTTATTTGGAGTTTTGCCTCAGGAGCATGGACCCCGATACACTGGAGTGTATCAGAAAGTGTGGGTAACAGAGTCTGGACTATTATTCTGTGGAAAATAGCCTGCAAAGAAGCCTAAATAATGTTAATGTTGTTCTTCTTTTCCTTTTTTCTCTTATGAATGCTGATGACCTAAAATGCCCAAATACTTAGGTTACTGCATCTAGTTAGTAATTTTTAATAGCCAGTTTTTGTTCCTGTTTTTGACTGTATGGCATCAGGTAGAGCACATATCTCAATATGGTCATCTCAAGCACACAGTTCTGACTCGAACACATGAACTCTGCCCATTTAATAATCAAACCTGTTGCTTACGAGGGGCAGCCAATCAAAACTGCCAACTGGGGCTGGAAGTTTTGACAGTCCTTCCACTGTCTCTGAGGTTGGCACTGAGATTACAGTGGGGAAAAGTGCAGATGGAAGGGTGGTGATGGAAACGTTGGGGTACAATGAGATGTTGTTGCACACTACCCAAAGCATCAAACCTACAGGCACCTTTTTAAATTTTCATTTGTTTTATGTTTTTTTAAATTGGGCTGGTTAATGAAAAAATACTGGCAACCGTCAGTGCTGCTCCTCCTAGTAGACGCGCCTATGATAAGAAAAAATCTCACGTTGCCTTGTTCACAAATTAATGCATTTCAAAGGTTTTCATAAAACTTGACCTCTAACTGAGATTCCAATTTGTCCAAGATTTTTAGTAGATGCACCTTTTGGTATGAGTTTTAAGATCCTGTGTGACCTTGTTTTCGACTTACGGCATTCACAATCCTGCCCGCACAGTACTGTGATTACAATCAGTCTTTTACGTCCGAGGGGTAAAAAGTAGCCGTACCTGGCAAGTGTGTACAAGGCGTCACTTCTGTTAATTCAAGTGAGGAAAGTGGACTGTGGACTCAACCAGGCATTTATAGTGCCTACAGGAACATTTTTAATACAAAATCTAGCAAATAACATGGCCTCCTGTGCAGTTATTTACACCAAGAAGGGAAAAAATGTTGTATTTTATTAGTATTACAAGATTTTTGTGCCATTCACCTACACTATGTATCAATATTCTACACTGAACTTACTAGAATTAGCCGATAACTTAAATTTCAGGCGTTCACCAAAATAAGTAAGATCGCCAAAACCTTCAGATGGCCATTTTCTAAATCATAGCGTGACGTCACGGTGATTATTTCCCTCTTTTGTATACAGTCTTTATAATGGCTGGTTCCACTCTGGCACTGTCAAAAATCACCAAATAAAGAAATCCGCTTAATACTTTAGGTAAAACATAATAAACAATAATGCTAACATTTCATGTGCTGTCACTTCCCAGCATTCTTATTCAACATCATCTGGTCTCGTTCCATATTTGATAAATTCCTCTTTATTTAGCTTTGTTACTATACTTGCTCACAGAGGCAGAAGCTATTTGTTGTCAGTATCACAAGCAAACACATCACAGGAGAGGAAATCACTCCTTATGCATACATATATGCATATGCATACTGTCTGCTACGCATGATTTATAATACACCACATTATACATTCATACCACAATGCATAATGTGTCATATCATGACACGCAGCATCTTGCAAGGACACTGAATGGATTGAATGTGTGAAGGGAGTTATAATTAACACAAGAGCAGATGAATACACACACACACACACACACACACGTTAGTACAGGAAGACGAGAATGATATAAGTCAGAAAGAAAACTAAGTTAGTAAAAAATTCCTTGTCCTGCTAGGAAGGTGAAAAAAATTAGCCAAGTCAAGTGTAAGAGCTAGAAAGCAGATCCACAGCTCATACGATATTGGAGCAAAACAGACACATGGGGAAGAAACAGAGATATAAATTGTGATTATACTCTAACCTAATGCAAACACTGATTAAAAGACAAGTGACCTTCATGCATTTGTATACAAATGCAAAATTTCTTCAATCTTTTTGATTATCAGCACGAGGCAAAACGTGTGAAACATCCATCATCCTCTGACAGAACAACTCGAGCCTAAATATAACAAAATCCATAAAAACTGAGAATGACTGCAGGATTCATTTCAGAAAGTCATTCAATCTTTTACTGCTCCTGCAAAGTTACTACTTCAGCTCTCAAAACATCACCGCCATAGTGAAGCCAAAGAAATGCACGGTTAAGTTTTCTCATTAAGGTTGCCCTCTGATCCCCCCTTCTGTGCCACTGCTTACTATTAAACAAATGAGGACTTCAAGCTCACTCCTCCGCATCCGTTTATAAACCTCTGCTTTCCATTCCATCCGCCCTTCCGTTTTTTAAAATAACTGATATTTTCTAATATGCTATGCACAGGCGGTTTTAATGCCCGAGTTTACAAATGAGATGGTGTGACTAAGAATTAAACAGCCACATGTGATGGAAAGTGGGCAACTGCCGAGTTAAACTTTTATCAACTGCAAGGCGAGTGATAGAAGCGGCTACCAATATTATCAGAGGACAGCACTGATTGACAAATACGATGGTGGTATGTCAGAGGGTTACCTAGGCAACTAGAGTCAGGCACGTCTGCTAGTGACCAATCAACTGCAAAGCGATGCACAACAAGAGAATCACTTCCGTTGTGGAAGTTTCCTGCACAGTGTGACGTCTCCAGGAAGAAAGCCAGCACCTCCAAGGCTGACTTGGTTTTCAGATGAAAACGGGTGGAGTGTGACTCAAAGCTGTGTGACTAGCGATGAATGAGATTGTAAATACAAGTGGCGGAAATGAGCTTTCTGCATCAGGTGCATCTCCAAATAAAGATCAACCAAGTCTATCACATACAGATGATGAGTGTAACGTAACGGAGTCCTTCCATGTGCTCCTGTTATGAACACCCTCCTATTATAGGGTGACATGATCTTTAAAATGTACTCAAAAAGTGCTTTCTTTAAGTTTTGCTTAGTGCCTCATCCTAAAACAGAAAAAAAAACATGTAACCAGAGTTTGTTCTTTTACTGTAGGAAACAGACATTTAGTTGGTACTGTTCTGCTTTTGAAACTATAATAAATCCCATTATATTGTTGCTACAAGTTGGTTACAGAAACCAGAACACAGATGAGAATTTAGTTTTAGTTTGTGACATTTGGAATGAGTCAAACATTGATTTGGCTGCAGTTTTTAAACAAAGTACAAATGTCATGTGGATATCACCTGCAGTGAAATTATGGGGAAAAACGAGAAGAATTACAAAAGGTCAAAATTTCCAGCCACTGCAGCCACTTTAAAGGTTGCAAGTAAGAAAATATTCATAGTGAGAACATAAAAGGTTACATGGCCTCTCTAAATAAACTAGTTTATGTCACTGTCATTCAGGAAGGAGTTTAGAGTGGAGCCTTTGGTCTTCTACACTTCTTTAAGTGGTTTGGGAATCTGACTGGACTGCCTCAAAGGTGAACTAATTTGGGTATGTTATTCTATGAGGTGAGCTAAAAGGAGAACCAGTCCAGACTGGAAATTCTTTCACTCCTGATGGATGGATGGATGGATGGTCTTCTACCTAACTTGCTAGTAAAATGTTAGAGGTAAGAATCATCACACACCCCATGATGCAATTTTGCAGTATTTATGATTTATCAATAATTTTAATTTATAATTAATTTGTAATTAATTAATAATTAATTTAGGCAGCAATTATTTGCAAGCCTTCGACTGGGTCTGTTAAGGTTGCCTCCTACCAGTGACCTGTGCAATCGCCTTGCACCATTTAACCAGCACAAGGTTGCTGACTAAGGAAGTAGCTGTGTCATGCTAAGTGTGTCGAGTGTCAGATGATTTTTCTGTTGAGCCTATTCTCTGTAAGCTTGCTTGTCCTGCATTATCTCATGATGATTGTACATGAGATGAGCCCTTTTATTCATAGTACTCCCAGAGTATTTAAATCTATTTAATAAACTATTAAAGAAGAAGAAGATGGGTGGATGCATCATATCAACATATCAATATCTGGAGTCCCTGTATCGATACCCAGATCCCGTGAGGACCTACCAAACACAGGCTTCTACGAGAAGCAGCAAATACTCTTAATGTATTCTCTCATTTAATATGAATGACTATAAGGGGAGTAACACACTAAGTTGCAGATTTCAAATGAGGTTAAATGCTTATTCCGCTGAGGCCACATGTGAATAATAAATAATAAATAAATGTGTCTAGCTCTGAAGGCTGCCACGACTGCTTATGAGAATGAATCAGTCAGTTGAGTGGGAGGGTAATTCCTTTACAACCGTAGTCAGGCAGCACACGCCTTATGTAAGCATCCAGTACAAACCGCCACATAGTGTCCACACATCACAGCATGACAGTGTTCTTACAGCAATGCAACCGACGAATGGTTCATGCATTGATGTCACATATTATACGAGAAGTATTATCCGTGGACATGTTGCTGTGTGCAAAGGGCCATTGGTGAATCATGATGAAACGGTGCATCAATATTCAAAAGTCTAATTAGAGCATGAAAAACTGGATATTTAAAAAAAAAAAAAAAAAAAAATCAATAATGAAATGAAAAATTATGCAGCAAGCATCTGAAAAACTTCCAGTGCCTGTGAATATAAAATATGGAAAGAATCTGTTTGGTCTGACCTTGTCTTTCTTTACACATTTAGTATTTCTCAGAAATCAGGCAAAGATGAAAACACTGAGACTGAACTTCAAATGAAATACAGCCCTGTAGATAGCACGGATAAGTAACTATGTAAAGATGAGGACAAACAGAACGAGGCAGAACTGACTCTGCGCCACAGCAAGCCTTTCCTCCCAGAGACAAATCACCTTCTCCTGTTTTGTATACTGAACAGTGGGTACATGCGTATCGTATCCACAACACCACACCCGGATCTACCCAGGAGAACCAAGGTCACGCTCACGTACCTAAACACACACCCACGCGGGCACACGCAGACAACAAAGCCCAGAGGCAGTGGAAAGCAACGGGTGGGCAGAGGGAAGGAAAACAGGAGCTGAGCCGTCTTCATCTTCATTTACATTCAATTGAGACATGTTTAAACCAGCAGCAGCAGAAGGTTGAAGCCTTTTAGAATAAATACAGACATACAAACCGAGGCCCTTATAGTCTCAGAAAATGCAATCTCTTTAAGTGTTAGCAATGGTAATAACAAGGTACTGTACCCACGGAGCCCTTTTAATCCATCTAAGGACACAGATGATCAATAAACCGAGAAAGCCTAAAACAAAGGTGGATTGCGTCTTCGCATGAGAAAAGCTTTATAACTGAAACACAGGTCCAGTAAATGCGTATGAAAAGCTCAGCAACATGTTTACAGACATTTTATCCGGATTGGTTTCAAATATTTTAGACAGCAGACTAAATCTATCGAACATGGCAGCCGCAGAGCCATTTCCTCCAGTTAGTGCAGTTTTCTCTGAGCTCCACAGCACAGTCAACACTTAATGGTCAATTGTAGACATGTTGATGGGTCTGTAAAACTACCACTTTCCCATTTCCAACAACAAAGCCAGGGTTACAGCTCAGATTCAGGGAGAATAATCTATTCCTCACAACACGCATCGTAATGCTTTAAACAGGCTAGTTGAAAAATTTAAGGTCCACTTATGGCCCACTTTGTTCTTAAGTGGGCCGTATTTAATCCCTAAGATATTTTAATATAAGAATAAGAAATGCAGTAACAGAAAGTCTTTTTTTAAACTGTGAATCCACTGTAAACAAAATCATACATTTCTCAAGTAGTAAAAAATCAGAAACTTTTTTATTATTCAATTGTTTATCTATTACTTATTTACTTTGGTGTAGTATGAATGGCCATGGGGGAGGTTTTTGTCAACAGGAGAAGCTGCAAAACTTATGGAAATACTGTTAAAGGTTTAAAAATTTAAACCCTCTTTTCAAAAATTGCCCAGCGGGCCACATTGGAGCCTTTGCTGCGCCGATTCGGATCCCCGGGCCTTGTATTTGACATCCCCTTTTTGACAGACAGTTGGGTCATAAAAGTCCTGACACTATACCGCAGAGCCAAGCTACTTTTAAATGTGTCTAGAATTAACTGTAGGATTTTAGTATTAAGTTTGAATTAAGATGCAGCTTGAGTTAAAATAGTGAGACCAGAATTAATGAGACCTCCTTTATGATGGAAATGAAAGCAACAGGCCTCCAGTGTTTTAAACAGGTGAGATTCTTTTTCCTTAGAACAGAATAATAATCAAAGCTTCTGTCACTAATACTCATAACCAAAATTAAGAATGCCAGTCAAAACATTGGTTGGAGGAAAAATACATGACAGCCGAATAGCTTCAGAGACGCAATGTTTTTTCTTTTTCTTTTAATGCTATATCTATTCGTTTATGAGTTACAGTGAGAAAGAGGGAGAGGCTCAGTTATGTGTTGAGACTGTTAATAATTAAGTTTGGCTCATACTGTATTTCCCAGTGTTTGGATGGTGCTCCGTGCTGTAATAATTCTAAGAACCACGGGCTCTGTCTGATCTGACTGTAGGAAGAGGAGGAACTGGCCTTTTGAACATCACAGTAATTATTAGGACCCTGCAGCTGGTTTTCTACATCAAGCAACAAGAAACAATAAATTAATTACATTTTTGTTTCAGTCGCTCTGCCGTTACCACTCTTTTTTCCAGGACCTTCACTGACATGATTTTGTGGCTCGGGTCTTATGGGGGATTATTTGCATTGGCCGGCCATTCCCATAGTCAAGTGTTCAGTGGCCCACTTAAAAACCAGAATATCCCACAGGGTCCGCCCAATCTTTAATCTTTAATCTAATCAAAATATAAGAAAAAATGATGGATTTCCTTTATTAAATTTCTTTATTTATGCATGCATGCATCCATTCTCTTCTGCTTATCCTTATCAGGATCACACAGAGGCCTATCCCAGCTGTCATAAGGCGAGAGGCAGGGTACACCCTGGACAGATCACCAGCCAGTCGCAGGGCTAACACATGGAGACAGACAACTATCCACACTCACTTTCACAACTATGGGCGATTTAGAATCATCATTTCACACAAAAGTTAAACGATTATTTAGTAGTATTGCTGTAGGTCCAAAGTGACTGATACATCAGTCTGTCTGACATTAAAATAAACCTCCTTTATGAGGTGATGAAGATGACAGAATCAGTTTTAAAAACCCATTCCACTCATTTCATTGGACAGAAATTGGCTGCAGTTCAGCTGGGAGCACAACAGAGGGCGCTTGGAAGCTTGCCCTCAATGAATACGAATGAATATAGGAAAAGTACTACCTGCTTCTAAGCAGCGAAGTCAACATTTTGGTTTAGCTAGCATAAAAACACTATTCAAAGTGTTTCTGAATGGAAAGAAAACAGCACTAAAGTTACGTTTTTCTTAGAGGGAAGTCTTGCGAAGGAATACCAACCGGTCGGTTAAGGATTTACACCAGGATGTGCTTACATTTGCGTGTAAAAATGACAACTACGTGTTACAAATGGAGCTTAATCACAACAGAAACAAGCAGCTGGTCATGCTGGTTGAAGGTGACTGCAGTCAGCAGTTTGCCCCTGTCTTCTTCATGCCTTGAATGAAAATGACAGTTGTCATAAAGTGTCACATGATGCTGTGATGACCTTAATACATACAGAAAGTTGTTGTACAACAATTGAGAATTTTTTTTTTAAATAAATAAATAAGATAAAGTATATCAGCTGTGTCAATCCTACTATCAAAAGCAGTCCCAGAAAGAAAGGGCTCATTCCTTTTAGACTATCTTGCAAGAACCTCCCCTTGGGAAGAGGAAGTCCATGGAAGTGGAAGTTCCTGATTACAAGTTCTTTACAGATGCATGGGTATATAAAAACAAAGCTGCAGAACTACTTCTTTTTTTTATTTGAGGGAACTGACCCTTCAAAAGCTATTCAGTAGATTTTAGGAAAGTTTCCATCTACGGGAAATGGCTCTTCAATTTATTTCCCTTCATCTCTCATGTCTATGTGTTCCTGTTCCTGAAGTGTGCATGCTACCAAATCTGACTGGACACTCCATTAGCTCAGAGCAGAAAGGAGAGGATACTGCTGTGAAAGAGATTGTATAGGACAGAATAGGGTTGTGAGAACTTCATGGTCTTGATATATCAGTGTGTGTGTGTGTGTGTGTGTGTGTGTGTGTGTGTGTGTGTGTGTGTGTGTGTGTGTGTGTGTGTTTGCTGTTCAAGCGTGCAGCGTGTAATCAGCATGGAATCAGTGCACTGAAAAATCAAAGCGAAATGTGTGTAGAATGCGTGCGCACTTCATATCAGAGTTTGTTTTCCTTATCACATAATCAGGGTGTCCTAGAACACACAAACATGAGATTGACTTTAATTGGCTGGGTGTGAACTCCTCGCTGGAGGGATCTGAAGTAAGCCGAGCTGTCTAATACACACTGTATGGTTGTGAGTCAGTGAGGGCAGGCTGCCTCTCGGTGGATGACAGCAATTACCATCACTGCAGGCCAGAGAAGACACAACCAATGACAGATGTGTACTGTATATACGCACATTAAAAAAATGCCCAAACTTTCACTCCTTTCCAGTTTCTCCCAGATACAGTTTTGAAGTTTTGTGGAGCTGCTTGGTTCAGAATAATGAACAGAATAATAATAACCAAGTACAAAGTTGACAGTAAAAGGGTCAAACATGTGAGGTTCACCCTACGACAGCAATAGTCTGACACTATTATGGATGTCTGGTAATAAAGTAGATCTTTGAGAGTTTTCATCTGACACTGCCAAATATTTAATGTATTTTAGGTCTGTGTTGACCACTATAACTTACAGCTAATAAAGTAGTTTGAAAAAAGTAGGTTTTCTTATTAGAGTAGATGAGAGGGACAGCTCAGACTGAGAATGTTTAGAGACAAAGTCAGAAAGACGAGGCTGAGATGGTTTAGACATGTGCAGAGGGGGGATGGTGGGCATACTGGCCAAAGGATGCTAAACATGGTGCTTCCAGGCAGGAGAAAAAGAGGAAGACCATAGTGGAGCTTCAGGGATGTAGTGAAGGAGGACATTGAGAGGCATGGTGTGGCAAAGCAGGATGCTACTGGTAGGCTAAGATGGAGTCAGTGATCCACTGCGGCGAGCCCTCGAGGGAGCAGTCGAAAAGAGAAGAAAATATTTTACTACGTCAAGATTAATTACTTACTAAATATCAATTACTGCTGTTAGATAGACAAGTGACCTGTCGAGGGTGTGCTTCCTCCCACCCTGTGATGGCTTGAATAGGCTGGAGCCCACTCCATTCTGTTGCCAAATACTGTTTTACAATAATGAACCGATAAAGTAAACTGAAATAGTAAGGCTAATTTTACAGTGTAAAATTGCCACAGTGTGGGCTAACAGCTGGGACAGGAGAAAAGAGCATGAGCAACGTCTGAAGAATCAACAAGGTCCCAACCACTGAGAGAGGGAAAGACATTTATGCTTAAACACCAAGTTCAGGAATGACGAGCATTAAACAGTTTTTACAATTATGCGTTTAATCGGTTTTCTCAAATGCATTATTGGGTATTAAATTAAGATCAAATCATGATGTATTGGCAGCAAACACGCTTCCCCGAACATCTGCTGCTTTGATTATCAATTGCTTCCTCGTGCCATCTGTTCATGAAGGGGCACTGAGTTATAAAAGGCAGGGGAGGGAAGAAGTTTTCGGACAAATTAGCAGATCCCTCATCAATTGAATCCACCAGAGATCGTTTATGTACACCTCAAACACGATAAACCTGTGTTTCACCTGCCACGAGTACCTATTTTTCTTTGCATAAGTAGATTAGACAGAATAATAAAGAAAAATCACTTCTCAGAACTCGATCTATCCGTCCATCCATCGTCAAAAGTGACTAGCTGGTGAGCACTCTGAATATGACACTCATGTCTGCACTTCAGATACAAACACTTAGCCTGTGCTTTTTCAAAAATGAGGCGTGTGTGCTGTGTTTGTGCCTGGTTGGGTTAGATGACAGCGTTGTAAGCATGGTTTAAGAAAACAAAAAGATGCTCCGGCTGCCAGTTTGAAGTTTGTGGGTGGGCACATCTGCTTGATCCAGGGGATTGTGAAGTATTCCTCAGTGAATGAGTCTGCTGGTTTTGCCCTGAGGCTGCAGCTCTCTGGCAGGTGAAATGTGAAAAACACACAAACACTTTCTGGGTTTGTTAAGAGACAGAACAGGGTGATGTACACCTGTAGATCTGAAGGGAGAACAGCAGCAGCACCAGTGGCTTAAAGAACATTTCTCCTCCCCCTGCTGAAACCTTTGCACCTAAACGTCTGCTTGTTGCAAGAGCCAGTGTTTACAGTAATATCACCTGTAACAGCATATTATGTATACTGTTTGTCAGTTCTTTTAGGGGCTTATGAGCAATCCATTGTGCACTCAGCTCTGATATACTGATCTGACACTTGCACTTGCCTGCTATACCATTACTTTAGCATCATAACAAGAAATACATTTCAATTTATCAGCCTGACAATCTGGATATGAGACATAATGTTTTATGCTGATAGTAAATATACTTCAAATTTAAAGAAACGTAAAAATAATCTAATCATAGAACTACATGTTTTGCATGAATATCTGCATGCATAAAGTTTACAGATCAAGTTAGCAACTTAAAGTTGTTTGTGAATAGAAAACAGAGCTAGAGTTATGTATTGCTGCCCACTGCCTAACACTTACGTATATCTGCTATATCTGTATCAGGCTGTGGTTACAATGATCGGGCCTAACATTGTGACCGCGTGCCTAATATTGTGTTGGTCCCTCTTTTGCTGCTGGTCTCCAGTAGACCCCTGAAGGTGTGCTGTGGTATCTGGCACCAGGATGTTGCTAACATCACCGTAAAAACTGAATTGAGTAAAAACTCAATATAGCTCCCTAACAGAACCCGAGTAGCAGCTGGTCTCTAGTGAGTTTTTTTTTTTCCCTTTTTCCAAAAACACATTAGGGAGAACCATTTGGGCGGCTATTAAGGTGACAGCGTTGTTTCTGTTACAAAAACAGACTTTAAAAGCATTCAAGCTTCTTCAATATTTCCTCCACTGATGGACACTCTAATAAGATGGCAATGTGACTCAAATACTCGAGTGTGTATCTCGTTACATTAGCCTCAGCAGTCCGCAGTTGATCTGTGCAGTCACACATCTATACCTGCAGAACACGGCACAACAGTGCCCATCAGCACAAAATAAGAAACCCTAATGAAACTGTAATGCACAGCGCTTTGAAATACTGTGCAAATATGTCAGGAAGAAAAAACATGATCAGCAAGCTGCTGTATAATATTAAAGTATAATGGCAAACATTTTCTTTGGCAAGAACTGCCTTTATTTCCAGAGTTTGTGTTTGAGGACAGTGTTAGGGTTTAGCCAGCAACATGCCACCATGACCAATACCACTGTAGTAAATGATCACATCTGCCAATTATTTATTTCCAGAGTATTTATCAAGGTTATATAGTAATAATACAGTAATAAACCTTTAGATTATATTAATAAAGCAAACAAGAGTACCCTATAATGTTAAACAGGGAACTCAAAATTACACAGTAAGGCTTATATTCCCTTCTGGCTGCACAGTTTAAACAGTAAGAACCCAAAGTTATAAGATGGCTAATCTAGCTGCCATGACTTTACTGTTAGAAAGTTCCCGGTTAAATCACATAACTCTTAGAAATTGCTCTAAAACTACAACATCTGACAGTCTGTTTCCCATTAATATGACAGTATAATGTGGAGAGCAATGTATCCTTTATTTGCTATCTCCCATAAAACACTGCAGAGAGGCTAGAGATCAGTGGGAGAGGACCCCGTAAACAGAGGAAGATAAAATACTTCCGAGAGTAGACAGCTGCAAATCTGAATCAAGCACTTTTTACCACATCATACAGTAGCTTGAAAGACATTTAACTGTCTAGCTATGACGTATACTACTGCCATCCTCAAATGAATGGTCATTAATCAGGAAAGCAACTAAGCTGGCAATCTAACACAAATCTCACAACTTGCCACATTGTGCCTTGAGGGTACAGTAACATTAACTTTTTGAGGACAATGTTACAGGTAATGCTTGAGTCAGACTGCTCTCATGCCTTTGAGGTTTGCAGTGCAGATATTTAATGTCTAACACTGCGACCTGCTGCTTCTTTTATGACAAGAGGACTGTCATAAAAGAAGCAGCAGTTATAAAAGACATGTTGCTGGCATGTGTCAGGTAATGTTTACAGTACAGTACAGATACTATTCTGAACTGCTTCTTTGACCAAAACGTCAATAAAAGCAACTCAGAAAAAGGGACAAAGGTCATTTGATTGTCATTTGGCAACTCAAGTGTTTCAGCCCTTTTTCCGATAAATGTAAGCCAATTGATTTTCTAAGTCTTTTTTCATATTTTATTGCTGCAATTTAGCTTACCAAAGTCAATACTGCCAGTAATATGTACCATTTACAAAAATAACCACATTGAACTGTATCTGGGATAAACTGCTGCTAAAATGAATGAAATCCACAGTGTTTTAGTGCATTGCACTATAACAGTAGTAAAATGTCCAACCTTATAACAAGTGAATGTAAAAAGAACGGTGATGTATAGAATGAAATGTACAAATGGAGAGACTATATTAATAAACTGTAAATGAGGACATGCAGGATTATAGTAAAATACTGCAGATAAAAGAAGGAAAACTGTAAAATTAACAGGGGTTTACTGTCAACCCAGCTGAAAATGTATTCCTGTTAATCTATGTGACAATATTTTACAGAGTCTTCTGCTCAACTATGCAAAAATGACTATATTTGTTCTTTATATGTGATAAAAGAAAAACAAATGTCAAAATTTGATTTAAAACATTATATCCAAGTGTGTAATGACTCGTGACTATGCAGTGCAGTTCTGAAGAAATACGGATGGCTGAGAGAAAACAGATGGTCTTTGCATTAGAGAAGTCAAAAACACATCTCCTCTGATAGGACGGAGTCCATTTCTCATGCAAATTGCTGCGCCACAAACAGTAAGTAAGCAGGAAGTTTGGCGTCTAAGATTTGGAACATTTTTCTCGCTGTGATTGAAGAAAGGAAAAAAAACCACTGCATTAGCAGCGTTCTCTATCATCTGTAGGAGCTCATAAAACACGAGTCAGGTCACAACTCTTAAAAAACAAATCATTTTTCGTGGCATTTTCCAACAACGATTACGGTAGATGTTTCCTATGTGTTAATCTGAACTCGTGCTTTTAAAAAGGCAAATGTGCTTTTTTATTTTAAAAAAGGATGAAAAATAAACAGTGAGCTTTATTTTGTTGCCAAACTGTGAATATGTTCTATTATTTGAGAGGAACTACTTGCATTAGTACGCACATGTTAAGTATTCTGTATAGAACCCAAGTCGCTCTGTACAAGATCAGCAAACAAATACTCAACAGTGCAACAATGTCAACTTCTGATGTGATGTTGGACGTGAGAGGCACACAGCCTAAGTTGTGGTAAGCCAGCAGCTCCAGCTAGAAAGCAGCTAAAAATAGAATAGAATAGAATAGAATAGAATAGAATAGAATAGAATATACAACAAAATTGTGGACAAAAAGGAATGCACTAAAGAAATATGAAAAGTGCTCACTAAATCCTCCCAAATGATTTAGTCACACAGCGTCTGCTCATCTGAAAAACCCACATATAAGTGCTTAAAACAGTCCACAGCTTTGATGTGCGTTTTCCTCCCTGCGTTTGAAAAGCTACATATGAATATGTATCATTTAGCTTATGATGTACATTATTCAAACGTAATACCAAGTTTCTCACATGGGGATTTCTCCTCACTAAATGAAGCCTTCTAATTTATACTCAGATAACATTAGGGTGATGCAAATGCTAGATCTTCCCTGCATTAACATTTACAGACTAATCACTCTTAAATCGAGACGACACGGGTCACTTTTCAAGTAAAATTCTGATACACAGTGATCAATCTTAGATATATAAACTGCTCTCCAGGGATATTGATAAGTTAAAGTCAAGAGAAAAACAACTTTGAAAGCATACAAGGACACAGATATCACAGTAGTGTATCAGCTGTCTGGTAAAGAAGTGACGTTTGGGATGCAGGCCTATTATGATTTCATTTTATCTGTGATGGCAAGAACCGAAGTACTGACTGATAATGACTCTGTGCTACTCTGATCTAGTATGACTCAGGGTTTTCAGCAGCTGTTCACAGCAAGTATGAATAACTTCGACTAATTGAACAAACACTCCTTGTTAAGTTTTCTTTCTTAAAAATAATGAGAATCAATAATGTGTTACATAAGTATACTTTAAGCTGTTTTTGTCAAATTTATCTTATTGAACGATCTAGATGTCACACACACAACTCACACCACACATAGCTGACGTGTAGACAATGCAATACGCTGAGGGAAAACCTTGTCTCTTGGCATTTATGTGTGAAAGTTGTTCTTTACTTTCAACTTCTACTATGAAGGCAAACATTGTGCGGGCAGTATGTAAAAATTTTCCAACCGGCGATATATTCGCGTATGGGCAGGGCAATGTAATCATGCACGGACTGATTTGGTTTACAACACAGAAGAAGTCCAAACATGGACAAACTAGTTTCCAAAAAAAAGACTCACCGACAGGTCTGCAGGCTGTTATGACTTGGACCAGACCTCACTGAGTTGAGCAAGCAACTTATGTATCATAGGCTGGAGTGTATATATGTCACCTGGCTGATTGGTATATGTGGTACATAAGTGGTTCAAGATAAACTAGACAAGAAAAAAAAGAATGAAAAAAAGAGAAATATAACTGTCAAAAAAACTTTTCTGGAAATTTCTAAAACAAAAATTGTCCAGTATAAAATCCACCAGGTACAGCTAGCATATTACTAGTCTACCACAACTATGTGCAGTCATTTGAAAGCCATTTGGTTGGAGGTTGATCCAACATGTTCCAGAGACTATTGAACAGAACTTTTGCTTGCAATGCACATCCCTGTCCAATACTAGGGAGCCTCTTAAAGTAGAACAATGCCACAGGTACAGCTTGAGAATCACGACAGCTCTTTGTGAAACTTTGTAATTGCATAGCAGTAACAAAGTGCTAGAACAGACTGCACCGCAGACTTCATTACAGGGTTGGGCAGAGCTCACGATGAAATACATCATTTGCTGCTCACAGTAATGCTTTTGATGGAGCCTAAAGGACAGTAAAGCCATTTTCACGTGCCTTGAATTTTTCTAGGGTTTTACCATCCAGAGATGCATGTGAGAACGCATATGCAGTGGACAGTCTCTCATGTGCAATATGAGAGTAATGTCACTTTGTATTAATGTGCCAATAGAACCGTTAACAGTTCAGTGCATTTACCATTAGTGAGAGGGTGTCCTGCATATTCCCCAGGCAGCTCCCTCAGCCAAACAAGTAGTGTTTCCAGTAGTGAGAATATGCTTAAAGTTCTCTATTTCCTGCTGTGTGCAACATTTAAGAAAGGGCAACGATGGATAATCTCTCAACATGACTATCTCCAAATTGCCCAAAGTTCATATGTGAAAAACTGCCCAGTGGGAGGGGAAATACAGTAGAATATGAAACAAAACAACAACACTGTCACATATATCTAACATGTGACAAATAACTACTTACAGAAGCAGTGTCTACTTCATATCAGCATTTTTTTGTCATGAAACACGATGACACCTCATATAAAATATGGCAAGATATTAATCCTCATATGTTAACATCGCCGCTTCTGCTACCGTGTATAGAAGATATATACACTTATTATAAAACATAAATATATGTGAAGAGCAGAAGTGAAGTCCGGCACAGAAAATATCAAATATTTCATGACTGAGACTTCTGTTTGGACTGGCACATCGTAACTAAGTCGAAGAGTAAAGACGAGATGTCGTGAAGATCTGTCACACTCGGCTCAGCAGATGACAGCTACTGATCGATGAGGCTTACCCATCGGACTTGGCTTCAAGCCCCCACCCTGTGCAGCCTCCTCCTGCCGTGGGGGGGGGGGACGACTTTGTGACTGTAATATTAAAAACCGTACGCAAGGTTTAGATGCGTGGAACAGGGTGAGGCATCTCTAACCAAACAAAATCTCTCAGAATTCCTAAGCTCAGAGACGCTTACACAAACAGCAGGGCAAAATCCATCTTTCTGACAGAATCATTTCCAAAGCCCAAACCCCCAACTGGGCTCCTGGATGCACTTCTGAGCCGGGCCCGTCTGGGAGAGAGTGTGTGAATTTGTGCGCGTGTGCGTGCGTGCGTCTGAAGGGTAACGGGAGAGGGAGCAGTGGGATAAAGAATGAGTCATTCAGTGCAGAATAAGAAGTGCGGCACAACCTGTCTTCAACTTTATTTCGACTTCTCTCTCTAGAATGAGGGTTTTTTTCTACCTTAGTCAGGCAGGCTTTCATCGTTTGAGCAAACTTCGACGTCTCTGCGTGTCTGTGTAAGTCTAGGACAAAGAGATTAATGGTGAAGTCATCTTAAAGCGTTCCTATCATTTCTCTACAAATCTGTCTGAACCACTTAATTCTCACAAGCTGCGTCTCAGTACTAAATGGCTGTTTGTGTCTAAGCAGGTCCGCTCAGACAAGACTGTGGTAGGAGTTCAAATCAAAGTCTTATAGCCCTTTGGCAAATGACCGAATGAACACAATCTTAAGTCCCATGGGGTCAAATGTACCACAGACATGTCAAGTTAGGCCCAACTTTCTCACACATATTCTCTTGTGGTGAGATCTTCCCAGCCGTTCTGTCTCCCCCAATAACATCTGCGCAAACCTCGTCGCGTCCTGCATCCTTAATTCTGATCTTACAACGTAACCGCGGCTTTTAATCCCTCAGAACTCTGATATTCACACTTTAATATTATTAGATTTTTTTTTCAACATGACGTTTTCCTCTGCTTAGCCCTTTTAGGTCACCAAGAGGTAACGGTAACCAGGGAACAATATCCTCATTCTAGGAGACTGTATCATTTTTTTGAATTCACCATTTTCATAAATGACAAGCAAGATCTCCTGATACAGAGAGTAAGAGTTGAGAGAGAACAAATTTGCACAATAGAAGACAAGATAAAAAGAAAAAAAGATTATAACAGGGCTGACAGCATGACCTGGTACCTACACTCTGCTTTATCAGACATTCTGGCAGAGTGGAACAGTTTTGACCATTAAACTTACATCGTATTTGTACATTTGAGTTAAATCCTCTTTGTTTTCTCGCTTGTCGCTGACAGGTTTTTTACATGTTAACAATGCCACAAAAATTTGTCATGATAACATTAAGAAAACTGGCTGATTTAGAGCAGTAGCACGCCATTATTTTGGATATCCCCAAAATAAACACGGCCCAGAGAGATATCCAGTTTTTAAACCTGATATGATCTCACTGCCAGAGCGGGAAACACATTAAACATATTTTCTGACCTTTGGGAAAACCATCCATGCATGCAGATCAACATAGCCTTTATGTCCAACTTCACTCCCCAACTAAAACATGCCTGAAGGTTTAAACACTGATAATAAAATGTGCTATCAAGATACTTTTTAACTACATTCTCTCTCTGCTCAGTAACCTCAGACTTATAATGTAACCCAGTATTTTTATTTTGAGGCCTTACAGTTTAGCATTCTGACTATCTTGGTTTTCTGGAGCCAGAAGCTTATTTTGGCAGGAGGTGCTGAGTTATCAGCTATCGCTAGCAAGCTGGGTTGCTGTGCCCATAAAACTATGTCACTCTGACACAAAGATCTGCTAATTAGTTTCATGTAACACGCTAACAAAATACTATAACTGTCGGGGAGCTGAGGCCTTGCAGATAGTTTAGTGCCTAATTACAAGTCTTAAAAAACATTTGAATGAATGGAACTTGTAAAATAAATTACATGCATCGTATATAGCTCAGGCACAACACTATGACTACTGGCAGAAGTGAAGAACATAACGTAAAGAACTGTACCCGAGTTGGACAAAGGCCAAAATTGTGATTGCTACACAACTGGGTCAGAGCATCTCCAAAACTCCAAAGCTCTTATTGGGTTTTTCCAGTCTGCAGCGGGAAGCAAAGGCTCGCTTGTGTGGACAGACGAGCTCATGCAGCTCAAACGGCCAAAATCGTTGGTGCTAGTGCTGATAGAAAGGCATCAGAATACACACTGCATCACAGTTTGATGTGTATGGTGCTGCATAGTCGCAGAGCAGAAAGGGTGCCAATGCCGACTCCTATGCACCGCCAAAAGCAATGGAGCAATGGAAGAATCATGATGAATCATGTTTTCTTTTAACTCATGTGGATGCCCAGGTGGGTTACTTATCTGGGAAACACCTGGCATCGGGATACACCATGGGAAGAAAGTAAGCCGGTGGAGGAAGTACGATCCTTTGGGCAACGCTCTGCTGGGAAACCTTGGGTCCTTGTTAAAGTTACTGTGACAAGTACCACCTACCTAAGCATTGTTGCAGACCATGTGCAGCTTTTTGTTGAAATGGTAATCCTTAATAGCAAAAATGGTCCAGAAATGGTTTGAGGAGAACAAACCAGTGTTGACTTGGCCTCCAATTTCCCCAGGTTTCAATCCAACTGTGCATCTGTGTGATGTGCTGGACAAACAAGTCCGATCCATGGAAACTCCACCTCAAACTTAAAGGACTTAAAGGACCGGTTGCTAACATCTTGGTCCAGATACCACAGCACACCATCAGGACTCTAGTGAAGTCTGTGCCTCAATGGATTGGAAGGACCAACACAATATTATGCAGTTGGTCCTAATGTTATGCCTAATCGGTATACGCACACACAACACACGGCGTTATGATAACAGGAATCCATCCATAAAGAAAAAACTTTTTTTTTATTACACTAGATGTTTAATACTCTTTAGTTGCCAATTTTAACGTGGGAGTCTATGGTGATGGCTCGCTTTTAGAGCCAGCCACAAGTGGCTACTCAGAGTTCTTGACACATAACTGTCGGCTTAATTTTCCATCCCTGGAGGTTGTTGTTTGACTCACACTCATCCAGAACAAAACCCACTAATTGGAAGGTTGACAGTTCAACCACCGGCTCACCCAGTCTGCATATTGATACTCTCAACACCGCGCATGTAACCAACAAGAGTATCGAATAAAGTGCTATATAATGCATATGAATAACACTTGAAAGTCTCACACTATTACAAACCTCTACTAGACTAGAAGACCCACATGCCTCGAAGCCAAGTCTGCTTGATGTTCTGAATTTACATAAAAATGTCTGTTCTGAGGAAAAACAGCAACACAGGACAGACACGGATCCCAAGTATTCCACACAACACCAACACCACTGGCAGTAAATAAGGTTACTTTAGGTCACGCTGCCACTGGGATACACCTCAGGCTGTTTTAAGATGTCAATTAAACCTCATGCTGTGATTATAATAGAATTGCAGCGCTGCAAACAAAACTGCAGAAAACCACAGTATGGTTACAGGGGATAAAGAGCTGACTGACGGCTCAGGTTTAATTAGATACCCCCATTAAAAGAGAAAGAGATCCGAAATAAACATGACAGCAGAAGTGAGACTTGGGCACATTAGAACTTAAAATTTATTAGAGTTTTAAAAACAGTGTTGAGGATTGGTTTGATTACCATTTCTTCTGATATCATGTTTAGCATTTTTTTTTCTGAAATTTTGGTGGTGCTGTGCTGTTCAGGAGTCGGTGGAAGTTATCGCCAGACTTACCAGTGCCTTCTTTCTCCAAAATGTCAACGCTTGCATTGACAGAGACAAAGGATTCTCATTTCCGGAGCCACCACAGCGTACTTAATCAAGTTTGGATTAAAATTCATTTGGGAAAAGGCTCAATGAGCCATAAGGACTGACTTATTAGCATAAGTATTAAAAAGCATCTAAATTAGCATTTAAAGATGAGCTAAAGAAATGTAACGTTATGACAAAAAAATAAATAAATCTTAAGGCCAGCTTACCTGTAAATGGGATCCTGCATCACCATCATTTTGCTCTCGTCCCATGTCCACTCCTTCTTCTGTGTAAACAAAACGAAACCATTCAGTTACACCAAATGTAAAAATTTGGATACTTAAGACAAATGAAATAAGAAACATTCCTTGCTTGGACAGTTTGAACATAAATCAGCTGAAACTCAAAGACAGACAGATGATATTCTGTGAGCACAGATATCATTGTGAGCCCTTCACATACATATTTTACTTGCTCCTTTTGTCTGTTTGATTAAATCTACCTTTCAGCTTAATGCCACAATCAAAATGTCACCACAGACACACACAAGAATCATTGATTTCTGTCTCCACAGAGCACTTTGTTGACCGAGTCATTCAGTCACTTCAATCTGCGCTCTTTGAATGCCTCCTTCGCACTCAGAGATGTAAATAGATTGCTGACCGTCACACTTGACATTTCAGCTTTCGGGACAAGGAGCCAAACTCGACAAGCAAACATTCATCCATCGACTGGCCTTTAATTGCATCCCGCCAGTACACTTGACCAAGGGCCTTTTGAGGGCAGCCAGGTACAGAAAAAAAAAAAAAATCCATATTTTGTGCTCACTTTTGGTTTGTTGTCAGAAATGAAATATAGTTTGAATCCCTTCATTTTTCAGAATTATCATGTTGCGTTTTTATGTGAGTTTGTGCCTGGCTTTCAGTTAGCTGACTTGACAGCTAACTGCTATTTAAGTGAAGGTGGAACTGTCCTGTTAGCATATGTAAAGTAGAGATGACAACCTAAGCCGAAAGGATAATACAAAGTTCCAAAAACAAAAAAAAGAAAAGCAAAAACTGACTGCCGGCTTGCCAAACTAAATAGTTACAAAACAAGCAGGTACTAATTTATTAACACAGATGCAGCCCGTTCATTCTGATGAATGACCTAGGTAATTTACCAATAGCAGTGGAAAATAGTAAGTCAAACACAAGCAAACTTAATGTGGGCATGAATAATCTAACAACTAAACAACACAGCAAAAGACTTTTGCATATTTCAAGTGGAGGGTGGTGCTGAAGCAAACCACACAGAGTTCAGTGGAACCATGAAATGACACTGTCTAAAGACAAAGGTGGGATGTCTCATCACTTCTTGATGACAGAGCTCCCGGGGTGGACAAGATTCGCCCTGAGGTTCTGGATGCTACATAGCTGTTTTGGTTGCCACATCTCTACAACATGGCATGGAAATCTGTGGCAGTGCCTCTGGTTTGGTATGCTGGAGTGGTAGTTCTGATCTTTAAGAAGGACAAACAGAGGGAGTGTTTCAGCTATAGGGGGATCACACTAGTAAGCCTCCCTGGGAAGGTCCAAGTCAGGATACTGGAGAGGAGAGACATTCAGTTAGTTAAACCTCAGTTTTAGGAGGAAAAATTAGGGGTATTTTGTCCTCGTTGCAGAATACTGGACCAGGTCTTTATCTTCTCGAGGATATTTGAGGGTACATGGGAGTTTGAGGAACCATTCTCTATTTGCTTTTTGGACTTGGAGAAGGCATTTTACTAAATTTCTAAATTTGGGTACAACTATGGAGAATCTTACTCTCTTATTGCTACAAGAGCTATTCAGTCTCTGCACAATTGAATTTCGAGGCCCATCTAAGTTCCAGAAGTTGGTGTCAGAATCTCATTTCTGCTTTTTAAAGATGCTCAAGTTCTATTGGCTTCAAAATTCGGACACTGTATCGCTCTATTGTGGTGAACTGAGAGATGAATGTGAATGTGAAGCTGTTGATCTACATCCCTACCCTCATCTATGTTCACGAGCCCTGGGCAGAAATCAGACTGTGGACACAAGTGGGAGAAATGAGTTTCTTCTGAAGGGCGGCTGGGCTCTCCCTTACTGTTGAGATGCAAAGTTCAGTCATTCAGAAGGAACTCCACATTGAAAGGAGCCAGTCGAGGTGTTTCAAGCATCGCCTACTCGGAAGAGGCCCTGGGGCAGATTCAGGGAAAGCTATAGAGATTATATCTCTTAGTTGGCCTGGGAAAGTCTCAAAGTTCCCTCGGATGAACTGGGAGAGGATGGTCTGGTGTATTGACCCACGGCGGGAAAGCGGCATTAAATAGATGGATGTATGGAGATTTTCACCAGTTAGCCTGTAGTTATTGTTCCATTTGCATAAATGTGCACATCACTTTTGTTTTCTGCATGTGTATGTAGCTGCAGGTATTTTTTTAGTATGGCCATGTGTATATGACTCACGGCCATCAGTGGATAACAAACAATTTCAGCAAAAACCTCAATATTCATTACATTCAGTACACATTACGCAGAGACTTTGATCTCTACCTCATTGTTTACATGCAGATTCTCTGCTTACAATTGTGACCTAAAACCTAAAACACTTAACATTTCTGTTAAATGTCAAAAATAACTTTGTAGCCATTAATACATCAATTGCTTGTATTTTGTCTTATTCTCTCTCTCCTGTCGATGTGCCACTTTCTGTTCTGTTAACGTAAAATGCCAGCTTTAAGGTCCAGAAACATGCAGGGCTCTGCTCTAAACATGCAAGATTTGGCCTCAGCAAAAATCTACAGGACAGAGTCAAACTTTAGGCACGACTTTGAGCAGTCTACATGCACTGATCTCACGCTTTTAATAACATCTCCCTTGGGCTTCCAAATAAATTATTCCTCCTAGTGGCAACTATCACATTCGCATCAGGGGTGTGCTTTTTTTGTGATGTCATTTTCAGCACAATTTGTAGTAAATTGTCAGGCTCAAATCTAAGCGCAGTTTTATGGTTTAATTAAGTACTCAAAGTACCTCAAAAGAAATACATATGCAGTAGGCAAGCTGAAAAAATAAATGTCCCAAAGCCAATGTGCCTGTTCAGTACTCCTGACAGAACGATTCTACACTGCTTACAAGTATCTGGTGATGTCTGTGGACTCAATACTTCTAAAAAATATAAATCTGTCTACTTCATGTGCATCCGGTCACTGGAAATGAGAGTCTATATTATGGAGAATATACAGTATTTCCTAAACAGTTCTTCAAATACTGATGTAAAGCTTCAGTTACAGCTGAGATTTTCCACTTTGATATTTTTTATTGAACTGAATTTGCTGAAGCACAAAGCATGAAGGACATTAGCCTTAACCCTATGAATACTTACAGTATGTATCATCCACTCACACTGCTGTCCACAACAAAGCTATATAGCAAATGTGCAGATGTTTTCAGGTGGCCATGTACTAACAAAGCTAGACTTTTAAACTAGTCCGATTAAAGGCCAACTCCTTTCAGGGCCATTTATACCATTAAAAACTTTTGAAAAAAATGATGATCCAAAAAGCTTAAAGGAATTTGACAGTTTTCATCAGAATTTGGAGGAAACCATCTTGCAAGTTGGTTTTATATGGAACATTCATCCCTGCATCATTTGCTCATTCTTCCCAATACGAAGGAACTAAGGAAATGTGTGGTCTGTGCAGATGGTGGACCATCAGCTGAGGAAATCTTGCCATTTTCACAGCCAGCAAGTTGCCAACAGGCAATCAGATTTTGGAGCTGCCTCATCTCCTTACAAAGACACAGACTGTACAACAATCTACTCGGAGCATTTGGCCAAGTACGGCAGTTGCATGAAAAAAAAAAAGTCTGTAGGGCTGCTCAGCCAAGACATCCCAGAAATACCAGAGATAAAATGAAACAGTTTTGTAGAAGGAATAGATCAGAATGGTCCAAAAGCAGCCACAGGAAACATCTGGTGGTGAGAGATGTTATTGCTGCTGAAGGAGTTCCTTTAAATACAAGACTTCGATTACTTTTCAGGCTTGCACAGAGTGTTTAAAATAAACTGTATATAAAAGAGAAGTGAAACATAGAGGAAGAAACTTGGACTGGCTTTTTAGCCGTCAGATAATTCTATCAAAATGCTCCAGAGGGCACCAATAACACAAGCACATCTGAGAGGTCCAGCTTAATCACTTGCATTCATGGACACGAGGCATAGGAGTCAGATGGGCTGAAGCTCCCTGTTGGCACACTGATCAGCCAAAGCAGCCACAGCCCTAACCTTAAGCTGTACGGGGCAATGGATTACAAAGCGAAATTAATGAGTTAGCAAGCTATGCTGACCTTAAAGCCAAATTTTTCTGTGTCACAAAAGTGACTCTCTTTTTACCTACTGGTAGCTAAATCACCATGGTAACTGATACTCAACCTGGTCAGGACCAGGTTGTGTTCAAAGTCAGCTCAGTTTGCCCATACCTTACTGTTGTCACATACGAAGCCCAGCTCTATGCATCACACGCTCACTGGAATCCTCAGTATATAATATTGGAACACAGGATCTCTATTCAAACCATAGAATTAATTTACTTTGGTCAAGCATCAAACTCAAGCAGCTTTCACATCTCCTTTATAACCTATGGGGCTTCAATGTTTAGTTTCTAATGAGACCCAATTACATAAACAGCAGCACCGAGTTATCATAAGTCATAAAATATTTAACTTGAAGTATTTTCCATGGATTTTTTTTTAATTCTGTGCACTAAATACCAAGTTTACAGTTGTTGTCTTTTACTGCTTTAATATCTTGCCTTATTTGTAACAGCACTGCTATATTTTTATGTTCTTATATTTATGTTCTGTATATATTTTAATGACTATAGGATGATCATCATCTCTGATTGGAGGAGGTGCCTCTCATAGGGATCATTTTGTGCGGAAAAAGAGTCACTTGACTGGAGAAACACCCTTTTTTATGTGACCACAGAGCCTAAAGCAGGATTTCCAGCTTAACAGAGAAAATCCATAAGCACTGGTGATGCATGTCATCTCCAAGTGAGGTTTTAGGTTTTGTCAAGCTGCTAACGCAAAATAGCCTCATTATGAGTTATGAGCAAATATAATCAATTTATAATTGTTCTCCATCCATCCATCTATTTTGTTCCACTTAACCGTGGCCAGGTCAGGTGGCCATGGGGGCAGCAGCCTAAGCAGAGAAACCCTGAACTGTCTTTCCTCGGCCAACACCTAAAGCTTGTCCTGGTCAGCTGAGAGATATAATCTCTCCAGTGTGTCCTGGGTCTGTCCCGGTGTCACACCTCACCCAGGAGTCGCCCAGGAGAAATTCTTGTCAGATGCCCGAACTGGCTCCTGTTGATGTGGAGGCGCAGCAGCTCTTTTCTGAGCCCCTCCCAGATTGCCAAACTCCTCACCCTATCTCTAAGGGAGAGACCAGCTACCCCCTGGTGAAAGCTCATTTGCACCATTTGTATCCATAAACCTGTTCTTTTGGTCATTACCCAGAGCTCGTGACCATAGGTGCAGGTAGGGACGTTGATCGACCGGTAAACTGAGAGCTTTGCTTTTACACTCAGCTCTCTCTTTACCATGACGGACCGGTACATCGTCACAGCAGCATCACTGCAGCCGCAGCAAATGGCAAATGGCAAATTATCTACAGAAGCCCACAGTTTTTATTTAACCTCCTAGGACCTGGCGTCCACATATGTAGACATCACATTTTGGGTTATTTAGACCAAAATACTCAATTTTGCTCTACAAGGGCCTAATATCCACTTACAAGGACATTATACTGCCACTGTTCTATCAACATTTTAAATGAATATCCTCATATGTGGCTCTTATTTTTCTTAAAAACAAAAATAAGGTAATAAAAATCTGGTAATTCTTTGTTTTTACATTCATCGGGCCCCAATATGCCCAAATATCAAAGAGAAATTAAAAATGCATGCCGTGGAAGATTTCGGGTCTTAGGAGTTTAAGGAGGTAAGCATGCTTTTTAATGCTTTTTCAATACACATACCCTAAAAAGGTAAACATGTACTTCAGATGCTTTTTAATACAAAAACTTTGTAAACATGACAGTAATTTTCCCTTGAAATTACAGCATGTACTGTAGCTAGCAACCTATATTCTTCCAGAGCTGATGGGGGCAGGATATCACCCCTCCAGAAGTGGGTATAGTAGTACTTTCCATTCAAGTCAAGTGACCAAGGGGTGAAACTGATTTGCAAAAGGCAATATGAAAACGTTGCTATTGTGTTTTTCAGTACAAAGTATCATCCTTCTTGTGTTGTCCTGAAATAATAGCGTTTATCCTTAAGTACATAGGATAATCTTTTTCTTTTGGTATTGAACCGAGCATCAAGCATCTTGGAATTCTCCTGGTCCTGGCACCAAGTACTATATTTCTGAAATCAGATATCTGGTGACAGCCCTATAATCTACACCATTTAAAGCATGCAAGGCTGGATTAAGCTCATCGATCATCATCGTCTTTATTCCCTCCATTCGCTGAGTTGACCACAGAGCCTGTCCCGTCATCCTCAGCTCACTTGGAAACACAGATTCCTCTCCAGTGTCAGTTCAACTTTTTCAAGCTTTCTTCTTGCTCTTTCCTCATCTTTTAATTCATAATTTCTACTCTGCTAATGGTTCTGATCCTCATCAAGCACTTTATTCTCTTTAGTAGTCCTTCCGCTGTCACTTCTACATGTTCTCTAAGAGGACTGGTCGTCACCTTCTGCTACAAACAAAGACACAGGAAATTAAACAGCTCTTTAGAAAGTGACTAACCCAACATTGTTAGAGTTCTGTCACATGTTTCTTATAACTACAGATTATATCTCAACAGCCACAAAGACAGAGCCATGATTCAGTGTGCCGAGACTGTTGACAGATACACATTAGGGACCAGACATACTGATTTTGTGCCAACAAAAAGCCTCTTTATGTGTTAAAACACAATTGCTGGGAATTTACAGGGTGACAGAGAAAGCAAAGTGAAAATATATACGGGGGTGAAAAAAAAATGTATTTTTTATGCCTTTAGTACAGTAAATACCTGCAGTATTATATGAAATGCAGGAAAAGTAGCTTAAAAAAACCCCCCAAACACAACACATTTTCTTTAACACCACAGCTGTTAGAAATATAATTTGTTGATTTTTTTCCTTTTTCATGTTTAGTTTAATTTCTGAGCATTTTCTTGTGTTCAAATTACAAGAAACATGTATGCCTGTGAAGTTAGGAGAATACTTGCTCTTGCTGCAGCGCTGCACGTTTGGTGCTGCCCTTGGTAAACTCATTGCAAGGCAAAGGCTGCACTTGTGTTTATAAAGTGAGGAACTGTTAGCAGATTATCCACACAGCTTTCCATTTCCATCAGTACATTTCCTTTGCCCAAGTGGCATCTCACTTGGAAAAAAAGTAGCCCTAAACTGCTAGAGTCAACACCCACCCTTAACCACTCTGTAAGCATCGGTGAATGTTGTGGGCTAATAGAGCTGGCTGTCATCTGCAGCACTATCAAGGATCAACGTGGCCGATGACAGAGGTGGTCAACGCGCAACCATAAAGCACACGTATGAACCAAAAAAAACATCAATGTTTTTACACCAAGACATTTTATATGATGTTTTACTGATCCATTCAAAGGTCTACGATGCGGGTGACAACAATTCAGTACAAAACAGTACAAAGTAGTACAAAAGATGCTTTTAATTTGCAATTTATAAAAAAAGTCCACTCACTTTCTTCTTTTTCCTCAAGGTGACTTTCACGCCATCTACAGACACCACGATGTTGACTTTTTTCTTCTTGATGTTTTTCACCTTGAACTCATACTGCAGAGAGAAGACAGGCAAAGCGATATTAATTTTTTGTAAAATAGATATAGATAGATAGATATAATTTTTATTTCGAACATGCAAATATATTTGAAATAACAACAGAAAAAAAAAACTTAAAACTCATCAAGTTTTCATGTATATATCTTTGTCTACAGAATGCGTGTGCTCGAAAAGGAGTAGGATGAAGTTTACACTTTTCTTGTTCCTACCCCCTTATTTCAAATTTCATTGCTTACAAATCCATATCCAGGATTCAACATTATTTGATCATATATGGTTAACTATGTACAAGTCTAACACATTGAACATACACAAATAAAAACCATTTTCAGCACGTAAACCAGAACAACAACAAACTACATTTTTACTTAAACTAATCACCCTGTCTATAACACCCGCTTAATCTCTGAGCTTATTTTATATCTATGTGACAAACACCTTAATAAACATTTAAGGTTGGGTTACTCAGGCCTTGATCTATAAAAAAAAAAAAGAGGACACAATGAGACAACTCAGTCACTGAGAGGAAGATTTCCTATATTCATGCAATTTATTTTGTTTTTTTGTTTTTTTTAAATTAAAGGTAGACGTGGTGTGTGTGTGTGTGTGTGTGTGTGTGTGTGTGTGTGTGTGTGTGTGTGTGTGTGTGTGTGTGTGTTGGGGGGGGGGGGGGGGTCCACCTGTTGAATCATGGGGCAGTGGAAAAAAAAATTATACGGAACAGGGAAAAAATATCAAATGACAACATTGGCGCATGTCTGGCAGCCCTGTGTAAAGAGGTGGTCACAATTTGTGACACCAACTTTTAGATGGTTTGATCTAAAAGTTGAGTTAAAGCTGCTGTGATTTCAGAACAATATTAGAGTTATAACACCGGTGTAACACGCAGCTGAAGGTACAGAGGTGATACTTCACTCAACCCAAACCTCTGCACATAAAAACCCTACAAGCGTCTGTTGTCAAGGCTTGCTCAACAGTCTTAGATATATGTCAAAGCAAAGTATTGTTAAAAAAATTACATTGACATCTTGCTAGTTAATGGCAGCAGCAGCAGATAACTGAGGTTCAGTTTGTACAGACCGAGCACGGTGTGAAAAGACGACACGGAAAATATTTTCGATGCAAATTTGTTGTGCAACATACACACACATTAAGGGTTTCAATTTTGTGAAAAATATATTTTCAGTAAGACAGAGCACTCTGTTGAAAAAAATCAAGCCAACATCATTTCTAATGGTTTGATCTAAAAGTTGTGTAGGCTCTGTGTAGGTAGGTATGAGCACCGTGGTGATGCTTATCATCTCCAGGTCGAGATGTGTGTGTGCCCCAACCATATATGTTCATCTATCATAAGCCATATAATCATCCCAATACTAAATGACGGTACTAAACATTTTTTGCCATGTCATGCAGACTTCTGCTAAAGCAGCTCGTTCTTTGTTCATAACACCCAGAGCATATTTGCATCCACTCATATTGCACTTGCCACAAACCAAGCAGGCAGTCAAACTATGAATAAAACCAGCTTCACTGTGTCTTCATAAACACACTTGAAAAATTTGAATAAGCATCGTGCCAGCTTTTGCAAACTTGATCAGCCCTACAATAACAAACTTCTGTGGTTAATTTAAAAACATTCTGGTTTCTATGTTAGAAGTACCAGAAAGCATTAAAAAAAGAAAGCTTGAATAAACATGAAATTATTTGAGCAAAGACACCTGACAATGACCAAGATTTGTTTCAGAAAAAGGGCAATCCCAGCTGAGTGAATATAAGATGATGGGCAGACTCCTGCTAAGCTAAAGTCAATTTATACCCCATAAATCAAGCTGAGACAGCTTCCATGGTCTCTGCTGCCTTTAATGGAGCTGTGAGCAGTGTCAAAAAACAACCCTACAGGAGGCACCCACAGTCAATAGTGTATGGAGCCACACTGTTTGCCTATCAAATACAGAGCAGGGGTAAAAAAAATCCTGGATCAAGTGACTTTTGTGTTAATATAGGGATCTTGCAAACTGACATGCAGCTGAGTGATGCCTGAATCCCTGAGTTATACAGCACCACCTGAAAGGTGACAGGAGACACACCTCTATGTCTACTTCTGGCCATCATCAGAGAAACGACTGAGTTACTAGCTGAGGTTAGATTAGGTACAATCCTACCATGCTGTGAGAAGCTTATGGAAGACCCACTCAGTGAATCAAAGAAAGACATCAGAACATTGGGGTGCATATAAAAACAGCAAAGCAAGCACTCTGGTCTAAATAAAGCACAACTCATTGATGAGTTCTGAATCAATGAGCCAAGGGCGTAGATTTGGCATGGACGGAAGGGACATGTCCCCACCAATATCCAGCGATTATTGAATTGTCCCCACCAATAATTTGATCTCTTCGAGTAAAGAAAAACAAACCCGATAGAAAGAAAAAAAACATCTGTCGACGTCTCATTCACCCAGCGGTGCAGAAAGAGTTAAATTACGTTCTCTACTGGAGTCCTATGTCATGTGACAAATATGGCCAATGTGATTGGCTGTGCCTTTCGGGGAGCTCTGTTTAGTTTTAGCAGCGGCAACCCTGCGCTGCGAGGAGGAGAGGAGGACGGCAGCAAAAAGGAAGAACCTGGATATAAGAAAGTATTTTTCAAAGAAACCTGTAAGTCACTTAAAGTCAAGTTCACTCAAAAAACGTGTCCGTCATAATAACATTACAGGCTATGCTAGGCTTTGGCCCACATCAGTCTAAAACTGTATGTAACCATGAATAACGTGTTTTGGAAACTAACTGCACAACAGGCAGCACTATTTGTTATCTCAGTCTCCCACAGTAGCATTTCTAATTTTGATTGAAACTGTCAGAGAAAACGGCAGCCTCGAGCAAGCCAGGGTATTAGTTTATAGAGGCTGTTAAAATTATATGTCTAACGTTAAATGTTGGTGACAGAATAATTTCATCCTCATGGTACTGACATATTCATAGTGTTAATTTTTGAGACAAAATGTCATGAGGTAGTCATGATTTTGCAAATATTCCAACCAACAATGGTGATACAAGATCACAGGTGAAATTGGATGATGACTTGCTGGTTCATGACTGTATTTGAAGCACATGTGTGACTGCATGTATTTGGAATGTCTCACTGTTATTTATCAGGTGACAGAGGCAGCTCTGCCATGTTGTAGCTCAGACAGAGGTGAAGAGGCGAGGTCACAGGTGACTGACTGATGATTTGGTGCTATAGATTAATTAGTATTTATTATCATGACAGTTGTTAGGCTGCTGATGTAAATTGTTTCATTAGTGTATGTTTGACAAATAATCTGAATTGACACGTCTCACTTTTTATATGGCACGAATCAATGTGTTATTTTATCAGGTGGCAATATGTCCTAGTGCAGTCAGAGGGGAAGAGCCAGGGCCAAAGGTGAGGCACATCAAGCACAGAATAATAATTGTAATCTGAGGATAAAACGCATGTACTGAGGCTAAAAGAAGCTTCCGTGCTCTCAGAAGACTAAAAAGATGGGTAAGGTTAACAGTGACTCGAATGAGATTAAACAATGCTGCTGTATGTCCACCAGGAGAGACTGGACAGTATAGATGTAAAACCAATATGGCAGCAGTTTATCTCAGTTAACGAGAGGAGCAGGCATGTGTGTGGCCCCTTCACATAGTGGACATTGAGTTGTTGTGTGGGACACCAGTAGTCCATGTCTGTTGCTGTAACAGTACCTCATGTTTAGAATAAAAAATCTCAGCTCACTGAGTTGATATAAGCAATAGTGTGCCTAAAATGTTGCATAATTTTGCTGAGAGATCTTTTACTTTGTGGTAATCTTAGATGAGTAGCTTTATGGACAAAACCACCAGGTCATTCAGTGTTCCCTTAGTGCTAATGTATCAGAGATGTTGGTGTACTATAACTGAAGTAATGTTGTTAAGTCCTTAAAGTCATATTCTTTTATTGTCATGACTGTATTCGAAGCTATTTTTATGTTTGTATGATACCTGATTTATATGAAATATGGCTAAAGTAAACTAAACTCTAAAATACTTAGTCAGTCATTTGTTATATAATTCAAATGTAAAAATATGAATTGTAATTTTAAATGGTTTAAAAGCATGTAGAATAGCATATGTAGGCAAGTATATTTCTCCTTTTTTATCAAGAAGCAAAGACAAAAAGGGGAAAAAAAAGAAACAGGGCAGGGTTCTGTGGTTGAATCATCCGTCCCCACCAATGCCAAAACCAAATCTACGCCCTTGCAATGAGCCTTGGCTACCCATGAGACAGTAGCTGGTTCACCACTGCTCCTTCCTTGGACAACTTTTGATAAATGCTGACCACTGCAGACAGGGAACACCCCACAAGAGCTGCATTTTTGGAAATATTCAAGTGACGCCAGCGTATGTGCAAATAATCCCTGACCAAATACTCTCTCAGTCTGGCTTCAGACTGCTCGAAACACTTTTTATATCTATATCGTAAATTCAGTCATCTCGGGGACAGCTCTGGCTCCAAGCAGATGGTCCACCCAGATGCTATCTACGAGGGACAGCCAATCAGAAGAGCATGAGGTTTGTTTTTTTTTTTATTATTATTATTTGTTTGCTTTTATGTGTTGCACCAAGGCCCAGTATAAGAAAAATAATGATATAATGCTAAATGGTTACTACATGCACAGTTATGTATTGCAATTCAAGTCATTCAAGTCCAATGAATAGCTTGAAATGGTACAAAGGTAAGTGGTGAACTGCCAGAGGTTAAAAAAGGTAAGGTTACCCAAAACAAAAAAAATAATGTACATTTCAGAATTATATAAAAAGGCCTTTCTCAAGCCTTGAAAGCTGCTGCTAATAATTCCTCCAGGTGTTCCAGCTTTTCTGGATTACTTACAACCCCATCTGTCTGCATAAAACCAGTGTTGGAACACATTATGCTACCATACCCTCGTGAGCATCAGTTTAACAGTACTGTACTGCAAAAAGTAGTGTGTTGCTACAAAAATGGCGAGAAAAAGGCAATTAACAATGGAAGAGAGACAGACCATCATAACACTTAAAAGTTTAGGTCTTTCCTACAGAGAAATTGTAAAGAAAGTCAGGGTGTCAGTGAATACAGTTTCCTTCACCATCGAAAGGCACTCAGAAACTGGGGAAATTTTGACAGGGAGAGGTCTGACAGACCCAAAGCCATAAATAAAACAGTGGACAAGTTTCTGAGAGTCGCTTGCATGATAGGCAGCTCACAGGATAACAGCTTCAAGCACAGCTTAATATTGGTCGTAGTAAGCAAGTCTCAGCTTCAACTCTGAAGAGCAGCAAGAAAGCCAGGCATCAGAATAAGACAAAGAGGCTTGGCTGGTCCATGAACCACTGCCACTGGTATTATGGAGTGATTTATCCAAATTCAGTAAATCACGCAGGATCTTTATATGCTGTCAAATAGGTGAATGGTTGGTTCCACAGTGTGTGGCATCAACTGTCAAACATAGAGGAGGAAGTGTGATGGTATGGGGCTGTTTTGCTGGATCCAGGATCGGTGACTTGTACAGAGCGAGAGGCACCCTGAACCGAAATGGCTACCACAGCATTCTTCAGCGCCATGCAATACCCTCCGGTATGCACCTAGTTGGTCAGGGGTTCATCCTACAGCAAAATAATGACCTAAAACATAAGTCCAAGCTATGCCAGAACTACCTCAGAAAAAAAGAACAAGATGGTAAGCTTGAAAACATGGAGTGGCCAGCACAGTCTCCAGCCTTAAACCCCATCGAGCTGGTCTGGGATGAACTAGACAGAAGAGTGAAAGCAAAGCGACCTACAAGTGCCACATTTATGGGAACTTCTGCAACAGATATGGGAAGAACTTTATGAAGAATTTTGATTTCTATTGTAGAAAGAATGCCACAGGTGTGTTCATCTGTTATATCTGCCAAAGGTGGCTACTTTGATGAGTCAAAAGTTTAGAAGACACTTTGGTCTATAAATTTGGTCTATGATTTCTTTTTTAACTTCAATTGCTTATTTGTATTATGCTTTCATTTCAGAGTGCAATGAGACATTAAACTGCGTAATTCCCAATGAAAAAAGGGAAAAATTAGGGTGTTCTAAAACTTTTGAACAGTAGTGTATATATACATTTATGTTACAGAGGTTTTTGTCAATGATTTGTCACAACTTTGGCTCGTACGAGATCACAAAGTGAAATAAAAATGATGACATTTAAAATCTCTGGCCACAAACTGACAAGGTGACTTCTTGTGTTATGAATTTTTTACGTCTGTATAATGAAGGAGCTGATAGAATGCAGAAAGAGCGCCCTGTCCGCATCGGTCTGAAAAAGCAAGAAGCTTTAAGAAAGCTTTGAAGAAACCCAATCAGCTCCTTACTGGCTGTCAGTGCACAAAAAGTGCCAGAGCTGTTTGCCAAGAGATCACATTTCCCATCTCTCTGCAGTTTGCGACCAATTATGCGTAAATGTGCTCAAACTAGTGAGTTGTTGATTGTCAAATAGTGAGTCAACAGAAAATTACTGTGCAACAATCTCATAAGTTTTAAGTAATTTATTACGGAAGAGATACCAAATACACTTTTAGGTTCCAGCGTCGCCTAATTGCTAATGTTTTGAGAGGCAATTTTCTACAATTAAGTGTACAAGGCTCATTAAAATGAGGACATATTAAGCAAGGAGAAAAAACAATAGAGCAGAAATGATAATGTTTTCCACAGTGCTTGACTTTTGTAAGCAGTTACAGTCTATATACTGCAGAGGAGGACCCAACTGTTCAGACAAGAGGGTTACTGTAAGGGTTCTGAATCTCTCCAGATGTCTGCTGATGTTGCTGTATCAATTTTAAATTCACTTTTAGACATCTAGTGCATTAGTTACACTCGCTTGTCCTTGGGTTTGAATTTAAGGAAATGCTTTTTGTTGACACAGAGACACAAACAACCAAGCTCCCACTGACTTTACAAGAAACCAGTTTTAATTGCCGTAGTCCAATATGAATAATCCCTTGAAAATACAAAATTAAGCTAATTCCATTTTACTGATCCTATTAGCAATATAGATGTATAATGTTTAAGCTGCTTCAGACTGTATATAGTTATTGCAGACAATGCAAGCTGCTTTGCAACCCACCTACACCCCAGCTACTTCTTAGATGCCATTTCTGACTTCAGTGTCATGTCTTTTGTCACTAATACGTGGTCTGTTCTGGAGAGGCTCTCTAACCCTGTAAAGTTTGAACCAACAGGCATGACATTTTTGACAAAAAAATTCAAACCTTTTGAAACTGGAGTGTTTATTAAATCATTTTAAGAACTTAAATATCAACTTGGATATATGACTTTCATCAAATATAAAATACCTGGCGTTAAAGGATTAAGTTATCACTGTATGTATATGGAGAGGTGAGGAGGTCCAAGAGTAGAGTCTTCCAAGCAATTGGAATAACAGTCCTACTTTAAGGAGGTCATAAAAAGAGATCTTGCGCTTGTATAAAGCCAAGCGCAATACAGGCTTGAGCTATTTTCAAGAATGAAATGCAAAAAATGTCAGAGGACTCGGGCTTCTGCATTGTACAAACTTGGCTTTTCTGGTGTCTAGCACAATTGAAGAGATGCTTGTCCACTTCAGTTGTCTTCCCATTTCAGGAAATACTGTTTGAGCTGGAGCAGCGGTCCCCAACCACCGGTTTGTGAGTCTGTTGGTACCGGACTGCAAGAGTTGAGGCTCGGGTGTGAAATTTATGGTTTTTCTAATTATTTTTTTAACGTTTTTATTGTTAACTCGGTTTCCTAGGGTCTTTTCCCGTGTGTTATGAATAATATATATATATATATATATATATATATATATATATATATATATATATATATATATATATATATATTTATTTATTTATTTATTTTTTTTTTGGTACCGGTACTGGTTTTATTTTGTTGCATCTATCTGCGACACCTTAAAGGCCAGTCTGTGAAAATATTGTCAGATATAAACTGGTCTGTGGAGCAAAAAAGGTTGGGGACTGCTGAGCTAGAAGAACTGGAGGAAGCACATTTGATGCTTGCTGTGAATTCAGTGATCTTATTAATTGGGGTAGTTTCACATGGGTAAAATGACACAGACTCTGTACTAGGGATGATGTCAAACTGTGCCTTTTTTTCGCTGCCCTTTTATGCTTTTTTTTACAATGAGGTTAATGCATTTGGTTAACAACCCTAAATATAAAGAATACTTCGATGCAAAGCTCTGCATTCAACAATCTGTTGATACCTTCAAAAAAATCCGAAAACCTCCACAATATTCCCTACATATGATCTGGGAAAACACTTCAACTATTCAATATGGTCAAGTTCCAAAGTCTATAAATGTTTACGTGTCAGTGTTATTGGTGGTTTTATGGCCATGTTGTCATCCATTGTAATGTTGGACTGTGCTGTAGATGCGAGATTTAAACGTTGGAGCGGCTGATCGATGGCACGATTGACCTCCACAGAGATGATTACAGCAGCAATTTAACAGATTTTTCGTGCAGGGTTTGACTCGCCAAGTGCATGCAGTAAACTATGACAGGAACACTTCTCGCTAATAAGCCTGTCTATTCCTGTCTGTTATGGCCCTGTCACTAAATCCACATTACCTACCACACACACTCCCTAGTGTTTACAGCTTCCATTTCAAGAGGCAGTAGCAATACTATAAATCACATCGCTGCTGCATCTATCTGTAAAATATGAGAAAATGAATGCAAGCAATTAAAAAACTTGCAGCACAGAAACTGCTGTATTTGAGAAATTGCACAAGCATTCATTTTACAATCCCAACAGCACAGCTATACAAGACAAGGTTAGAATGAGCACAGATAACGGTTTGTAGCGCCGCTCAGGTTGTTGAGGATTGTCTGAAATGTGTCTGCTGGATAACCCTCCTGAATTCACACCTAAAATGATATCAATGTTGTCACTTAGATTGCAGCCAAAATGACTGTTTGCATAAGAAAGCATGAAGAAAAACCTATTAGAAAACCATGAGCTTCTTGATTTAATAGTACACCAAGCTAACAGTTTAGCCTTCTGTTATTCAGTGTTAAATCGATAAAATTGAATTTTTTTTAGATGTCAGCATCCTGTACTTTTATTCAGATCTCAGTTTTTACTAAACCTCATCGACAAGTGAAAAGCAAAGTCGAACAAAGCGCAAAACACATACTTCCCAAATGTGCCATGAATGTAGTTCTTTCTTTGTAGTTCTAAGCTTCGTGAGTTAATCCGCTACCCTTCAAGTCTCCTGTGGACTTTCTAGTGCTTTAGTTAGGTGGTGGCATCCAGCATTACTGTTATTATTACAGGCAAAGCAAAGGACACAGAAGTATCTGACAGGACAGCAGCATTTGACATCCTGAGATAAGAATCTGTTCGCTGTACTTCCTGTTTAAATGTTATTATTTTAAAAAAAAATCCCCTAAGCTTCAAACTAAGCTGGGTTAACAACATCAGAAACTTTCTGTTGTATTAGGATTTTGAAGATGCTCCCATCATGCAATGTTTCTTTTTTCCTCTCACATCTTCAACTTAGGTATCATCTTTTGGTCATGTGAGAACTCTTTGTTGAGTCCACATGTCTCATGAGATAGACTATCTATTGTAATGTTGACTGTATTGAGTGAGGAAGACCAAGTTACCAGCGTTAAAGCTATTAAGTGAAAGCAAGAACCACTATTGTTATTACAAATGGTAATAAACAGCAGAATTTCTTTTTTCCAACATAAACAACCTTGTCATGCTGAGTAGTGACATATATTAGTTCGCATCTAAACCTACTGAAATGAAATGAATATTTGGGTCCATGAACAGGCTCATGTATCATGCAAACAAGTCCAACATTTCCAGGCACCATTTGCAGATAAGCAGGTTGTTAATTCCTAAAGGTTCCTTCTGTTCCCAGTATAATCCATCATTTTGGCATCAAAGACACAAACATGCACGTCTGCTGCCTGCAGATGCTTTTTTCAATGTGAAATTTAAGGCAGGGGATAATAATGACCAACAGAAAAGCAAGCTAATGACACAATTACATGTAAAATTACTCGTCACATAATGTAAGACATCTTGTCCTTTCCATGTCAGTAGTTATGTTAGAGTCAGTGAAACTGGTTTAAACAGCTCATCCACGTCTTCGTCACTGCTTTTGTTAGGTGTAACAATGATGTGCAAAATCCAGAACACCTTCGCATCTGCTGATGACAAACATCCAAACACTATAGCACTGTAGGAAGAGTTAACCCTCTGTGCAGTTCAAACTGGAGCTCCTGCTGTAAACACTCAGATGCATAAGGTTTAGCCAACTCTTAGACAAGCCCATCAATCCTCATTCATTGCATATGCTTGTAAAGGTACCCCAGCATTATACTAAACTCAAAGGTTTAGAGACTTTTTGTTTAATGTACAGGCTTAGTCTGGTAAACAGACATTTTGACCCAATTTTTGGTCCGAACTACAAGATTTTCATTATTCTAATCAGTGTCTTGCAGTGTCCAAATATAATCAGAAAGTCAAACAAAGCATGAGACTGAGAAGTTCAGGCAGCACACAAACACAGTGCAGATGCTACTTTGGCAGATCCTGCCCACCTTTGTTGAGTTCAAAGACAAGAGCAAGAGCTTTAATGGTGTGGCTTCTCACTTGATTTATCAAGTGTCTGTACAGTATGACAGAATTTACAAGCCTAGGACACTATTCCAAAAACACTGAATTAGGAACTCCACCATGCTAAACAAGCTAGTTTGCTAGTATAAGCAAGAAACACACATTTCCATTCAAACGTGCTCGGATTCAGTTTCAAGACACAATCATCTTTCTGATCCTGTTTGTGACTCTTAAACGCATGGCTCCTTCACTGCTAATGATGATTAACAGCTTATTGAGGCACAACTATGGTCTTTTTCATTTTAAACATGCTGGGGTAATTCCGTTACTCATAAAGTCTAATATGGATGCCAGTTCTGCTAGCAACTATTTCAAATGTGTTACTTATTATGAACTGAAACAAAAGATTAAAATAACCAATCAGATGCACGGCAATAGACCAACACACAGTTTACAACTGAGGTCAAGTAACAGCAGTTACCAAGAGTGTTCAATGATCTCAGCAGGCTAGAAAAGAGGCCAGTTATTCAGATAAAGGGTCCTAGTCTGCTGTTAAAAAAAAGATGAGATCACTACACTGCTTGTCCATCTTCTATTAAACAACACAGAATAACACAGATGCTGACCAGCACTGATAGGTTAACCAGGCAGGCCTCCATCTGCATGTGAGCGCACACACACAAACACACGCACACACACACACACACACACACAAATTGTTCTAAGCCAATGCGATTCAAGCTCCGAGGTTTCTCCCTGGCCAATCATGAGTACACATCCATCTCAATGACATGGCTACTCTAGAGAAAGGAAAAAGGGCTAAAGAGGGCTGTAAAGAATGAACCAGAGAGAGGAAAAACACAAAGGGAGGACAAAAGGAGACAAAGACCTAAGAAGAGCAGAGTGAGGGGAAAGCAATAATAGAGTGACTTATTAAGTTTAATTAACAGCTCAGATCATTAAGCTCCTAATTACACAAACTGAAAGCCAAGGTTTCTTAAATATGCAAACTGTGGTGTTGTCATTAGGTGCTTAGTGAAGTAAAAAGCATATTTTGACCTTTGCACAGCATTTACTAAAATCAATAGTTATCTCTATACATCTGTTCTATGAGCACTTACAATTTCGTGCTTAATCAGTTATACAGCCAATTGTACAAGATTGGTTTTAGAGTTCGTGTCCCCCAGAACACTGGATCCACAACAGATAGCCAACATGGTACAGTCAATCTGATTGCCAACTATTGCCACACTATTCTCACGGGGAAATAAGTCACCGTATGGACAGATTAGCATGTCTGATTTGGCACTGATTTTATGTTGGATGCTCTTCCTGATCCAACTGTGCCATTTATCTGGGTTTTGGGGCCAGCACTGGCAGTACACTAGCTTATGACCCCTCCCCTGTGGTTGGGTTTGTTTCTCCTCCAGGTCTCAAACTGGTGATCTTTCTCCTGTAGAAATGTGCTTACTGCCAGCCACAGGTTAAAATGCAGACCTGTCCACTTAAATTAGGTCTGATTTAACGCCAGTTAAGACTAGTCTGCACACAGTCAAGACGATATCCTTGTTAACCTATCTAAGCATTTGCTATTATTTCTGTTCTTTCTAGTAACTAAAAATGTATCTCCTTCATTAAGTGAATTTGCAACTAAATACAAAAACAATGTTTTATGAGAACGGGAGGTTCCTGAGCAGTTCTGATTACGGAACAACACCTTTGACATGAGGATGAAAAATCAAAAAGCTATGCTGACATGTTGAGTGGGAGCTAGGGGAAATAAATAACAGGGGCAGATTGCAGTGGCAGTCAAGACTGGATATTAGTCATTGGGCATTGGACAGACGGTAGACACATCTGAGAAAAGGGCTGTGCAATTCAATAAAGTTTATTTGAAAAAGATGACAGCGTCCTCCATTCTGACCAAAACATAAGGAGCACAACATTTTGTGCAATTTTAAAGCTAAAATTGCTGAAACACTGCTGGTTTTCAGTGAATAGCCTATAAAGATTCAATTCAATTTTTTTTATATAGTACAAAATGACAAAAGTCCCCTCAAGGCACTTTTTCACTGTAAGGTAAAAGCCCTACAATAATAGAGTGAAAACCCCTATGAGCAAGGACTTGATGACAGTGTTAAGAAAAATCTCTGAGAAACTTCCAGCAGAACCAGGATCAGGAAGGAACAGGCGTGAGCAGTTGTAGGTGATGGGAGGAAGACGCCCTACACCCTTTGATAACACACAGATCAGGTTAGGTGACTGTGTGCTTTTAATTTTGGCACTGGCAGCATTTCAGTATATAACATATTATGGTCACTTTTGAATTGAGTAACTACCTTCGTCTCTGCTATATGCAAAAATTTAAAAAGTGAAGATCATACTGAACCTTTCCTTTTGCATACTATTACACCCTTAACTAAGAACCACCGACCTACAAGGGTTTGAAAATGCAGAAACAGAGGAAGAAAAGACCTCTAAGACTTTCCCTGAGGGAAAGCCCAAAGGACTAGCAGATGAAGAAAAGAGAAAACCAACAATTGGAGCTGTTAGAGGATGAGTGGAGCGTCTGCAGTTACAATGTAAAAGGTGCCATACTCTCTCTATTCGTCTCCACAGGAAGAAACTGGAGCACTCCCGCAGTGAGAAGCAGTACCTTCTTTAGCTCAGTTTTACCCCCTACTGCACTACAACCTAATACACACCACATTCTGGTTCTTGTTCTTCTCCACCATCTTATTATTTTATACTCTATGTTTCCACCAAGTTCTCTGAATATATCGCACATAAGCAAAACCCCAAAGAAAATGGGATAGGTTAGAGCCCCTGCACAACACTGATGTGGATAAGCGGTTTGTTTTGTTTGTTTCTGAAAGAATTTTATCAAGGCCAATATAAACAGTATTGATTCTAATTCATATCAGGACGACTTTTTCCATATCTTGGTATAAAAGACAATACAACCAGCTGACAGCCATTGAGTCGTGTGCACTGACAAAGACTCGGTCAAACTGATGGCACACTTTGGCAGTCTATCAGCGGCTATATCCAAAACTTTAACAATCCCTTTGAGAGTGACTAAAGTCAGTCTAAGTCACAATGCGTCTGTTTGTAGAAAGGTTGCCTCGTGAAGTGGTTGTGCAACACCCTTCAGCTCTGGGCAACCATTTAGTCATCAGAAGTTACAATTGGTTGAGGAACGTGAACAAATTCATTACAATTACCAGGCAGCTAAGTGTGTCCAGTGTCGAATGCTTTTTGCGGTTATCTCAGGCTGGAGGGGCATGAGATTAGCACTCTTGTTCATAGTATTTTCATTTATCTAATAAATCTTGATATTCGGTGTCCTTGTATTGATACTTAAAATATGTCAATACTATGCAATATCGATGTTTTTCCCCACCCCACTGATAGTTAAGGTAAGTATCACCTGTGTAGCTACTACGTACTAGCTGGTATGACACTGATGCAACTTTAACAAAAGAGTCAAGACGTATAGGCATCAAGGAAGGCAAAGCAGACTATTAATTTCACATTTCACAATGTTTAAGACAAAAGGAACAACAAGGCCTACAAATCAGGTCGGCCAGATCTTCGTGAGGTAAAAACACAGAGCACTCATTTTCTGGTTCGCAGAAATGTTCACTAAAGCATTCCAGCAAAAGTCAGAGCTACGAAACCAAAGATGTGAGCGACTGCAAAGTTCCACTGAAGAACACGGGAGGGAAAAAAATCTGATTCAATTACGAGGTTTTCCTGCCAGCGAAGCAACAGACAGGGTTGTGTATCCACTCATCTGTGAAGAGCTGCTGCATCTTCTGATTAGACCACGGTTCCCATGTCAACTCCCGAGGGATGTGTCTTTCTCAGTTTCTAACTGCACCAAATGCTTTTCACTTTCTTGTCAACCTCAAAAACCTCCCTTCCTCTCTCCCTTATTCACTGCAGAATAACCTAGTTGGATTCTGTTTTCTTTTAACCACCTATCTTAATCTTTTCACTCTCATTCCCACAGCCACTTTGATAGAGCAAGAAACCCCTTGTGCCCCATGATCATATATTTTCTCTCCTTTACTCCCTGGCTCCTCACACACCCTCTACCCTCTGTTATCTTCCTCCTCCACCCCCTCCCCATGCCTCCCAACGCCTCCCGACTTCCCCTTTTCTCCACAGACCAGTGCCTGATTCAATCTCAAGCAATGTTGTTTATGAAAAGGCATTTCATTTTCCAAAACCATCTGTGTTTAAGATGCTGTGCAGGGTCCATCACGTCTCATCAATCTGAGCGACGCGGTAGTGTCTTTGAATCAAAGCCAAAATTTGCAATTGAATATATTTTGGCACATAATCACACACGCCCACACGAGTACAGAGCATTTAGCATATAAAAGAACGAGCGATATGCTGTTAAACTTTGGAAAGCCAATTAAAAAACCACATAATTGAAATGCCCCTTTCTGAACAGGACTGAAGCTTTCGACTGTGTCTTTGTGAGGTCTACAACAAACTTCCTGCCTTCAAAGAACTTCACGTGAACCTGACAACAACTGAATGTTTATTCGCAGTGCACACTTTTAGTTTTCCAGTGGAGTTACATTTATGTAAAAGAAGACTAGAAAATCTATGTTTTGTCTGGAAGTAAGTTGCTGGAACAAGTTTCCCTAACTGGGGATAGCTGGGTAGCAGGGCCTGAATTTTCAAGGATTCTTCCACTAGGATTGTGGACTGCAGTACTCCCTCTGAGAGACAATAAAACAGAAATGAAAAATAAAAGTATACTTAGATAACTCATAAAGTAAACTTGGGAGGCTGTTGCTACACTTGGTGGACCACCCAAGTAAAGTTTATCTGTAACGAACGCTTTGTGATATCAGTGAATTAACGTCTTGATGCATTCTCAATCATCCAGGTAAGTAAATCTTCAAAGGTTGATTCTGTTCATCTGGACGTAGCGTTTTGTGGGCGAAACGTTTTGTCACTCATCCAAGTGACTTCTTCAGTCTCAGCTGAAGAAGTCACTTGGAGGTTTCCCCAATCTTATAAACAGTACATTTGCATAATGACTAAAACCATCCCACTGAATGAACAATGGGCTGTGAGGTCAGTTCCTTCATCATGATTATGTAAATTCTCATGACCACTGATCAAAGACCATGAGTACTATTCACAGAGTGTTGCGCTACGGACGCTACATCGAGATGAACAGAATCAACCTTTGGTTGGTTGATAATGCATGTATGCACAAAGTTAGCTCCATAGAGAAATTGCTTTGCTGATTAACTGGGGAAGAACTTGATTAGCATTTACATCCCAACTATCACATTACGCCATGTTCATTTAAACTATGGTTCCTTGTTAGTAAAGCCTGTTGATGGCAGGTGAAAAAAACATCTCCATGTATGATAATCAGTTAAAAAACAATGACATATAATTTTTGGTCCATATCACCCAGCCCTTACTGAAGCCTCATTGATGTTCCTTAGGTTGAATGGGAGTAAATCCTAGTAGCCAGCTTCTAAATTCTGATGGAAAGAATACAAAGAAGAGGAATAGTAAATGATTGTTCCCTTTGGTTTTGATATAAAAGAAAACTGCATGTTTTGTGCATCCAGTCTGTTCCATTATCAGTATATTTTGGCCACCATGCATAGCATAGTAAAGAACAAGAAACATCAAAAGAGCAAATGGCTGCGTTTGTGCCTCTGAGGATGTGACGCAATGAGTTGATTAAGTATCTCATCAGACTACAGGGACCTGTGGCTGCAGGCTCCTCTGAGGAGACAGCGTTAGTCACTGTACTCTGCATGAACACCTGTTCACTAAATCAATGCCAAAACAAGGCAGCTAGCTGTGTCCCTCATTCATCATTACCACATAAAAAGCAACATTTGTGACCTCATCCTTTTACAAAGACATTTCAAAATCTGGTCTCCAAACCATCCGCAATGTAACTTCTAAAAGTAACTTTAGATAAGATAAATTAGGCTTTCAAAGACTGTTTGCACAGGTTCCAGTCGTGTCCTATAGGAAACAAGGGGAATCTATTTTTCTGTCGACTGTCACAGCTTTAATGCATAGTTAAAGACTTTCTCCTCTCGCACTTTGTCACTGTCTCTCAACCTTGGATCCTTGTATCAGACTTTGCTGCCTCCTGCCTGGACGATGTCTGTTCTCTCTTTCCATCTGTTCCCTCTGAGGTCACGTACGTCTTGCATAGATTTATGCACACAGCGAGATAAGCTTCAAAGACTATACTTCCTAACATCTAAAGCATGAGAGATATTTTTCTAATAACAGAGGAAGAGATTCCTATCAACCAGATCGTTCTGACTTGCTGCTTCAAATGTAAGATGATATATCAGAAGCGGTTCCTTAGAAACTGCTTCAGCTGGCTTATTTTCAGTGTTACAGAGCGCTGCAGAACTGTTCAGTCAGTGGATTTATTGTGAAACTGATCAATACAGCCTTTGTTTGTGGGAAGAGGAATTGAAGATGTAACACCTTCCCAGATAAATGCGATGATGGATTCCAGGGGGCCACTTTACTATCAGAGGGGCACATGAAAGTGAGGCTAATGTCATTTTAGGTATTTTCAGCCGGCACATCAGTCTTTTATCATCAGCTTCGAGATTTTCCCTATAATGTCGTCTTCCACCTACAGTCACAGGAGCAGAGGGAGGGAGGGAAAAGAGTTACAAAGGCTTTTCTTTGCTCTTATTGAACCATGTCAGAGGAGAAATCCCTCTCTTCCCCAAAAGGATAGTGAGACAAACTCAATTTAGGAGCTGTTGGTGGATCGACAAATCACTTCCAGTGCGCCTTCATTTTCAGTGCCGCGCTGTATAAAAACTCGAACTGCTAATGGCCCTCGTTGCTTAGAGAAATTACAGCTTGCTTTCATTCATAATAGATTTTATTTGATGATGAACCCGTCAAAAAGAAAGTGGAACCACTGATTATGTTAGGAGAGCCATAATTTTTAATGCACTGCCTTTTACATGGAGGGCACTGCAGGCTGTTTAAAAAATGGGGGGAAAGATTAAAAAAAGACACCACGCTTTGAACCTTGATAGAAAAGCAAAGCCATGAGTGAACAATTTTCAAGAAAGACATTTGGGCAAGGTGACACACTAACATTTATAGCAGTCCATTTGTCTAGGTAATTAACGCCGTTACCTCACAGCACAACGGTTCTGGCTTTGAATCTTCTGTTCATTTCAATATCAAGGGCAGAAAATAAGACATGCTTTATAGTGCGTTAAATATCAGCGCAATTAGCACTAAATTGTGAGTTGCAAACGTTGTTAAATCACTTTACATTCTTCTCTCTATATTTTGCATCTTTAGCAAGAGGCTCCCGAAATGCATATCCAGCAGGGTCTGTCACATAAAATATCCGAGTTGCCACCTCCTGCACACAATATTATCACCTTTTTTTTTTTACGTCAAAACCCAGATTCAACTGGTGCAATGCATGAGTAAATCTGTCCCTTTATGATTAACAGTCCATTTCCATTAGTGTGACGTGGTTCCACTGTCTTGATACTGTATGTGCATCCTAGCTTGATTGCATGGCTTATCAATATTTTTCACGTTGTCTTTTCCTGTGTGATGAGTTACAATGTCTTCTGTTAAAAAACCCTAAACCAGTACCCAAGGTGCACCAAAATTCACATTAACAGCCTCAGTGTTACCTGATATGCTGTTTATGGTTGTTTAGTCAGAGAAAGGGACTTTCAACAGCCCTTTTGTGGCATCTTTACATAGCATTACACATCACCAGTGCATAAGCATATTCCTAAAACTACATTAAACTATCACAACTAGGTGCCAAACCCTAACCTAAACCTAATGTGACCTTCAGCCCTGAAGACAAACCGTAACATTCAAATAGGCCATTGAAAGGAGGTGAAAAATGAGAGCCAGGCCAAACAATTTTAACATGTCAATTTTTCATACTTACATCTAATCCCAGTCTGCCTGTTGTGGAGAGTCACAATCACACAGAAGAAGTGTGAAGTGAAGTCCTTCAGAAAGCCCTTACAGCTGTGGATTCTAGCCAATCATTTTACCTTTCCGAGGATAGTAGGCAGGCCCAGGTACGTACTTTCTTTTAGATTAGAGCTACAGATTAAAAATGCCCAAGGCAAAGCAGTCAAAGTCTGGCTGTACTTCACAGCAAAAGATACAAACTCAGCAGCCTGCAACAGGCGCTTTAAGGTGATACTGTGCACAGGAGGTAACTCCTTGAATCTGATGAAACACCTGGCGACACATAGCATTTTTTTAAAAGCCCAGAAATATACCGTATTTGATAGCTTGCTGCAAGACCTCATACCGAGTGCGGGTGTGGTGCTTGTTATCGGACCCGGAGTTAGCAACATCCCCCAAGAACCCAAAGGGGAGAGTCCTGGCCCCTAGCCCTGTCAGTGTAGCAGAAATGATGACGGATGATGATGGCAGCAGCAGCCACCATTCTTCTGTGTGTGAGTAGCTTAATGTTGTTCGTGTGTAATTTACGTGAAGTAGGCTAACCAGGTTATTAAATTAATGCACGTAAGGTGAACTAGCAAACACCGTTGTAGTTACATGCGTCTGTCTTCTTGTTTAATGGCAGATACTCCCTTCACCCTGGCCAAAAAGGTTAAAATGACCAAAGAAAAAGCAGAAAACAGCTAAACATGAGAGGTTTTTGGACAAAGCTTGTGGTCTTTTTTCATTGTTTAAGCACTGCTTCCAGCCAAGAGTGATACCATATATACCATAAAAGGCTAACATTGTTATCTTTTAACCAAAAAAAACCAGCTAAACATGAGAGGTTTTTTGACAAAGTGTGTGTTCTCCATTCTTTAAGCACCAGTTCGAGCAACGTTTAAGCACCGGCACCGTTTCAAAAGTACCGGTTTGGCACCGGTATCGGATAAAACCTAAACGATACCCATCCCTACCTGTATGTGACATGTTTAAGGGACTTTCGTAAATTCTAGCTACAAAATCGTACAATCCTCTTGAACACTGCATTAGTACATAAAATAACTCCACATGCAAAATTAATGTTTTAATATTGTGACTATGGAGTGAACTGGGAGTTGTCAAAGCTGTAGTGCAACAAACCTTTTAGTCAAACATAGTCTTTACACTAATAGAACAGAGATTTTCACTGGACCATGAAGTGTTACTTGAGTATGTACATCAGTGCCAGCAAAATGTGTTAAGTGCAGCAGAGTAAGAAGCCTCAAGTGCCAGAAAGTAAGTGTTTAAACCCTTTTTTCCTGCACTCACAGCCTTCGGGTCACAAAAATGAACCCAGTGCAGAATGTCTTAAAACCCTGAAGGGTGATAGTTGTGGTTGCAACAAGACTTTTGGTCCTATAGCAGTCAGTGGGAAAACAGTTTTCTAACTTAAACCTAGGTAAACACTTTTCTGTTGACTTTCTTGGCATTTTCACTCATTTTTAGTCATACTGAAGAAAAGCTTAAATCTACTTTTCTACCATGTTTCAGAAAGGAGGACTATCTGTGGTGCTCTTGGTTTGCTCGTCACCATGTTCATCGTTTATACCGTCTACGGTTTGACTTGACGCAGCATGTTATAACAAGAGGATGGAAAATGATTACTTTTGGCAATTCTTTCATTATCTGTGGCAAAAAGCAAATCTGAAATCAATTTTTTTTCTTTTTGTGACTTTCTATGACAAGCCTTTAGCATATTTTAGAAGTCTATAGAAGTCTGGCAGCAGAGCTCACGAAAGCTTCAAAACCTTCTGAAAGCCAAGGAAACCCTTCAATTCGCTTTATTTCTTCAGAAGAGGCGGTTTGTAATTTCAACTTCCAAAACTAATACATATCAAGGAGACAGTTGTTTTCAATGTGACATAATAGCAGGAACGACAGCCGAGCACTAAGCCAAATGTGTGTGAATACAGGCTACAATTAGGTCCGACTGCCTCTTTATTCACAGCAACCTTTTAAGACGTCCTATCAGTGAGTGTCTGGTCCTATGAGAGACACACTCATTAGCATGTCAAAGGATGCCAGTCATGCTCTCAACTCCAAGGTGACACAAACCAAAATGATGGAGGGTGTGTGTGAGTCTATATGCATGCCTTAAAGCCACATTAGCTTTAGTGCAGGGCAGCTTCTATTCTCCAGGCATGCACAGATTTTTTTTTTTAATTCATATTTGCAGTATAACCTGGAGGGTTGACTCTTTCACCATAAAAGCCTTTTAATTCAAATATCCAGCTCTGTTATTACTTAAACTCTAGCGGAATCAAAGCTTAAGCTGCGTGTGTTCTGAGTAACATTAAAAAGGAGGAAAAAAAGAAAAAGAAAAACAGAGAGGGTATAAAAAGGAGCAAATGAAGATGGAAATGGCAAAGGCAGAAAAATGACGAGGCAGGTAAAAAGCCTTCTGCAACTGTTTTTCTTTTTAATTATGCGCTGTGTTTCTGTCACAAGGATGAACTTCTAATGTTCAATTCCACAATCATATTCTTCAAGGGTAAAATTAAATAAAAGGTAAGGAAGAAGGCTTTTACTGACTGGTATTTCACCTTCGCCTATCTAAAAGTATTTCTTAATGTTGGTGATCATCAGAAGAATTAAAAAAACAAAGAAAAGCTAAAGAGGACGGGACTGTACGCAGAGAGAAAGGCAAGAGGAAACCTTTATGTAAGCTTTTAAATGTTTATTGTTAATTAGACCTATGCCATCTCTTCACTCATTCAATTTTGGTTTTGCTTTTTTTTTTTAATCAGGGCAAAGGCAACAACTGTGAGGCCAATTGTGAGTGCAGTGTGGACTTGCTAACTAATCGAGGTCACTCAGACCGGCTGTGTCCTTCAATAAGGACTGGCTGGTGTTTACAGTGGTGTTTGCGGTAAATGGACTGGTACTTAAAGTACCAGTCCAAAGTACCGTACTTTGCACCTTTCTGTAATTTGAGCAATCAAAGTGCTTTCAACTACCCCTCTCATCCACCCAATCACGCACATTCACATTTCTGTCTTTCTTTTACTCTACACCTAAGCACTTTTATCTAACATTCAAACACTTCAGGGTTCGTCTTGATACTTCGACATGAGGACAGGAGCAGATGGAGATCGATAGATGACGCGCTTTACCACCTGAGCCACAGCTGGTGTTTCTTCTTAAGAATAATCAGTGTCATCACCGATGCCCAATACTGCATTTCATGCTTTTATTTACCTCAACTGTGATGACAGCTTTATTTTAAACCTAATTTTGAGAGGATTTCCTTGTGTTGGATTGGTAATGTGCAAACCATTGTTTTGATTTCCCGCTACAATCATTGCACCAAACACTTCTTCTACCCATTTTAAATTAAATGCACTCTATCCCTGCATAGAAGTCCAAATGTTTCACCTCGCTGTGCCCAGCTTTAGGAAACGCCTGCAGAAACAGATGGTACTTATGATTCTTTAAAACTTTTTGGGAGTTAGTAGTTTAGCACTGCCAGAAATTTTGGATTACTGTTTCCTTCAGGCTCTGAGCTTTGAAGCAAAGATTAAAATGTTACCCAGTCCTACGTTTTCCAATTAAAACCATCTTCTATTAAACCAAGTTGTTCGTGCCTCAACTACAGCAACTCCCTCCTCTTTGGCATGAAACAAACAAACCAAAAACAGTAATTCAGAATGCAGCATGCTCAGCTTCTTACTGGTTTTAGCAGGTTGTATCACATCACCTCAAACCTGGTCTCTCCTCACAGGCTCCTAGAACGCTCTTTTTTTTAAAGAATTGATTTTAAGATTCTACTGATCACTTTTAAAGCACGTCTGGGTATGTCCCCAAGCTAAATAGCAGAAGTGTTCACTCATGAATCTGCTGGCATCCTCAGGCGGGGTCTTTTGGCTGTTCCACAGTTGAGCTGTAACTCTAAAGGTGACCGTGGATTCGCCTTCAGGGATTTGTGGCTCTGGGACGACTTGCCTGAGGACATAAGGCTTGCAGAGACGGTGACTTCCATTCACTTGTTTATTTTAGTTTTTAATTAAAACATATTGTAGAGACTCTTTTATTGCCAGTTAATTTTAATTTGTTTTAAATTGTGTTACTGCTTTAATTTGCCTTAACTTAAAGTTGTTGTAATTAATATTATTATTAGCATTCTTATTAAGATACTAAAACTTAGAAAGAGTCAATTATCACAGATACAAAGTCAGATTCTGTTCCTACAGGTACAGTCTACTGGTCATTAAAGTAAGTAGAGACCAAAAAGGTACCGATACATCATGGAAACAAATTTAAATTGTGGGTATTTATTTAACAGCTCTCTTGCGTTCTCGTCACAGGATTTCAGTCAGTTTGAGGTCTGAGTCATTGCAACAACTTAAACAACTTCGCATTTTTTATAATTTCTCAGAGCCCTGCTCGGTCTGACCTTGCTCAGCATTGTGAGGCGCTCATGCTTCCTGATGATCAGCTAATCAAGTGGATATGATTAGCAGCACCTGGCTGATACTTAGCCTCTTAATTCCAATAAGCAGCAATAAGCAATGTATGTATTCAGCTTTTACAAACTGCAGAGTCCTGTGAAAACTCTTTTTCATCAAGATTTCAAAGTGCCAGATCAGAATAAAAAGCACTGCTGTCTCACAGCGGGAATGTCCTGGAGGTGGGTTTTCTCTGGTGCTCCGATTTCCCTAAAATCCAAAGATTTACACGTTGGGTTAATTGATGACTCTTGGTGAGAGGTGCAGGTGCATTACTGAGAGCTGTAGGGTAAGGCTAGAGAAGGGAGGGCAACCTTAATGAATTAATAATATCAATTATGTATCCCTCTACTCAATTTTGCACTCTTTTTACAAAGGAAGAATATTTGTACCATTATGTTACAGTGCAAAACTGTCACAATACCAGTCTCTACATGGTACAGATCTCACAACTATAAATAATTACCCCCCAAAAAGTACAGCAGTACCTTTAAAGACACAGCTCTAGTGATGATCTGTGTCCTAAACTTCAGGAAAACATGTTTTAGGGCAGCAGAGTCCACAGTGACTGCTGGTTCAGACAGTCATGGAATCCTGTATGCATGAGGCGTGGAGCCAAGTTGTCAAACCTCCAGATCCCCTGCTGCTCCATTTCCTCCATATCACAGTGCTGCACTGCATGCTGGACCGGAAAACTTAAAGAGTCAGTCAAGAGCTGTGCTGTTTTCACAACTTCAGAGAACAAAAGAACAATGCCCAAAGCTAACCCAAAAGAAAAACCATGTGATCTTTGATTTCCTAAACCTCTACACCACACCTCGGCAAGAGACGCACATGGAAAGAAGCACACTGGTAAACATGAGGCAAAAAAAAGAAAAACGAAAAACGAAAACCCATCACTAGAGCAACCAATTAAAGGGAGGAACCTCTGGTTGACAAGGTGGTCTTGGCTGAATTAAATTACAGTGGGCTGAGGTGTTTCTGGCTGACTGTCATGATAAAGCACTTCAGGAGACACAGTAAAGGATTATCAGCTCTTACAGCTTTAATTGGCAGTTTAATAAAGCTGCCCACAATACCGCTGACAGTAAAGGCCGACGCTCCTGTTTGTACGCTTCGCATGCATGTCAGCCTGGAATTTCACAGGAAGGGACTCATGTTCAATAAATCACTCAGAGTGGATCACAAAAAGTGTGTCATGTACCTTCTCCACAATACTGTTAAAAGTTGAAGGCTGTCGTTTAGGGGGATGCTCGCTTCTGCATCTGCTGAAAAGAAGCTAAAGCTACACGGTGGGATCAAATATTACAATGAGGTGTTTGGGGATTAGCATATTTTGGGATATCAGCAGTATAATCTACCAACAAAAGAAGTATGAAGACGTCCTAGAGGCAAATACATGGCAGCTTAATGAGAATATCAAGCTCTGGAACAGCCCATCAAATCTCAGATAAATAACGCTTTAAAAGCAGCATGGTGATTTTAAATGACTCTAGTTAACCAAAGAAGTGCCTGCAGGTAACAGAACAGCTTTTTCTGCATTGTTCGGAGCTGCTGCCTGAATGGTAATGCACTTTCTACAAGTACTGAAAACGAGGATGAGACGGCTGTCTGAATAAGTCATCAGACAACCAAGCCATCCACAGCTTCCACCTCCCAGATCGGATGTGCCTACATCAGTGCACATCAGGATTTGGGGATTTTCACACGTGTCTTGCTTACTTGTGGATTTGCTAAAGCTGCAAGCTTCTGTGAGCTGATATTGTCTAGTCATTACACCCATTTTCAGAGGGATTAAAGTTGCTCACACACTTACACATTCTTGAGGGACTTCAACACTGAAGCCACTCCAATGTTGATGCGTCTGGGTTGTTAATATCCTGCTGAGACAAAATACAACACTGGTCCAGCTAGAGGTGTTCCTGGTGACTAATTTTTGAATCAACCAAACAAGGAAAAAATAAACAGTCTAAGGACTAGTCTAAAACTAAGAAACACTCAGATATCAAGTGAAATTTGAGGGCTGTTTAATAGACAGCGTCACATTCTTCAATAAAGAATCATACTTTAAATGTCCTGTATTTGTATAGCGCTTTACTTAGTCCCTATGGACCCCAAAGGGCTTTACAGTACATTCAGTCATTCACCCATTCACACACACATTTACACACTGGTGATGGCACGCTACATTGTAGCCATAGCTGCCCTGGGGCGCACTGACAGAGGCAAGGCTGCCGGACACTGGCGGCACTGGGCCCTCTGACCACGACCAGTAGGCGGCAACGGGTGAAGTGTCTTGCCCAAGGACACAACGACCAAGACTGTCGGAGCCGGCGCTCAAATCGGCAACTTTCCAATTACAAGACGAACTGCCAACTCTTGAGCCACGATCGCTTCCTACTTCAAATGCAGCTTAACCGTATGGCACCTTACATTATTATTATGAACATTGCATATACCTATACTACACTCCAAATAGACAAAGAAATAGGAAAAAAACATTTAAACTGATAATAAATATAATATGAAAACATGTTAAAATATGAAAAATGAACGTCTAAAAAACTAATAAATTGTGACTTAAAAGTGAGCCGCATTGTGCTGTGCATTTTCAACTGTTTGTATTGTTCTACAACTCACCACAACCATCTCAATAAAAGCGAATGAAAAATCAATAAATCATCTATCAATTCTTTCACTTATCCAAAGTGCGGTCGCAGGGAGAGCAGCCCAAGTAAAGAAGTCCAGACCTCCCTCTCCCTAGCTGCCTCATCCAACACATCCAGGGGAACATTGTGAAGTTCCCAGGCCAGCTGACTGTTTTAGGACTACCCCAGGGCCCACTCCTGAAAGGACATGCCTGGAGCACCTCGGCCAGCAGGCGACCACGTCAACTGGCTCCTTTCAATGTGGAGCAGCACTGAACTGACCTCCTCCCCCTATAAGGGCGAGGCCATCCAGCTTTCATAGACAGCTAATTTCCACCACCTATTTCACCTTTCATCAAAATAAATTACAGTGACTAGCTTAACAAGAAGATCCGGCCTTGATTAACAGAGTTATACAGTTTTCCTACAACGATGTCGAGGCTTCAGCTCCATCTGTTGGCAGTTCACTGAATAACATTTAAGACAGAACAATTTACCACCATTTGGCATCAGTTAAAATGTTAACAATTAGTATACATCAGCGGTCCCCAACCTTTTTTGCGCCACGGACCGGTTTATGCCCAACAATATTTTCACGGACCGGCCTTTAAGGTGTCGCGGATAAATACAACAAAATAAAACTAATACCGGTACCGAAAAAAAGAAGATTTATTCATAACACACGTGAAAAGACCCAGGAAAACAGAGTTAACGATAAAAACGATAACAAAATAACGCTGAAAACCGATAAAAACCCTGAAAACCATACATTTCACACCTGAGCCTCAACTCTCGCGGCCCGGTACCAAACGACTCACGGACCGGTACCAGTCCGATGCCCGGGGGTTGGGGACCGCTGGTATACATGACTAGCGGGTCTGGTACAGACTAGGGACAATAGTGATATTTGCCATCTAGCTGACAACTCCCGACACATAACCTAGTTCCAACAGACTTTTTCTGCAGTCTGAAATATTTGACATAATTACTACTCAATTATGTCAAATTGTATAATTACTCTTGAGATCATGAATATTTCACACTTACATACTAAATCTAAGAAACATTGTGCTTTAACTGAACCTAACAGTTGATATCTGTGAATATATATAATGTGGGGCGATCGTGGCTCAAGAGTTGGGAGTTCGCCTTGTAACCGGAAGGTTGCCGGTTCGAGCCCTGGCTTGGACAGTCTCGGTCGTTGTGTGGGCAAGACACTTGCCCACACAAGTGTCTTGCCCACTTGGGCAAGACACTTCACCCGTTGCCTACTGGTGGTGGTCAGAGGGCCCGGTGGCGCCAGTGTCCGGCAGCCTCGCCTCTGTCAGTGCGCCCCAGGGTGGCTGTGGCTACAATGTAGCTTGCCATCACCAGTGTATGAATGTGTGTGTGAATGGGTGGATGACTGGATATGTAAAGCACTTTGGGGTCCTTAGGGACTAGTAAAGCGCTATATAAATACAGGCCATTTACCATTTACCATATAAATGCAACATCAGCCACAGCCTGCACCACACCAGCCCAGAGGCGTTTAGGAAGCAACAAAAGCACACCACCTCATATAAAAGGGATGCATCGGATTTAAAACAATACAGAACTAAAATCTAACTGTGAGAACAAATGCAGGACAATAACCATCAGATCTCAATTATGCTGTTTTCATAACTGCCAGAATCAAAATTCTCTTCTGGAAAGAACATCCATTATTCCTTCTTGCTGAATCCTCCTCATATGTCACTGTGGCTAAAATGAGGACAGCGCAGGCATTATCGGGGTCTATTTTGAAGTAAAACTGTCTCATTAGAAGGGTCAAACATGCTCAAGCACTCGTTCAGGTGTTTTAACACATGGTCTCCGGAAATGGCTGTGAGAATCGGGTCGGGACAGTATCTGGAGTTGACCATTCTCGGATTAAGGATACAAAAGGAGATACTCTGCATTTCATGAGCTCTCTACTGAAATTACAGTAATAGCCAGTACCAATTAGACTTACATTGGCATCTTTACCAATGTTAAAGACTTCAGCTGAAAGCAGATGATAATTCGTACATTGACTCTCATTTCAAATAAAATCTAAGCTGGTGATTTTTTTCTTAAGAGAGTTGACATGAATTCCTGCTTGTGTAGAGAAACGACTTCACCCAAGTCGTCTCTCTTAGATCTGCACTCAACTGCAGCATCAAATACAACCAATCACAATTCCTCTTGAAAGAAATGAGCCTTTTGTAATACACAATTTAAGAAGTGAACTACACAAAGTTCCCAGTGATTTACATTAAATGTGTTAATGTCATTTTAATCATGTAAAGTTTTTGGTTTTCTCTTAGGAATAGCAAACTTACAGACGCTATCAGCAATTAAATACGTTTATAAATACCCTTACATTGAATCTGGGACACCAAAGTCTTTGATATCATTTTATTTCACAATTTAGTGCGAGTGGATTTAGCAGAAAGAAGCACACTTGTGTCTTCCCACTTTAGACTAAGACCACAAAAAGTATGGGCAGTAGCACATATTCCATATATTCTATGCTTCCTTCACAACAGAGATTTTCTGGCAAATTAAATGAACAAGCTCAGCTACCTTAGCACAGAATGAGGCTGGATGATCGATAAGTCCACTTGTAATTATGCACTCAAAGTGGGATATCCGATATGGTAAATAGTGGCTGTGTAGCAACAACAGGAGAACAGGATTTATTTTGTTAACATTCAAAATTCATAGTTGACCAGAGCAAATAGTGCATAAATGTGCACAAATGTGAAACAAAGAGAGCTGCCTTTCCATCACTCTTCCTGTGGTACACCAAGCTCAGCACAGGAAATAAGGCAGGAAGGGAAAATAGAGCAGAATCATCTATTGTTTGTCCTGGCAAAAACCACTTGCTCATTATCAGCCATTAGGGTTGTTTGGATGTGACACTGGCTATTATTTACCTTCAGACCACAAGTCTGGAAATGTTGTGTAACTGGCTGTTATTGCTCCTCAGTAGCAGCATGACTGACTTACAACTTTGCGCCGTAATCAGCTGTGATTCACCAGAAGTGATGTTGCTCATCGAGTGATTTCAGAGTTTTACTCCCTACAGGCCCATCTTTACTGGAAATGTCCTTCAATCTGGCTGACGTAAGGCATTTTGGTGAGAGCCTTTACCGAACAGTGAGTATCTGAGACTAGTGATCAGATGGAGAATACCCCTTTTGTCTGTTTCTGCACTGTTTTCTCTGCAGCATCTCTGCAGTATATAGATTGTAATCTAAGTTAAAGAAATTAAACCTTTTTTAATGCTTTTAACAGCATATAAATGTTTTCTTTGCTACAGTTATAAAAGAAAATCACATCTGAGGATCAGCTAACGTGATACCAACTTATTATAATAATAACAACAACAAGTTAGTCTCATGTTATTAATAACTTATTTTATAATTGTGTATGATCATTTAGTACGATCCTCATGTTTACAGTGTATATGTGTGTCTCTCTGCTGCTCTACAGCTTACATGCCTCAGTGTTTTAGTCAGCAGTGGCTCACACAGGGAGTGTGAGCAAATGCTAAAGACAAACAAGCTAAATTATTTGAATATATTCAATAAGTCTTGATCTCAGAACACCACTGAACATATTTGCTAAGTTTGCTATAAGGATTAAACAAGTCTAAATGTGAAGGTTTTGTAAACCCATCACATATTGAAATCATTTTAATCAACTTTCAGCTCCTCAATAGACTGCTCGCTCTGAGTACTACAAACTGCCTCTTCTTTGCACAGTCCATGATGTCTAGCCTCCTACTCCTGACAGAGCCCTGGTGCCACAGCGTCACCTGTACTCTGCAGAGACCCATCTCTATCCTGCCTCTGATTACCTCGAGGCTCTTGCTTGTTTAGTGCTATGGTTAGATGAGGAGGCTTAGGCAGAAATGTCAGGGTCAGAGCCAATCAGAGGCAGAGAAGAGGCCAATTTTATGCGCGTGTATGTGCTTCAACTTCAGTAGTTCCATGGTGGAGCCTAGTTTTTTCATTATATGTTTTTTTTTTTTAGTATTTACCTGGCAATGTGGCGGGCAGCCTTCTGAGATTTGCTTGTCCCCCCCCAAAAATAAAATAAAATAAATAAATATATATATATACACACATTTGGTGTTTGGCAGTTGTGAAGCTGAGAAACTGGTGGCAGCTGTCCATTGGGGATTTTACTGCATCCATAAAGTCTGTAATGTGGACGACAGACTGATGAAGGAATCAGTCCTGCTCCCTGCAGAGTAAGGGAAATGTTTTTTGCACTGTACTTGACTGCCACAAACTCACTTATCGGCCAAATGCACACACCTCAGCAGTTAAACCCACCCCCTCCATAAAAAAAATCAATCATATATGCTTGTAGGCTTGCAGACAAATGCTAAAGCACACGCACAGACACATACATAAACACACAAAACCATCATTTTTGCCCAGCAAATGTCAGTGCTCACAGAAGAGTGAGAAAGGATATAAAGAGGGAGGATGCTTCTGGACGCACACTTCCCAACAGTTGTTATTCTCCCATTGAGATTATTCCGCTCAAAAGCCAAACAAATCCTAAAACAACTTGACAAGTGAGGAGCCAAGCACAGTGTGTACTGTAGCAACTCCTGTCTCTCCTCTGCACAGCCATTCAAAGCAGAAGCGTTCCCTGTTCTCCTCTGCTATCTTATCTCATTGTTATAAAGCAACCAAAAGCCTTCATCTACACAGTAAGTAAGAAGGACCTGTGCGATTACGGAGCTGTGGTGAGCTGTGGCCAATGTCTCCATGTTTAACAGTCTTATCATCTGTACCACTGGCTCCCCTGCTGAGAAAAAAAAGAGAAGCACAAGCTCCGAGCTAAAGAGGCAGAGAGGGGCAAATTTCATTTGTGACACATAAATAAATATAAACTAAATACAGCTAAATTAGGAGCGCAATTAAGCAAGATTATTTCTGCTCATGATTCATCAGATGAATCAGTACTTCAAAGTATTTCTGCTACTTATTTCTGGCTTACAAAGATATGAAGCAGAGAAAAGCAGCAAGCGTTTGGCATTTTGTCCGATTGTAGCATAATCAGCCAAAATACCAAACACAGCTACGTCTATTTTTATATCAACAACAGAGCAAATACATCTGTGTAGTATAAAAGGGGGTGAAAACCCACAGAATTATCATTACCTGCAGTAATAATACAAGGTTTTTTGTGGGTTTTAGCTTTTAAATGCCACAGCTGTGCCACAATGGTCCAATGCTATTTCTGTCCACTACATCATAGCCTCTAAAAGCTATTTATTTTCCTAGTAAGTTGACAGAAACCACAGATTGTACACTTTGCACATATGTAGTCACTGTGATGTAATCTTGTGGTCTGCTTGACCACATTATAGGCCATGACCAGCTTGTTTGGTTGATCTGACTGAGGAAATGCACAATGTTTTAGTACCAATTTGTTTGTGACACGGTAGCCATATCCCAAATTATATCCTACATAACTCTTCATGTCACTGTATTGTACAAAATTATGTTCCATTACATAATGCCTGAAACCTGCTATTGAGACCACAGCCTCCTTAGGAAATGACTTACTGAGGTCATAATAAAGTAACAAATCATTTTCCGCACTACCTTCTATAGACATCAGACAGCCAGAGGAGTCCCTGTTGGCCAATGAAAAGAATGTGCATTTAAGGAACTTCTGTACTGGCTTTGCTTTGGTCCTGTCTCCCTCCCCTCACCCCCAATCTGTTGTAAGCGATGGGTGCCACTCCCCGAGTCTGGTTATATTGGAGGAATCAGAGGGAGTTTTTTCTCCCCACTGTCGCCAAGTGCCTACTTATGTGTTGGGGTTTTCTCTGTATTATTGTCGAGTCTTTACCTTACAATATAAAGTGCCTTGAGGCGATTGTTGCTGTGATTTGATGCTATATAAAAAAAAAAGAATTGCGTTAATAATAATACACCTCCTCCATCGAATGATTCTGTCCCAACAAAGTTACCAGATAACAGGAGTTTCTTCCATCTGAACACTTTATGAAACAGGTCCTGGTCAAAGTGGCTATTGATTGCAATTTGTAATTTTTACATCCTACTGCTTGGAAAAGATAGGATTTCATGTGTGGTCACTTGAAAAAGATTTGATATAGAGGGGGAAATCCCAGTGCCATCAGTTAACTTGTGAATCCCTGGCAGGCACACCTCTATTTATCATCACCTAAATGGTGACCCCACATCTCATCTGGATTTTTAGACTTCTTTTTTCCTATCCTGATAAAAGATCTTTACTTTTCTCTCTTGTGTAGTGTAACTTAAGAGTACAGGAACACTTCTCCTTTCAAACCTAACCTATAACCACAGGCGCATAACTCCACATCCAATTCACACTGGAAAGGGCAATCGGGACAAAACTTTATAAGCATGTCACTGCCTTTACCTGTCAGCATTGGAATGAATATGATTAAAAAGTTACAATTACAGCCCCGACTCGCAAACTTCTACATCCAGATTTGCTTAATATCACTCTGAAAGTTCAGACTGAAGGTGCACTCCACTTTCTGCCAGGCTGCCTCCCTTCTATAGATCGATTAACACCTCCAAGATTCTTATTCGTCCTAAATATGTCACAACTAATCCTGTGGTTTTTTTGGTACACGAACTAAAGCCCAGTTATTTCTTTATTTAATGACGCAATCTGTTATAATCCTTTGAAAAAGCGATCATGATGCAACATTGTCCAATTACCATTACAATGAGATCTTAACGAATGTCTGTGTGTGATATCTAGCTCATAATTAATACCTCATTAATACTGCATTGGCATTTTTTTTCTTAGTTTATTTGGATGTTTTCTCTCTTCCAGAGCAGCTCCTGTGAGCGCTTCATTTACGTCGCACTGCAGCACCAATTCAATAACCACATCAGTAAAGCAATCTGGGAAATTCTCATCCTCATCTCAAACCCAACATACCATTTCCTCAACTCTCCATGCAAATGGGCCTCTTTGTTCCTCCACTCTATAAGCTGGTGGCAGAAATTGGATTTCCCGTAAGCACATAGTGGTGAATTTAAATGGCTTTAGAGGAATAGGGGGGAAATCCTTTGTCAAAGCAAAATTATAAAACTGGTAGAAAGAGACAGAGAGAGAGAGAGAGAGAGAGAGAGAGACAGAGAGAAAGGTATGGTAGGTCTATTTTGCACAAGATTGAATATGAAAGCTCGGGCATTCAACAGCGAGATTCCGGAATAGGTTGGGGATGTGACGCTGAGAGGGGAAAGTACGGAGAAATTCAGCCGCTTAAATCAAATGGCATGAGGTCAGTAATTGGCAGAAAGAAAGCGAGAAGCTGGGATGCCAGCATTGAGAACAGGCCTTTTTGTGTCTGCAAAGTAAAGAGCCCTTAGAGACAGGCAAATGGGAAGAGCTGCTCCAGGTCAAAAGGAAGAAAAAAAAAAAAGGCTGCCGTGTCTTTTCGTCTGTCTCGCCTCTCGTGCACAGGCAGGTAATATTACATATGGAACAGGGAATATTGCATTAGTGATAGTGAGCCTCGGTTATCCGCTCCATTAGAGTTGAAGCCAGGTTGGGGTGAAGCTTTCTCAGGAGGTTCCATACATGAAAATTAAAGTTAAACCCATTTCAGAGGAAGATGCTCAGCTTGGCATAAAAACCCCCTCAAGCTTGGAAGTAGACACCCATGTAATTCATTCATGCTCTCTTCAGAAGAAGACCCCTCCTCCAATCACCCGCTCGTCCCCGCAATCAAACACTCCATACAGACGTCTCCATTTGCAAAGGGCATCTTAAATTTGGCACATTAATGTTTCTCCCCAATGAAAACAGACTATGAGTAAGGGAGTTGTGTCAAAGCACCGTTGTGCAAATTAAAAATTCCTTTAACGTTCCGAAGTTAGCCAGAGGGTTTTCCAGTTGCTCCGAAGAGGTTCGGGGTTTAAAATGTGTCTCCTCGTCTCACATTCATTCACATCTGTCCATGCTGACAAACAAGATGCGCACACAGACTAGATTCATTCAAAATGTGTCAGTGTGTGCTGCTGGCTTTTGTGGATGCAAGTTTGCAGGTTCGAATTCAGCTATCCTGTTTGTCCGAACAGCTGACTGCCTTGCAAACGACACCTTTATTTCCAACTTGTCAACCACTGCCCCCCTTCACTCACACCATATGTGTGATGTGGAACTTCCAACAAATGGAGAAAAAGGAGTAAAGGTGTGGGATCAGTTCCTGCAGACTCTCCTATAGGGATCCTGCCAGCAAATGCTGCCACAGGCTTACAGGCAGTGGTCGACGCTGTGATGTGGGGCCATCCGGGACTCTGCATGCTTAGCTGACCACGGAAAAAGCCACAGAAGGGAACCCAAAGCCAAACCTGACAGGCACTCTGCTTTGCTTCTCATACTGTATGTGTTTGAGCCTCAGGGGACTAAAGTGGAATAGAACTGAAAGACCTCAGCAAAGAGAAGAAGATCACTATCAAGGCTGACATTCCAAAGTCTAACACAGCGGTCCCCAACCTTTTTTGCGCCACGGACCGGTTTATGCCCGACAATATTTTCATGGTGTCGCGGATAAATACAACAAAATAAAACTAGTACCGGTACTGAAAAAAAGAAATTTATTCATAACACACGTGAAAAGACCAAGGAAAACCGAGTTAACAATAAAAACGATAACAAAATAACGCTGAAAACCGATAAAACCCCTGAAAACTATACATTTCACACCTGATCCTCAACTCTCGCGGCCCGGTACCAAATGACTCACGGACTGCTACCGGTCCGAGGCCCGGGGGTTGGGGACCGCTGGTCTAACAAACTAAAAGAAGGAATTAAATCTTAATCAGACAGAGATGCACAGATAATCACAAACATGTACACACATACAAAAAAAGATATTAAGAAAGAATCTATGCTTGTACCCAGTCCTCTTTTCTATCCACAAAGTTGCTTCAAATCCAGTCCACCCTCTGCATGCTGTTAGTCAAATATCAGACACACTCTCGCAGCGCTCGACCAAAGCTGGGCTGCGCTCCATTTACGCTCTTGACACACAATTTCATTCATGCATACACTGACGCAGGTAGCGCCGTGCTCAGACAGCTCCCCTAAACTGATGCTGAAAACAGGACAGGCTGGCAGCTTAAGCAGTGATACGGGCTTTGCTCTGTGAGGTGAAGCTACTGTAAGTATACTGTTTGGTCCATTTGTGGACTTTAAAATGTTTGTTCACAATTAAAAGCTTTAATGGACTTTCACAGTAAGCTTCTATTGTTTTACTGTGCGTTTAAATAGATATATATGAGTCCAGCTGGACAGATTCAAGTTAGAATTGAGGCATCGAGTTCTTATTGCCCTGAAATTTAAACTACAGCTTAATCTTTGCAATTTACAGTGGTGATAGCTAGCAATAATCTTACTCACCTAACACCTAAACACCTAAACAATACTAGGGATTCAGCTTCAGCTTGGAGGAAAACCTGAACATTAGGTCAAGTGTTTTGGCCTCATAGTAAGAAGCCCCTGGTTAGTGGCAGGTTAAGTTAAGGGCTAGGTTAAGTGATGATTCGAAATTCTTACTGGATTAATATTGACATTGACAGACAACTATTCACACCTGCGGCTGGCAACCAGTCCAGGGTGTACCCCACCGCTCGCCCTATGGCAGCTGGGATAGGGTCCACCCCAGCCCCCCCGAAGCTAAATCAGATAAGCGGAAGAAAATTCATAGACTGACGGAAATTGTTACACTAATGTACAGTGTGAAATTTGGGAATACACAAACATCCAACCGAAACTCTATAGAAGTCAATTGGCATGCAACCTCACGTCCTTTGCTAATAAAGACTCTTGCATTGGTTTAATGTGGTCAGTTACAAATAATTACAAGACTGAGAACATCTATTAGGAATATCCAGGATATTCTCATTGGCTACCAGCCTACAAGTCATTTGCCAATAGCCCTGTAGTTCCAGCCTACCCCATCACTAGCAGTGAGAGCAAACATGCTCTGTTCTAGGCTTTAAAACAAGCCTGCATCTTCATTTCCCCATTCACATCATTTGTCTTGATCTCCAGCTCAGCTGCTCTCCCCTTCTTCTCTCTCTTCAATTACACGTCGCCCCCTCTAGTGACGTTGCACGGTAACTATGGTAACGCACACCTCCATTCCGGACTTTTTGCACCATCATCCACATTTCCATCACAACAAATTGCCGCCAATGTCAAGTGTCAAGGCTGCGGGACATCTTCCCAATCTCGCAATCCCACTCTTATCTGCATAACACAAAGAATGGTGCAGATGCCGAGATGAAATGAGCCCCGGCCCAGTTTCACACCTCACTGAGAGTCGATCACCTGATGTAGGTCGATAATTTCAAAAATGCAAACATGGTCACGGGAAAGTTGCATTTCATTTTTTCCTCTCTTGTAGGAGAGCACTCGCCTGTGTGTGCTTGCTGCGGGTGGCCAACAGAAGTTTTCCCTTTCCACTTCTAGGTTCATGCTTCACTGTCTCCGAGGTCCTGTTATTGGCAGCCAGAGATAAGGGAAACATACCAAGTCCTACGTTTCCAATCTTCAAGGTAAGACTGCAGAGGGTTAGCTATTATTGCCCAAGGTGAGTGGATTTATCCTCCATTAAGCCAGACTCTCCATTCGTAAGCGACATTGGCTGTGCCAGGAAAGGACCAACAATGCTGCTGATAGAGTCCCTACGGAAATCGCAAAATGTATGCACACTAATTGTGGAGAGGAAACAATTTCGGTGATGACAGCTTTCTCAAATCTCTTCACGGGGCCGACAACTTAACACACATGGTCTTTAGTAGAAGACTGGAACTACATAAGAAAATCCCCAGCATGCTGCTCTATATATGCACGCCCCACAGATAAGAGGCATAAACCTTATCCTACACATACTGTAAATAAAAGTGCTTCATGAATTCAACGCCAATTTGACACAACCAGCTTCTGTTTATGCTATGATTGCCTTGGTAACAATTTTGGTGCCGTTTCACCTTTCAGTGTCATTTCACTCATGTCAGCGTTCATGGTGAGGAGCTAGCAGAAGCAGATCAGACATTGCGAGACATTAGTTTTTTCCAAACTAATCTGAAGATAGGCACTTCTGATGTCGGTCCCTCAGGGAAGACTGTGAGCTTTTTACCTCATTTTCTCCCTATCCTCTCTCAGCACTGCATCTTGGTGTATATCTGTGTTGTGCTGCTGGTATGAGGTCATCAAACAGTCAGCAGGTGTTACTGTGTATTGCTGCTGTGGATGCTCTGTGCACACAACACAGGGCTTCAACAAATAGCACATGGTCAAACTGTGCTACCCGACTTTATGACAATATAACCAAGCGGTCACATGACCTTCCTAAAGAAGGTACAGGAAAAATACTTACAAGAAAGCACTCAATGTTGCAGAATGAAAACAGACATGAGTAACGGACTTTAGCATTGAGGGTAGAAGTCAGCAGGAATTTGACTCCCATATATAAACCAAAAACACCAGATCGTTGTTTAGGTCTTCATCTATTGATTAGGGCAGTCACAATATCAGAACATCCCTGATTTCCTCTCCATAACAGCAATATTATGATGACCATTAAAGAGTAATTAAAAAGGAAGGTCAGAGCTGATGTCAGTATTTTTAAATTTCACTCTTTTAATCACCGCCAAGTATGAGGAGTGGCAACATCCTTTCTCCAACATAGTGGACTTTATTGGATTGTTTCTGATTGAGCTAGCCCCTGACAGTTACTCATTGTTCAGCAGCTATGGACATCATTTTTAATCTCTCCCCCTGTCTTTCACCTTCCCTTTCTTCCTTGGGGTGAAACAATCTCTAGGTGCAACCTCCACCTGCTGTGGGGAGCTCACTCCTCTTTGCTACAATATTGCTGCTTATCTGATCACAGCAGGAAATGTCTTACGTCCACACTAGCCCGGATAGATTTGAAAACGGCGTTTTTGTTTGAAAATGCTCCGCGTCCACACTACACAGCAAATCCAGCATGTCCAAATTAACACTGTCAGATTTGATTTCAACACTTTTAAAGTGTCTATATGGGTCCACACCAGAGAGTGTTAATTTAACTCTTTTTGGAGAGTTGGTACGTTAACTCTGATTTAGTGTTAAACACCAAATCTGTCTGGAGTTGATAATTTAACACTTACTAATGCTAACTAGGTGTTAAGAGTTTATATATTAACTCTCAAAGAGTATTTTAGTTTAACTACGTAAGAGTTATCTTCTAATTAATTCTAAAAAGCGGGAATTTTACTGTTCTGAACTTCTAGAAATTTCTCTTGGAAATAAACATTTACTAAAAAGACGCAATGGTTTTTGAAAAACATTTATTCTGAACTGTGCACCACAATTTCAAAACATTTTCTGAAAGATGTAACAGTGTACATGTTCTCACTTTCATTAGAATTTTGTTTATCAAAAGGTCTGACATAGGTGAGCTGGTAAATAACAGCATTCTCATCACTTATTTCAATAAATACAAAATACAATAGACATGTCCGTCATTCATCACTTTGTGGAACTTCAACGCACTTCTGCTCTCCCCCATATTCCATCTTCACAAGCATATCCTATGTGGAGATTGAATAAAAATTAGTTGACACTAATTAATGGCACAAACAATTGCAGCACAGTAAAAAAAAGGAATCCTTTTTCAGACATTACTTGTGTAAAGTATTTTCCCAAAAGACAAGGACACAGACAACAGGTAATACTGAACTAAATGTAAAACCTCAACCTTTTTCATTTTTACCTAAACCGTGTGCACAAAACTCTGGAGGAATCTAAGTGCTAACGTAGAACTCAGTCGGGACTCGGGACGTCTGCTACTGCTGTTTGCTCGTTTTTTATGGGAGATCATTTTCAGGCTTCAAGTAGCACCATTATACCAACATTTCACATTCCAGACATTGTTTTAAGTGTATTTGACCAAAGGTTTGACTGAAAATTCACATGCAAGCTTTTTTTCAAGGCTGTGGTATTTGCCTGCAAACAATACCTTTCAGCTAGCTAAAACAGAATATTATGCTATCACCGAGCAACATGGCTAATGCCTTTCACACAGCTTTGTCTCAACTCCAAAGAGCCACAGAAGTAAAAGCTAATAATAATAATTGAAACAATCTTTGAAAAAATGACTTACCAAGCATGGCAAACAACTCAAATATGTAGAGCAAAATGTTCTGAAACGGCTTCACTTCAGCTTCGATTGGAGCCGTGCTGGGGGCGGAGTCTGTGAATTTACTCTATTAGTGTCATAGCCCCTGTAGGAGTTCAGAGTTAAGAGGTCAAGAGTTAATGTTTCCATTGTAACACCTCCAGATTTGAAATAGAAACACTCATTTTTAACACTCGATTTTAACTACTATCATTTTACACCTCAGAGTTACATTAAAAGAATGTGACTCTACTTAGAGTAAAATTAACTCTAAGACTACTAACACCAAAACATTTAACACTTTTAAATTTGCTGTGTAGCGTTTTCAGTCGTTTTAACAGAGTTATGCGTCCACATTGAAACGGCTGAAAGCGCTTATGTTCCAGTACTGCGCATGCCTGAAACGCAAGAAGATTTGACCTGCCTCATTTCTGTCTGCCACTCATTTAAAGGGAGAGAAAACGATGTATTTTCAAACGAAAACGCATTAGTGTAGACGTAGCCTTAGTGCTCTCAGTAGGATGTGGTAAAGGTTTATTAATGTTGGAGCTAAATGTATTTATTCATTCATTAGTTTTAATGTAGTACTTACTTGCATCCATTAACTAACTAGTTACACTGACGGCTAGGAAGACTTTACCAGCATGTTTGCCTCTTAGATCCTTCGCACTCACTAGAGTGATGATCAACATGGTGGCTACAGCTTTAGATTTAGCAAAGTTTAGACAGTAAAATATGGAATCGTGTTAATGAGAGGCAGGTGGCCCATCTCTTAACACCTAAGAGGGGTTGATTTTCAAATACGCCCTTAGCAAGACTCTTGTTTGATCATCTTCAGCTTAGTATTTTTCTTTTAAGAAGTAGAGACTGTTTTGGCTGCTGCAGAAACAACATCCGACTGCATTCCTTTCCCCTTCAGAACCTCTTAAAGCTCAGCCGCGGTTACATAGCAGTCTATCTGTTGCACTTGCATTGCCTCAGCTACAGAGCTGCAGCTTTTAGGCCTCACTGGGCCCAGAGCCAACGCCACTAATTGATATTTAGCCATTATGGTCCACCACCACACCAATGACCTCTTCAGGGGATCCTAGAGGGAAGCAGTCATCCACCTCAAAAGAGCCCTCAGTGGCATAAGTGCCTTGTGATTTACTCTCCATATTTCACTGGCCTGAGGACGTCACCGAGAACAACCCCTTACACTGCTTTACACACCCTCATTTAGTCACCCCCAAAGGCCCATACTGAGCCAGGAAAATCCCTGGATAAATGTCAGTTCAGCAAAAGATTTCAAGGTGTAATCATCACACCAAACAAATAAATGCAATGCAGAGGAACAGATATCATCCTGGACACCCAAAATAATCCCAAGAAACTAGTAGCTGTGAAAAATCTGCTGTTAGTTAGAACAATGCAACTACATTGTGTCAGCTTTGTCCATCTTACCTACCCCCCCCCCCCCCCCCCCCAAAAAAAAAAAAAAAAAAAAAAAAAAAAAAAAAACCATGATTACCCTGCTTGTTAAATGAAGCCTGTTAAATGTTATCTTAAAAAACTTTCCAACACAGCACTTCTTGGGCCTTTATATTTTTTCCTTGACATTTAAGCAGACTTGTTTAATACTAAAAATCCATTTGCCTTCCAACTCTCCATGTTTCTCACTCTTGTATAAACAGCATGCTGTACATCTTAAGCATGAGAGAACCTGGCCTCTAATTAATACTCATGAGGAAAACCCCTCACCTTACTTCACATGTTAGTTCATTGGCGTCTTCTTGATCATTAGTTACCTATGCTATGCAGAGCATCCCCACATTTTCCCCAGAGGTGATTCCCTGTCAAACTACCCCACGGTTTTCTGCAGTGTGGGTGATGTATGAACTCAGTTAATACCCCAACCTGTGGAGAACATTACGGCTATCCCATCATAAAAAGCACATTATTTCTCCTACGACTCCCCGGCTTGCTCTGATGAGGCTTCTTCTGATGGATGGACTCTGGCCTGCTCAAAGTTTTGGCAGTAAGACTAGGGGCGGCAAATTGTATCAGCTGTGGTCAACTTTGCCATTAGGGAACAGTTCAAAGTACAGTTCAAAGCCAATGAGTGCAAAGCACTGTGACAAAGACACTCATTAGTCACAAATGGGTGTAAATGAGGGTCCAAATGGTTTGCAATTTGGCTTTGTAGCAATAATTCTTCTGTATGAAGAGAAGGCTGTCCACTGGGCTCGACTCAAAATCCATGCAAATAAAATCCAACCGACCATTACCATTATGGCTGCAATGAACAATTATGTTTGTTATTGATTAATCTACAGGTCATTGCTTGTCAATTTGCTGTATAACTCTTCAACGGCTAACTTGCTATCAAAACACTTTGTTCAGTCATTGGGAGAGGAGCTTCCACAGTGAAACAACAAGTAGAGGATGAAGAGACACTCTTACATTGGTGTCATAGTTTCCATGTGTTAAAATAGACAGAAATTTCATTACTGGACGTGAACAAGGATGTTAAATTTTCACAACTACGTTGATGATTCAGCAGTGACACTTCACTACACTACACCAGTGTGCATCCTTTAAATGTACATCAGGGTTGACTATACATCTCTGGGACCTGAAGCTATCTGAATCACTGTCCCCAGTGAAGTATAACCTCCTACTCCTACTTCTGAAATAAAAAGAATGTAAATAAATATATTTTAAAAAATAAACAAAAAAATCTGACTACCGTATTTTTCGGACTATAACACTTGCCACACAAATTATTACCTCAGCAAAGGAGGTTATGATTCTTGTATGTTTATTCTGTCTGTAAGCACTATGGCTCAAAAAGTTTCGAATTAATTCAGATAAAACTTTGTAGGGTTGTAGAGTTTGGTCATGATAAAGATCCATTAAAATTTGGCTTGCGTCCATCAAAATCTACAAAGTCAACTTAATGATTTATTGTTGAAAATTTGACAAAAAACCTTGTAATTTGAAACTATAAGTCTTGCAAGCATGTGTGTATTGTATCAACATATAGAAAGTACCGTATAATGATTTAAAATATCGTTAATTTGACCTTTGACCTCCACTTCAACGTCAATAGATCTAAATTGATCTGAAGGGAAATGTGATGATAATGCTATAAAGAGCCATTTAAAATTATGTTTCTTACTACCATTACTTATATTGGCAACATACAGGCAGTGTTATAGAGCAGTGGTCCCCAACCTTTTTTGAGCCACGGACCGGTATATGTCCGACAATATTTTCACGAACCGGCCGTTAAGGTATCACGGATAAATCAAAACATGGACAAAGGAAACTTTTATTTTTTGTGGGAAAACAAAATAAACTGTTTGCTATGCTGCACAAAGATATCTACATGTATTCACAGTTCTATGACATTAAATACGTCAAAAGTATCCAGTCATAGCCAAAATTGTGCAAGAAACCCTGTAACCCTGAAGGACATTTATGGGGGAAAATCCAGAGGTATTGTACTCTGTTCAAATATATTCTATTCTAATATTAGAAATGCAAATAGAGCCACGTATTTAATCTGTTACCTGCAGTGAGATCACAACATGACAGATGAAGAAGTGTAAACCTTTTAATTTGAAAACCTTTCAATTCCTGCAGAATCTGTTGGGATATCTTTGTTTTTTTAGTATAATACATAAAGTCATCGGGGGAAAGAGAGGACAAGTAATGAGGCTGCTTAAAAGTCGCCCAGTTTCTTTTTCTTAATTTTGACTTTTAAATGAAGAAAAGTTGGAAGCCAGTTCAGCAAACGTATAGAAGTGTTACACACAGTCTTCGTGAAGTTTAATGGGAGTTTAGAGTTAGACAGGAGCGAAAGAGGTGAATGGATATAGATGCCAAGTAATTATTATATCCAATAAAGAACTTACAAGGCACTAAACTGATGTACGCTTTTTCAATCAGTCTCTCAGGACAGACGCTTTAGTCGTGGCCTCGAGGCTTTGATGAGCAGGTTCTGTCACTGCCGTGAGTGGAAAGCAGGCTAGACAGATTCATTCTAATAAAGTGATATGTGTTCAAGAGGCTGCTAGCATCCTGCTGTTGATCAGCTCCGCACTCGCCTGGGGATCCAGACAACTCAGGCAAGACACTTAGTTTCATTTCTCCAATTGGATTCTGTGTATCTCATGCTGAGATAACATGGAGCTTAAATGAGTAAGGACAAGCTCCGCTAGACAAATGCTATTAATCCACAACAGAAATATCATTAGGTCAGAGACCGGTTTATAAAAAGAAGTCCTAAAGAAGAGAAGAAAATGTTGTTGTTTTTTTTAAACGAATAAAAATAGCTTATTTAATGGGCAGCAAGAAACAATGACCTTGTTTGAGTTTCAGCCCAGCCCAGTTACTATGGCACTGAAAGGTTGTAATTATTTTTGCTTTGTGTTCAGGGGCTGTATTTTTTTTTTTTTAAAAAAAAACAAAGAGTACAAAGTGCTGCTCGTAGTGACAAAAATTCTCAGGAAATCTTGACGGTAACTAAGACAAACTCTCCTCGTGGCTGATCACACAAACAATCAGATTGCTTGGGACCAATGTTCCCGTGTCTGACTGAACACACAAACTCCCTGAGCGGTCCCTTGGATCACTGTGAGCGACATCAGACGTGTGCACTGTGGTTACATGGTTTATTAAAATAATCAAATTACAGCATTTACATTTATGTTAGACTACTTTTAATTAACTGCTTTAGCCCACTTACAATAAAAAAAAAAAAAGTCTAGTCATTGACCTGTGTAGTGTGTTAACACTATTGGAAGTAAAAATAACTTAACTCCAATTTCGAAAACACAACTTTCTTTTTTTCTTTTTTTTTTTTTATATAAAGCTCTGACTTGTATTATGAGTACGAGTCTGTGGTCTGGGAGAGAGTCCTGTAACTCTCTGTCTGCAAAATACAGTATATAATGACCAATGTTGGGCAATTAATTATATAGTTACTTCTTCAAAAAAGTAATTCAGTTTGGCAAACAACAAAGTTTTTTGCAGCTATTTTTTTTTTAAATACAGCCAAGGCGTTTTTAAATAAACATTTCAAACTGTTTACAGAACAATCAGCTGTTCTGCATCAAAGTTGATGCCACACAAATTATTTGTGCCACTCCGCCGTCACTCCTAAAACTTCCCCCCGTTTCTTAACAACTAGATGCCACGATGCCATATCATTTTTTGATTGATCATGGTACTTTTTTGGACGAATAGGAAAGGGAGAGGGGGGTGGAGTTTGTTTTTGCTCACAGGAGGAGAGGCTTTCAAGCCTTTTTTCTTATGAAACGCCGTTTTTTACCGTTTCATCCCGCAGTAAATATAAACAACAATAGTATTCAGCAAGGAAACCAAACATTGAATATATTTTTATCTCAACTCTGGTTTTACGTGGCCTATCAACACAATTTAAAAACTGGTATAAAGTCCACACTTTTCCCGTTAATTGTTCCGTCTGTCCTGCTCACATCTCCAATGGTTGTACACATTGTCATTAACGTGGCTTCACTCCACATCAGCCACGCCGCTTTGCTAGCTAAAACACCGGTGTCGGCACATAAGGACGCTGTCATAGCCTGTCAACCACGTTGATTAGCTGCGTATATACGAATGTAAATCGCATTATTGGCTGGACTATGGGATGAGGTGGCATCGTTCTAATCCCATACGGGAGCAGCCAGTCCCTTACTGACTAACACTGCAAAACAGTATTGTTAAAGTATTAATTTTAATTTCAATTCAGATTAGATTTTTTTTTTGTGCGCAACGCAGATTTTCTGTGCGCAGGGACCGTGCCAGCAGTGCGCAATTGCGCACGTGCCCAGCTTAGAGGGAACACAGTTCGGCTGAGGAAACCCTGCTGCTGCTGCAGGACCAACTAACGGCCATCTGAATAAAGAATAAAGACAAAAGAAACAGATGAAAGATGTTAATATTAAATAGATTAAAATTCTGCCACACACTCATAAAAATAACTATCAGTATGTGAATAAGATGCAGCGTGGACAGGCCTGTGTTTTCATCATTCAGCAGAGATGTTCGTTCCATAAACACGTACTTGTAATTCCACCGGGCGCTCTCAGAAACTGCACGAGTACGTCTATCATTTTACCACCCACTGTATGGATATTACTCCTCCGAGTTCAGATTTGTGTTTTACCCAACCAATCACACCATTAAAAATTTAGGACATATAAAACAACACTTGCAAACAAACCTCCTGACTGTATTAACGTGTCAGTCCCTTCCTTGTTCTGAGAATTTTCCTGAATCACTGCAAAGCTCAGACTGCTTTTTTACTATATAATCCATTTGCAAAGTGATGTTGCCCGCTTTAGCACAGAAAAAGACTTTTGGTCCAATGTGACAGGTCAGTGACAAAAGATGAACAGAGATAAACTTCCCTTCCCAGCCAGAAGAGCGGCTTTATATTACTTCCCTCAGTGTGAAAAGAGGAACATAAAAAGTCATTTTATCTGAGCTCTCACTCACACAGAGTTGATTTCTGACGTCAGGGAAACACAGAGACGTGATGGGTGCAGTTTACAGCTCATCCTACTGCAGCTGTTTTGGTCTTTGTGCAGTTGTGATGTATTTTATGGTTTTCATCACTGCGCAGTTTCATTGTCATGCAGCAGAACCCATTTATGAATGGGTTCTGCTGGGACCTCCAGAGCCTTTTCAACAGCGCTGCGGACCTGGGGGGGGGGGGGGGCGCGGTATTGTGGAAATGAGCTGCTGCAAAAACCCACAGAGCTCAGCAGCCAGCGCAACAAATTCTGGATCCTTGGCTTTTAGTTAGCGGTTAGCATTAGCAGCACATGCTGCGTCCGATATGAAAGGACTTTTATGCTGCACACTGTAACTCACAGCAATGGTCCCGGGTCAGCCCTGACTTTGTGTTAAACTAATCCTAAAGTAATAATGGTATTTCTAACCACTGATATACCACAACTTTATCCTTTCAACAGCTACTGAAAGTTAGGGGACCTTAGCTTCTATCGGATATTTACATAGAGATCCTCCAGCTTCAAACTGTATTACCCTTCAAGAACCTGGAGTTCAAAAAAGTGCTCCTCCGACAGCTAAACCCATCTGTTCTCTGATTGGATAGTTAAATTTGTGATTGACATGACATTTGCCAATCAGATGAAAGGAAGAAAAACAGGATCAAAATTCGTACTTGTAACTTGAAACTTGATTGCAGAGTTTCACACACAAATCTTTTTTACGCACACACAAATTCTTTTTACACATACAAATCTGTTTTACAAGTACAAAACTGATTTACAAGTACAAAATATTCATGACCACAATTTGAGCCCATAGCTACAGGCCTCGGTATGAGCAAACTCTGAGTTCTGGATCAGAGTGATTTAAGTGTTTCATTATGTCTGATTTAGTCGTGGTTCCTCCCACGGTTTACTTTGGCGAACGCTCCATCTTCACTCACAATGAGGAGCTTCCGTGCTAATGACGTTAGCATGTGGCTGTGAATGTGGGTGTGGTTATTTGCCTGTTACCGGTCGCTCACTGGTCTGTGCCGGGAAAATGACAAATGGCCAATTTTGTTCCCCGGCTGACTGATCAGTGCATACTTTACGTTTTATCCCACGGTCATGAGCTGTAGCAATAAACGCCTCAAGAGTAAAATCTACTTTGAAAGGAAGACTTGGCAAAGAAAACACTACTTCAAGGTTAGAATGACGATTAACATTAAGAGAAACAAAGGACTAAAAGATACATGATGGTAGAATCAATGTAGAAATAATAATTCTTCAGTTATGAAAAGTTTTCATTACATCTTTTAAATCTCACAGTAAGACAAAGCCATAATTGAGTTCTGAAGGTCATTCAATGACCAGGGAATGGAATACAAGTTCTGATTAAATTCTGTGTAACTTGTAGAGCTAAAATCATAAATGTTGTTGTAAGTGATGCGAGATTACACAGATAAGAAGCTGTGATTAAAGCACTATCATTAAGAATTTTGCTCAGTTGGAAAAATAAAAAAAGAACAATTCTAAATTCAAGAGTGTAATATGCCAATATCTAAGACTTCCACTGCATGAATAAAAGCCCCAGTTGATCCCAATTTATATTTTCATTCTCTGTTTATCATTAATAAGCAAAAATATGCAGGAGAATAATTATGTGGATAATCCAAGCTATCACAGCTCTCTGTGTCAGGCAATTTATCATCATTTGGGGGTTGGTGGAGGGGAAGCAAGTGGACCATATCCCATCACCCACTTATTAGCACGCGATCAATGTTTTAAAGCATAGCTAGAAGGGCATGTTAGTGCTTAAAGCCCTTTACCATAAGTACAGTCCTCCAGTGTCATTAGCTAATACAGTTAATAATGTTAACATAGACAGCAAAGGACAACCCATTAACCTGCCATGCATGACCAAAGAACAACTTGGCTACTCAAGCACTTTTGTACGGCTGTTGTCATTTGGAGGGTGTGTCGGAATCTTACAGTAGTTTACAATAGAGACTCATTGAGGGCCCTTTCCTGTTTAGGAGGAGGAGGGAGATTGTGTTGCAGTGGGAAAATTCTGTAACACATAACAGGAGATGTAGTTGTGACAGGACAGTAGCTTGGTTGGTTGAAAGGTAGCATGAAGTTCAGGTTTCGTGTTTAACAATTGTTTGGACCAGCTGAGCTCTTCTGTTTATGACAGGTTTTTTTTTGTTGTTTTTTTTAACTAAAACTGTTCCTCGAGAGTGCTGGGATATCAACTCTTGCCTCGACACATTTTAGTACAATTCAGGGAGTATAAACGCAGTTGTTAGGTTTCAAACAGGAACAAGATATGCAGCAAGCTTTAAAGAAAATTCTGCCACAGGTGCTGGCGAACTTCAAAGCCTCTGATAGTAGACCTTATGAATATTTCACTAGCAGGTTACAGTGTTAAGCTCTGAGGATGTGCTATCAAACCTCAAACCTATACAACCCCGTGAAGTGCCTAATGAACTCACCAGAGCTAAACTAACAGTGACAGAAGGGTGCAAGTCACATCAATTTAATGTGACTTATATAACCATAGAGACCACCTGGTAATATTTCAAAATTAAATAGCATTCCTTTCTTTGGACCTGGAGAAAATACATGTTTTCCATTGCAACACCGCATTTGGCTTGTCTCTGGATCAGGAGTATGAAAGAAAATTTTTAATCATAGCTGGGGTCAAAAGCTGCTCCAGTCTGAACCTAACTTGGTGCATTGTTCTACCACTTATGGTTCCAAAGTTAGTCTATGACCAGTAAGACCACTCCCCATAGAAAACATTCAAAATTTGATTTTTGATATTCCAGTAGCCCTACTTTTTAACCACCCAACGACCAAATATTACCCAGACTATCGCTTTGTATGTTACCTCAAATGTTCTATAAGTCTACTGGCCTGTAAAAACCTGTGGTAAGCTCAAATCAGTTATGCGTAACACTTTTATAGCCTGACAACAGAGTCAAAAAAGATAGAGCAGAAGTCTAGTTGCCTTGCACACCACTGTACTTGGACCAAGCATTATGGGATTTTTATCCATGAGTGCCAAAAATGAGTGCCTAACCCTGCCTTAACAATCAACTACACTCATGAACGCAATCTATTGTCTTCGATAAGTTTAAGTAACTTTGGGCTGCGGAGGGAAACCAGTACTCCTGCAGGAAACTGGTGAGCATGGAATGCCATTCGAGAGTGAGATTCGAACTCAAGCTAAACTGGTAAGGTGGAAAACTTACTTCAAACTAAATGTTGCAATCATAAATTATTGGCTAACAAACTGTCACCCATCATTTTCAAAGTAATTAATGTGTTCCAGGATACACTTTGAGCTGACATTTCCAACTGGGTTAATTTTCCTGCTGCTTTTGTTTTTCAGAATGTATTAATAGTGTATCCGAGGCCAAAGTGCAACCAGCATGAAACTGAAGCTCAAGACATCAATTTAGTTCTTTAAAATTCTGATTACTTTCCCTGGTGATTTCTCTGAGCGCAACACTGAAAATATGGAAAAAGCAACATGGTGGCAGCTGTTTGTTGACAATTAACCACTCTGGAGAAAGTGCATTAGTGTATCTAAACAGAATAAGACTGTGCTTATACGACAATAAGCACAAGTCAAAGCCCAAATGAGAAGACATTTTATCAGACCATTAACATGTTGGAAATGGTCTAGCCAGTATTAAAACCTCCACTGTGACCCTCTGATCAAAGGCAAAGACAGCTATTCGAGGGAGCCCACCCCCTCTGTGATATAAGGGGTCATACAGGGTTGCCATTTTGTCAGTTTGGTCTGAAATGAGCAGTGGCCGGAAGGTAATCCCTCATTGAGACCAATTATTCTGAATCTCTAGTGAGATGGCAAATTAGAGCAGCTCCAAGGAGCACTGAGGATCAGACTCTTAACAGCATTCCAGAGGCTCGTTCCTTCATTCAAACTCAGCACTGTGGGAAGTTCAAATAGACGTCTTAGAAGATTTAAAGCAGAGAAAACATCCCAGAGGATGCCCAAAGTTCAGGAATAATAAAAGGTCACCTTTTGGCCACTTTCATGACTTAAGTGTTTAATAGAATAGAATAGAAGTTGTGCTACTTGTGATTCGGCTATCTCTATCAGCATCTAAGCTCTGGTCTCAAAGCACATTATCAACTTCCTGCTTTGCCTGCTTTTTTTTTTTTTCCCTTTGTTTTCCACATTCAAGGTCGATAACTTGAGTTCATTTCTTCAATCACAGCGACTAAGGTTGAAAAAACACTGCAAAATGTTTTCAAGGTATTCATTTCCCAAACATCATATGTTTCAGTGTTTAAAGTCACTACGGGAATTGGATCTTCTTGCCATTCATGCAACAACAGTGCCATTTATGGTATGCTTACATTAATCTTTCTAGAAATGAGATATAGCACAAAAGTAGATTTGTATGTCTGCTTCCAGGGAGCTGCGAAAAAATGAAGTTGAATAGGAATGGAAAAATGTTATTAATACTGACAGATCAATCAAATCCAATCAAAATCCCCAATCAGCTTGGGGTCGCTTTTATGTTTGATACCATCCTGAAAGGCAGACATGAGCATAAAGCATTGACCAAAGAATTGTTCATTCAGTCATTAGCTTCCGTTGTCCACGTGTCATCGTTTGTACTTTTTCCTCTTTCACTGAAGCACGAGAACAATGCTGGATGTCGGTCTGTCCAGACAAGAATAGGTGAAAATGTCTGCCTGATGTTTGTTGTTCCAGTATTGATGTTCCTCAGCACGATGGGTCACATTATTTTAGAGACTCCCCTCACCTTTTATCTAACGCTGTCATCGCCCTCTACAATACAAGCTCTCTCACAGAGATGAAGTGGTCTACTACATAAGTTCTATCCACACCAGTATGACCAGTTTTTGGTTTGATGTCTCTACCAGGGGGTTAACTTTGATGTGTGTACAGCAGGATTTAAGCAGACAACCTGCTATACCTCCTAAGACACAATATTACACAGGACCTATCCCTTCAGCCCTGTCCTAGGCTCAGGTTGATTAACTTCTACACGAGTCTCACAGCGCAGCAGCAGATGACAATTGACGTTACAGAGCATGCAGAGGATCCAAATGGGTATAAACCCCCTCAGGATGACAACAGCCTCAGGAGGAATGTCACAGTTTCAGCTCTAATAAATCTCTTTACTTTCTATTCCATCCAGCACTTTTACTTTTCAGGGTAATGGTTATCACAGCTTCTTGGGGCTATTGCTTGACCATTCAATTTTAGGATTTGTTGCAGCAGAATATTGCAGAGTACAGTTCGGAGCCCAAACACTAGAATTTCTCCTGCTGAGCTGATCAGGGTTTTTTTTTTTTGGCAGTGCAGCTCACCAAATCACAGCCCCGCTGACCAGATTGTGCTACACTGAGGCCAGAGGTATTGTTCTCCCATTTCCCCTCTATAAAATTGCCTTCCTGAACCTAGATTATGCTTCCAGTACACACACACTCACGAAACTATATTTAAGCTATCCCAGAATTCAGCAGAAAAAGCAGGCTGGGTGGAAATGTTGACATTACACACATCCTGATTATTATTTAAAAACAAAAAAAGAGTCTACCTACACTCCTACACCCAAACAAGCACACTCCCACAGGATCTCGTTATGTACACGGTGTGTTTCTCTATGTGTTGGTATTAGCTCAGCACCCCCACTGAGTGTGAATTTTCAACATCTTGTTTTATTCATGCTGCACAAACAGCACATAACATATGTCTACTGATCTGTGTTGATTTATAGTAATACTCTGACACATGTTGTCATCCTGGCTTACTTTCAGCACGTTTTGTTTTCCATCTGTTAATTTGGGACTCGTCTCAGGGTAAACACGACACCACACAGTGTGTGCCAAAACAGAACAATGCGTGTTTAGCTCTGTTGTGTGCTGACTGAGATTGGGTTTTTGACACTAACATGACTCCGGTAAAACATTTCCATTGTTGCTGTAGAAAAAAAAAATGCTTTGAAGATTTGAAAAGGTGCGAAGGCCTAAAAGAGGAACCTTCACTACTGAATAACTACTTTATCCCTCCTTTTTAAAAGAAATTCACCGGTGCATGTCCCAGTGTTTAAATACAGGCAGAGCTGAGGGTCACCAAGTTGTCTACAGGTAACAAGACCATGTTAAAACCACTACAACTTAAACTATATACACACCATAATATACCATTTCCAAGAAAACTCATTGGCATCCATCCATCCATCATGGATGGATGGATGGATGCTCTGTTAATGCTCTGTTAAGGTTTTGAAAGACTTACAGCAGAAAAACTGTAGTGTCAAATTCATTGAGATTTACGAGACATCGTTTGAAAGCTAATATCACATAGTTTTTTTTAAATGTAGTTTAATTAGGATCTGGGGAACGCAAAGCCCAACCCAAGGTGGGTGACCAATATCTTGTTGGATTTTTAGAGGTTAAAACATTCTAGTTTTTCCAATATATCCAGACTGCAGCTGTTGGTAGCTCGGAGGTGAACAGTGTAACCATTATTTCATTGCTTGTCACTGGGCCGCTTTATTAGGCCTCCCACAGGACTCATTAAAGTGTTTCATTGCTCTCCATGTCTCTTGTCTACTCTCCTTTTACACAACCACAAAGTGTGATATTTTGTTTTAAATCCAAAAACTAATGAACCAACTGCAGCTAAATCTTGAATAGGAAAAAGTTCTTTTGTTTACATCCTAATTTACATTTCTATTCCTTTCTCAGAGTTTTGGATTCTCTCCTTCGACCGTATTCTCCTTATTGGATTTTTCGCTACTTCTGTGGCAGACGTGAACTCATGATCTGCCCTCTAACTGGTTCTAGTTTGTACAACCAGCTAATGAGATGAAGAAAAAAAACATCACTGTAACAAGCAGCTAATCAGACACAGCAAAAGCAGCAGTCATACATTTTTTAAATGATGGATCATGTGTGTTCCTTGTTTGCATGGCTGCTGCAACTTCGGCTCTTTGATGCTGCCTTATCAACGCAGCTGGCCTATGATGCCTCAAAATCCACAGTACAGCTTGATTCATTAGACTCAGTATTTTTTTTTTTTTTGGGGGGGGGGGGGGGGGGGGAGTTTGCTAAGGTTAACCAAGTGCATTCTGGGTCCATGGCAAAGTTCCCCAAAGCTATTCAGAATCTACAACACAATGCTAGGACAAGAGAGAGAAAACACTGATGAAATTTCATCATGCTGCTCTGCAAAGGCAATTTGTATGACGAGTGTGAGTTGGAAGAGTCACAGCAGAGCCAGAAAATGATTGCCACTAAGATGGAATTTGTCTTTCCAAAGACCTGTGGGATGTGAGTGGGAGGTTAGATTCCTAAATTTGTGTTTGAAACCTTCGGAACTGACTCCGTGACAAAAAAGCCTTAAAGGTTAAAGAAAACACTGAAGTTTTATGCTGTCAATGTCTTTCTGCTTTCTTTCCTGTCCTCAGCATCTGGTACTGAGAACATTGATATTTAAAATCCTCCATTGATCATATTTGTGTGCGTTAGGTTTCTCAACCTATTACCATTGCTAAGCTTTCTCCTTCCACTCCAGTCATTTACAAGTACTGGAAATGGAAAAGAGGCAGAATTAAATTAATTGTTTACAAATGAAAAGCGCTGTGTTGAATGAGGTTTGTTGTTATCGATCTAGATGGTCTCGTACAAATATCAACTTGATCCCAGAAAGAACCTTGTTAACAAGAAATAATTCTGACCTCCTGGACTCATGTAAGAATGGCTGAAGGCAATGCTCTGCAATGCAGCACATCAGCAGCGAAGGCAGCAGGTAAGTAAAATCTCAGGACTGGTCATAGCCTTTACAGATAAATGAGGATGGTTAGTCACTTCTAATGACGATACTAAGGACGGGATTGTATCTCTGTATCTTGAGGAGGTCAATTTAATTTCAATTAAATAATTGAAATTGAGGCAACAGCGTCATTAAAATGTCCCCCTTCTTTTTTCTTTCCAAGTATATCAACCCAGAATTTCATTTCTACACAGAAACAGAACTCAAAAGTAGTTCAAAAGCAGGGCTTTGCCAACCAATTTGTGCTTTAACGGGAGTTAATAAACACTAGCAACTTTCCAAGACAGGCTACAGTTTCAAAGAAGTTGATGAACTTAACAAAAAAAATCAAATTTTAAAAAATTTAAAACAAACAAACAAAGAAAATAGAGCCACTTAAGAGCCTAATGATCATCAGCAAACTGTGAGGCAATTAAAAGCAATACTGAAGGAAACTGATGTGTCCCTTGTAATAAAAGGGTGACAAAGAAAGCCATCTTTTTGTGGCAGCAGTGGTCTGGAAACCGGCTTGGGGTTTTTATCAAAGTGGTCTGTTATTTTAAAATGTTTGAAAAGAGTACATAGCAAAATGTAGCAATGAAATTGCCCCAAAATGCAGACCTTTGCTTCTCAACAGGAACAATAGGCCCTCACATAATAAGTAATTTCATTATCAGTGATTATTTTGTTTCAATTAACAATTTCTACACTTAAAAATAGCTCTAAATCTACAAAGAAACTATGTAAATGTTATGGATTTTCTGTTTACCTTATATCCATTCATTTAGGTCCACTATGCAAAGTGGGGTAAATAATTATCCTTATACTCACAGTCTACGATTCTGGCAAATTCATCCAGCAAAATTACGCTGTCCATGTGAACGGCAGGATTACGAATAGGTAAGTTGAATACTGAATATTTTCAACACAGGAAATACTGGCACAGATTGTAAGCATCCAGTGTGCAAAGGCATTTACAGTTTCGATTTTGTAAACCAGAGCAAATCAAAAGCAACAACTCAGAGCAGACTGAAGCAGAGCAACAGCGGCGTCTTTCAATCTGTCAAAATGCTTTCCTTTAACCCTTAGTCCAAGGTTTTTGGGTGTACACTCACAGCTGTCTGGTGATTTCAAGTGTATTAGGATTTTATTAGTTAGATCCAAATAGAAAACAACAGACAGACACTGAAATATAATGTCCCATAGACAAGGAACACATGAATGGTGAAGCACAGAGAGATGCCACTGTAGTGCTGCGAGTATAAAGACACTGGCAGGATTTCTGCATTTTCACTGAGAGCAGCCTGTCATTCTCTGGAGCTCCCGTCCTCACTTCTAAATGACAAGAACAAAGAGATGATGTTCATCGAAAAGTCTGACCGCCACAATAAAAGCCTGGCATGACAATCGATTAATGGTCACGTGTCACTGGGTTTCTCAGTGGTCAAGAATAAAAATTTAAAAAACAAAAAACACGCGAAGGACTCAATGTAGCGGCACCAAAACTCATTTTAAAGTTTAAAGGCCTCATATTTGCTGCACAACACCAGAATCATTTGAAGTGAAGAAACAAACGAGCAGCTCGGTTAGTGTCACAGGCAGTGTGGAATGAAGTGTGCCAAATAGAGGTGGGCGAATTGATCTACAGATCAATGACGTCGATACTTTGTTTTTATCCTCCAAGTTCAGTATGTAGCCCACTCAATTGTATTGAATTATTTTTTGGAAATGAAAAAAATATACCTCAGACACACACTATGGGAAAAAGTCGGTCAAGTCTATTTTATTTATTTGTACCATTTTTTTTCTCCATATTTTACCATAGTTAACCAACAGAAGTTGACCCAATATGCTTAAAGACTAGCACATTTACATTTCAGGTCTCCAAAATAATAGATGAAAAGCTGAAAGGTGCGTTTTGTTGAGTTAATGAAGTAAAACTCAAATTGTTTTAATGATCATTAAAATGTGGTCAAAATTTGATGATGATTCATCTCTTAAGTCATGACACGCTGCTCTCCCCGTCATAAGCTGTGTTTAAAAGGTCAAATCATCTGCACTGATGTTGGTAATACTGGCCAAGTATTTACTTGGTAAACTTGGTAAATACCAAAATTTGCAGTATCACACAGCACTCATGTCAAAATCAGCCAAAAGTCACATTTGATCATTTGCCAAAGAAGAAGAAGTCATACTGGTTCAACACCAAACATAACTACTTGTACACGACACTTGTTTCATCATAAATATCGACATAAATACACACATAAACAAGAACGGACATTCTACAGCCCAAGAAGGCTCTGCTGTGGAAAACACGCAACAGTTCCGATGTCATTCTCTCAATATGAAACCAACACGGAGCTGTGCCAAATGAAACTTTTATCACTCTATTCAATATTCACTCGCTGCAGTCAAGTTTCCACAATGTTGCCATCTGACCATAATCCAAAGAATTCCTCCATAGCAGACCGGGATTGTCAGTACTCCGTCATCATCACCACATGGCTGTTGTTGAAATAATCAACCTTACAGTACTTCCAAGCACCACGGTGATGAAAGAAAGTTACAAAGCTTTCTTGAAATTGTATGATTCCTCTCTTCACTAACACAGAAACAAGAAGAGGAGAATGGTGGAAACTGCAGCTGTCTCTCCTGTGGGGACGTCTGCAGAAATCGGTAGGGCTCAGCTACAGCTAGCCTTATCAGTAGTGCTACAGCAAAGGAATGTCCCACAGCAAAAAGAGAAGAAACAGGCAAATGAATTTCATTTTAATGGAAAGCATTAAATGTCTGAAACTGCTGTTGCTTATTTTGCTGCTGGGATAAAAGAAAAACAGACCATTCAGAACCTTTTTAATGCCATCATCTTTCAAGCGTTCCTTCCTATTAAAGACGAACATGATCAGTCAGTAGAAGGAGTAAATTTAATTTACTGCTGACAGCTGAGCATCTATACAATCACTGCCAACATAAAACCCTCTGCTCTAATTTACGACATCGTTATGTGGATACGTGTGAGCTACACCAACACTCTGTGGATGTAATGGCAACAAATCGGCTATTTAAGGCCACTGCAGACTTAATGACACGGTCTACCTTTTGTTCGGTCTTTCATCCGACGGAGGGAATGAAGAGGAGAATTGTAAGAGTTGGAACAACGGGCTGGTGCTGCTCACATTTTTGCTCTTAGTCCGTACTTGTGTTTTTTTCATTTTTTCAACTTCCAGCGCTAAAATGATAGATGACGACGATGATGACGAATGGTCTCCATGCTACCTCATCCGCCCAGCAGACTAAACTGAAATCAATTAGGAGGCACTCTCTCCACTGAAGTGTAAATGAGACAATAGGTAAGATATCCATCATCTACTCCTACTCCTCTGACATGCATGCCAGCTGGGGTGAAAAACCACAGTGAAGAACAAGTCTGTGGTGTTTCAGAGGTTTGTGTGGGCTGATGTTTTGAACAGATACTAACTATTGCAGTCACAATGTAATTAAAGCACATGCAGGATTTGGTTTGAGTTGCAAATACCATATATGTAGATTCACCGGCGTGTTTGGCTGCAAAAACAACCTGCTGAAGTTCACACTAGCATCAGAATGGAGAAGAAAGGTGATTTAAGTGACTTTGAATGTGGCATTTCTGCTGATGGCAAATGGTCACAACCATGTCTTGAGTTTGTAGAGAACAATCCGAAAAAACGAAAGAGAAGATATTTGAGTTCTTTGAGTCTAAATACCTCTTTGACACTAGAGGTCAGAAGAGAACGGCCAGACTCTTTCAAACTAATAGGAAGGCAACAGTCCGGCAAACAATCACTGATTACAACCAAGGTATGCAAAAGAGCATCTCTGAATGCACATGTTGAACCTTGAAAGCGGCCACACTGTAAGGTCAGAACCGAACACATGCATGGACTCGGGTCAGATGTTGCTGTGTCTGATGAGCCTCGATTACTGCTGCAAAACTGAAATGGTAGGATCACAATTTTACTTGAACAACATGAACGCATGCTCAATACCAACCGAGCATTTTGGAATGCAAGTGTTTCCATTAAGTGCGATGCTATCATGTCATTATGGACCAACATCTCTGAGTGATGTTTCCAGCACCTCGTTGAATCAATACCATGATGACTTACAGGAGTTTTAAAGGCAAAAGGAGGCACACCCCAGTAGCAGCTAGCTGCAACTTCACAACAGTTTGCATACCATAGCTCTTTGACCAACATGATATTTCCTGAAAGCAGTAGAGTAATGTTTCATACACAAAGCTTTAAGTGAGCTTGAATGGAGATGGAATATGAATGGAGAGGTTGGCTCTGAGTCAGTTTTTGTTTCTGCATTCAAATATTTATTATCCTACTAGCTGTTTCTTTATCATTCATTGAGATGAATGACTCCAGCTGAAAGAACGCCCTCCACACTATAGCAAATAAAGTTCCTTCAGAGGGAGCACACATGATATAAATGGTGTATTATAGCAAAACTATATTTCTCAGCCTAGTTACAAACATCCTGAAAAGACAATGGTTGATGCCGCACGGAAAGCAGTGATTTTGTGCTGCTTTCCTCGATAAACTGTGATGGCACCATTTGGAAATGATTCCAAGAAACAGTTGCTGCAGCACCTAAAGATAACCCAATGCAGACACAGACTCCTCATATTCAGTTCCCATCCTGTCAGACAGACTGAATACTGATCACCTCTTGCTGACAAGGTCCACCCTGTCAGCATATCTTCCCATTTTTAGAACTGATGTTAAAGTTTGAGGATGGAGTATGATGCACAACGAGGAGGTCAAACTCGACCACATAAAGTAGTTTAACTGTACATTTAATCCCTGAGATATCTCAATAAAAGAAAAAGAAGGGCACTTTCAACAGTACATTTCAGCTTTTTTACATCATAAAGACACGCTGCTGCAGTTAATGAAAGGCATCTTTCAGTGTGAATTTTTGGGCTTAAATTGTAAGGAATAAATGTGGAAAATTGCAGAGAAATTTCTGGTAACTCATTGCTCAGAATATCCGGTAAATATAAAGAAGAAAATGTTTGTTCATTCACAGAAAATGACCTGTTTTATTGATTTATTAATTACTTTTTTGCTGTAATTTCTATAGTAGACGAGGGGAAAAGGAAAATTCTTAAAAACAGAATACAATAGAAAGTATTGTTAAAGTATTAGTAATATTAAGCCTTCCAGTTGTGAGAAATATAATAACCACTGATAAAAAAACCAAAAAACCCAGGTTTTATGCAGACTCAGACGTTCAGAATACCAAAGCAGCTGACTCAACAATTACAGAGACTCTGTGTGCTTGTGCTTTCTAACATGTATCATTACAAATTCCACTGGATTATAACTAGTAATGTTAAAGTATTTTGCACACTTGCACAACAGATGTTTTCAAACCATATAATCAGTACGTTAGGGAGTAAAAGAAGCGGGAGTGCTGGCAACAAAAAAATAAATAAAACAGTCCAGTCAGAGAGAGCATATGAAAGACCAAAAAGAAGGAAAATGGCAATACAACAAAGACCGTTTGTGAGTTCAAGGCTTTGTGAGGAGTCTATCCACACAGCGGCTGTGGGTAAAGTGGGGTTGACAGCGGCAGCCGGCAGCTTTAATGAAAGTGTCTGTGGAGGGGAAAAGGTTTCATTAAAACCATATTGGAGGGCAACATCATTTCATCCTCGCGGCCACACACATGCAATGGCACACACAGACTCTAGAGATCTAACAATCTTAGTAACCTCCTCATCATCCCCTTTCTTTCACTCTTTCATCTGTGGGTGATCTAAAAGGCAGCGAAATCATTTGCCTCAATGCAAGGCGGATGTGCTCTTGATAACACTCCTCGACTTGTCCGGATTTTCGTGCATTTAGGGAGAGTGGGGGCAGTTAGGGAGAGGAGGAGTTCACGCTCGCAGGAACTCAATGACTGAAATATACAAGAGTACAAAGTTTAATATTATTATTGTGTCACATATTTACAGGAAATGACAGCAAACATGCGTGCGCATCTTTGTTTTTGTCGAACCTCGTACAAAAGACATGGCTGGTTCCAAAACATTTTAAAAGGATTAATGGAAGCGGGGATGATGATTTGACAGACTCGAGGCTGACAAAATAAAAAGGAAAAGGCAGAGGAGGGCAGGGGAGAAAGGCGTGGATGGGAGCTGGCAGCATTAACAGACAGGAAAAGGATGCAGATAAGCACAGGAGGGCTGAGTGCAGGATTGAGACGCAGCCACAGAGGAGAGATAGGAGGAGGGATGGTTGCAGCGGTGAGATAATGCCGAGGCCTGGGGCTGATAGATGAGGGCAGCTCCAAGGTCAGCCTGAGAGCAGCAGATGACTGCATAACATTATCACTTGGCTGCCGAGTGTGTGTACTCACAGATATGTGAGTTTCAGACCCTTTCACCAGGACATAAAAGGGTCTGAAAATGTTGTATGCAAAAAAAAAAAAAATCATGATAATAAAAAAATATTTTTAATTTGAGATAAAGTCCAACAAAGCAAAAAAACATAGCAGACAGAGGTGAGTCATACTTTATAACAAAATGCTTCTAGCGATACGTTTCAGAACTGGCATCTATCTTGAAATGCCTGGAGGATGTTATCTGCGCATAAACAGAATCCATGAAATAATTCAGAGTAAAAACAACTTGAAAGGTTGCTGACTTTGCACAAAAAGGTTTTAAAAAGCCCTGGAAGTTATACTTCCACCCCCATCTTATCTGTTGCAGAACTCTCCCATAGTTTGCTTGGTACAGGCCATCTTAAAAGAGCTTCCATCTATAATTATTTACTGAACGCTCAAATAGCAAACAACACAGAAACTTGACCTTTAAATTATGCACTGCAGTCTGACTGCTCCGATAGGCAGGACACAGTCACTCTATTTATCAGTGTTCTGCCTGCCAGTTCACCAGAACACATTATGCAGATGACGCAGCCATATGTACAAGCTAAGTGTATATTCAATATCCAGTTTAGTAATGGAGAGATAGAGAAGAAATTTTAGGAATTATTTAATAATTTAATAAAGAAGAAGATTTTACAGATGGTTAAGACCAATGTGAATCCTTTTTAGGTAATATGAAACCACACACCCACTCTGAGCAGTTATTTATTTATTCTGTGATATTTTCTCATCTGTTGCATTTCACTAAAGGCATCATCATCCATAATTAAGCACTCACCAATATATACAACCAAAATACAACCAATCCCTGAAAATAATGGATAAAAATCATTTTTGGTGGCATCATTGTCTCATTTATGACAAACATTAAAAAAAGAAACCTGGATCATGTTGAATGGTAACTGTAGAATACTTTATGACAGATCTAAATTTGGACGATCACAGTTCTCAATAAAGGCTAGTGGTGTGCAAAATAGCCTCAAAATTATATTTGTGATAATAATATTCAGGACTGTATTAAAAAACAACAACAAAAACAATAAAAACGCTGAACAATGTTTTAATTGGTAACGTCCAGATAGCAGCATTTACTAGTAAAAACAAAATCAAGGGCATTTTCTATCTTTGCTTACCAAAGAGTGTCATATTCACTGAAGACAGAATACCCGATTTTCTTGCCAAAGGGTGCCAGCAGCAGCACCATTATATCACCATCATGGCACTGACACTTCCGTATATAAAGGGACACAGCATAAGTTTAATGTGAGCTCAGGTAATTGTGTTTCCCTGGAGTTTTTACTAAAGTGTAACGCATAACTGCTCAACCCCTGTATTGCTTGTGAATGCTTCTTTGCAGGCTGCTGTTGTGCTCTGCATTGTTTTTTGACTCTTTTGCAAATGAAACATCACAGAGACAGCCCACTGACGTGAAAAACCCATTTATTTCAGATTTCCACGACACTCTGACAAAAACAATAACTAAAGTAACCTAATCTCGTAACTCTTCAAAAACTCTACAATATTGTCACACATTAAAATTGAAAAATGCCTGGGATGTTTTATTTTGGATCAAGGAAAAAAAAAACACACCCAAAGTTTTCCCACCATGTAACCACATCCACTGGCGGATTACCAGATTCCAGTTAGAAGTGCGCTTCACAGCCTGGCTTTTGCCTTAAGTGCTGAAACAAGTTTGCTTCTACCTGTAGCAGGAACAGTTTTCTTACATAGTTTGCAAAGTACTGTGCTCAGTTGGAGTTGGAAATCCACTTCGTAACTTACAACGTAACCAGAAACCCCCTGTCAATCCTACGCCATAACCGTGCACATATCTTGAATCTTGTACCTCCCAAGAAATTAAACACGTCAGGTTGACGCAGCCTGCAATGACTGACTGGTGTGGAAGTTTATAGCATAGGGTTAAAAGGGGAAGGGAATGACACGTGGTGGTGTGTGTAAAGAGGGGAGAGAGTCGCTCTCGGTGAGAGCTGAGCTATGGAAAGCACGCCAACTATGGAGGCAGTTTGCAGGGAAGACGAGCTCTTCAACAACGATAGAAACTATGCAGGGAGGAGCGGTGAGGAGAGGCTGAGGAGGAGGAGGAAGCAAAGCAGAATGAAGGGAGAGAGGAGGGGCAGGAAGGAGGAGGAAAAGCAGAATGAAGGGGACAGAGAAGACAACATACTGAAGAATACAAAAGGGGGTGGGGGAACTGAGGGTGATAGGGATGAAGATAAAGCGCAAAGAGGTGGGGGGGGGGGATAGAAACAGGAGGTAAAAAAAAAGATAAAGTCTAGAGAGAGGAAGAGGAAGAGGAGAAGGAAACGGAGCATTATTAGATGAGGATAGGAGGACAGGGCTGACGGAAGCAGAGCAGCGAAAGCAGCCGGGGGGGGGGGGGGGGGGACGACGACCTTGTTCCTGGCCGTGTCTTGATTTTCCACCTGTTCCTCAAGGCACTTCTTTAAAAGTTCACTTTCAACTGGAAAGTGGGTGCAGAGGGGAGGAAGTCTTGGAGGAAAGGGCATCAGTGTGAGGCTGAAAGGTCAGTTGCCAGAGCAATTGCATGCGCTCGTCCAATGGTGAGAAATCTGTAACTCTGATTAACAGCTGCTGGACGTGCCAAAACCTCAGTGCAAGGGTTTCCTTATGGTAGAAGGGTTCAAGTGGTTTTTGTGGAGCCTTGATCTCAAATGGAAATACATGCTCGCAAGAGGAATGACCTGATAGTTAGAGATCAGTGGGACGTCTGAGATTCAAGAAGACAAAGGGTTACAGCAACACCCCCTACAGACCCAAGAGTAAAACAGCGATCTAGAGAATCTAGAGAGATCTAATCTAGAGAGCTATAACGCTACCAGTTAAAATCAGGCAGCTAACCAAGGACATCATAAGAGAGAGGCTGAACATTCATCCTGAGTAGAAGTGTTTGGGAAACTGGACGTGTTACTTGACTGATGCAAGTGCATTTGCAGTCCACTGAGACAAGTAAGTTGGTGTTTTGAAGCTTAGTACATGCACAGTACAAGTTAAACCTACAGAAACGAAAACGATTTTAAGCCCTCGTCAGTAATTTACTTTTATTTCTTCCTGCCTATGGTTTGACCGCTGACAAACAAATAATGCTCAACAAATTTACTGGATCACTGCCCAATGTAAGGTTTATGTCACAGCTGCCCGCAATTAACAGTACTGGAAATGACCAACATCATTTTTCAAATGTATTGTTTTGCATAAAAAGCTGAAAAACATAGTAAAACATAATCTTTTTTTTAAATTAAGATGCCAAATTACAATTATTTACTTGCAATCATTGAATAGAATAAAACAGCTTTAGTGGGCGAATGTTACAATTGATTAACTTCCGATTCTTTCAAAGAAATCCAGTGTCCCGCCTCAAAATTGGGTATAAAACCATGAATTCAGTTTGTTATTTGACTAATAGGAAGTTTTTAGTTTTAAAGAAATCTGTCAGCTTTCTAAAATATTTTGATTTTCTTCTTAGGTGGTCTAACAAATTTGCTCAGCACCGTTCTTGTAGTTCTTTTGTCTTTGTGTCAATCAATGTGGGAGACCTGCATAACATAAAAACCACTAAAACCATTTTTTCTTCTCAGCGATGCAACTGAATTGCTATCATTTGGCATCTTAATTCAAATCTGAAAATGTGCTTTTACATTTTTTTGTTAAACAGTACATTTGAAAATTCATAAATAACAACAATGCAATCAGGCAACATCTCCTTAGCACGGCATCAACAGTGGGTTAGAGGCAAATGCCATCCACGGGTGTCACTCATGGAAAACATGACAGTTGCCTTGCTGGGAAAAGAGTGTTTCTGTTATTTTAGCTCCCAGCTGAACAAAACTGAGTGTGTGGGCTTTTAGGAAGAGAAAATTAACAGCTGTAAATCAATGGGTTTTGCTCAAATTATAATGCAAAAGAAAATAAGGCACTTGACAGCAAAGTGAACAAGAAAACTAATAATTTCATTCCAATTATCTTGTTTAGAAAAAAAAATCCCAATTAAAAAAAATTATATTTGCTGAAATAAAATTGAATCACCCAGCCTTACTTACTTACTCAGGCTTCTCAGGTTTTCCTACATTTACAACCAGTTCTTTAACCCACTACAGTTACAAAACTCAGATGAAAAAAAAATCATGAAAGGAAATCTGGGAATGCTTGAGATCCCCGTTTTGTCCGATCCACTGCCCAAACTCTAATACATTTCATTTGCGGTAATCAGTGATCTACATCCACTCTTTAAGGTTCTTAAGTTACGCTTTTCACTTCAATCATCGATTAATAAAGCAAAAATTTATACCAAAGAAATCATTTCTTTTTTTGTGTGTATAACACTTTTTGCTAGCACACTATATTCCTGAATTTCACGCTGTCATTGTAGAGTAAATGATACTATCAAGCCAGGAGCTCACAGCTGTAAATTACTGACAAAAGCGTAAAGATCACTTTTACATGAAGAAAACCTCACTCCAGCTCCATGACCAATTGCCTTTCACTGCTCAGCAAAAAGAGCTGTAAACAAGCATTAAGAGGACAAATCAGGCCTGATAATAAAAGGAATATGAAGGGCGCGTGTTTGCAAGTGTTTAAGACAGACAGAGGATAGTCTGAAGCAGAAACTGGTGCATGACGTCCAGTATGCTGGAGCAGAGAGAAACATCTCATCTCTGAAGTTTGATGTCATTCAGTTTATTTCGGACATATTCCAGCTACACCATCTTGCAGGAGGTTGAGAGCTGGGTTATGTGTCCTTACTCCAGGATCACTGTGGCTGCAGAGCAGAACAAGGACTACTATAGGTGGCTGGAGTCCAAAATACTGGTGCTGGTATTGATTAGCAGGAGGCAAAACCTACTGGAGAGCAGCTGATTTATCTCCCCATCATGTGTGACTGACCCAAAAAATAAAAAATAAATAAAAATTAAAAAAAAAAAAAAATCACAAAATGAAATATTTTCAGAGAAGCACAAAAATACTGAACGATTAATGTAATAGTCACTGAATTGCCTTCTTTTGTGGCCCAGGCGCACGTACACATGCATGCATATCCTCGGCACAACAAGATATACTGCACAACTCTTAATTTCTAATCACCTCACACAAAAGGCAGGAGTTTTGATCTATTTTAAGAGAATTTCTTAGGAGCAATTTTTTCCATAGTGTGAAAAAGAAGAAAAGAAAAAGAAAGGATGGAAACTTTTTAGCAAAATTAAGCCTTGAGCCACAAGCAAATCACTGGGGTCAAAGCAGACATTTTACAACAGACAGCTGTAGTGAACCTTCTGAAAGCTCCCTTTCCTCCCAGGCACAGCATCTCTACCACAGTACCTTCCCATGTTTACGCTGCAGGGCACAGCAAAGCAGCAACCAGCTCAGCACTCCAACACCGCCCCCCTTCAACTGTCCTGGATCACCACCGTCCTGCTGCCCGCCGCAGGGCACAGTCAAGATTCATTCTTCGGTTAACTGCTGACATTTATAGAAAGAGGGTGGAGGTTCAGGTGGCACGTTGGGCCACGTAGGGTCTTGTGTGGGGTTTCAGGAAATTTCGGCATGAACCGTTGGGAGGGAGCCCTGCAGCATCTGTTTGCTATTACACTGTATTATCTTGTCAGAGAAAGAAGATGAGCAAGTGAGGCAGCGGGTTGTGAACGGTGGCAACGGAGCATGTGGAGAAACATAAGCTAAAGGGGAAAAGATGGAGGCAGGAATCAAAGGAGGTAAAGATTGGAGTGCAGTTAATAGTGCTGACAAGGCTGTTTGCCTATTTTGTCACTGCAAGCTTAGAGGCAGTGGAAAGAGGTGTGTGCCCGCTCTCTTAAAACAGGAGTACAGCTTCGTCGTACACCAACATTCAAACCTGCTGGTTTGAATGTTAGACAGTTAATTCACTGTCTAAACCTGCAGCAAACACTTTATACGCTTTATATCTTTCAAGCACAGATACATAATCCTCCTAAAAAAAAACCCACTTTGATTTACTTTCACATCATCGCTTGCATAGGCCTCCTGATTGAAATAAGTAGAAAATATGAACACAGTGTTGCTCACACAGAGACTTTACTTTGGCAGGCCGCCCAGGTATATTTACAGCTCTAACAGTATATCTGCCAACTCAGAGTTCTCTTTTTTTCCATCAGTTCTAGAGAACTATACCATCCTCGATCAACGGACGGTCCAGTTTGATTTCTTTTTACAAGTTCAGTTGGTGCTAAATACCTAACACCAGCCTGGTCAGGTTGTTCCTGTAGTAGTCCTCAAAATTTATTCAGCCACTTCACCAGCCCCATGTTCCTCAGTCAGATGGACTCCAACTCTGTTATCCCGAACTGCTTCTACTCAGGAGAGTACCACAGCCTGGACGGTGGAGAAGTCATTCAAGCCGAGCTCACCAAGACCACAGAGAAGAAGAAGTGTTGCATGATTGGTTGCACACCTGTTGTATGGAAATGTGAGTCTATTTAATCAGTGTTGTTATTCTCGTTCCCTCATTTGTCCCAACTTCACTTCACCCCCAACCAATCAATAGCAGATTATGCCGCTGCTACTGCTAATTGTTGTGAATAATAATTGTTAGGAAAATGTTCATTTTAATTTTGTGAAGCATATGCAGGGAAACAGGGAAAATTCTTACACGTTCTTTATAACTATTAACCAATGATAGGATGTTCTGTTAGTCATAAAATCTGAAGAAATTTGTGTCTACGTACTTCTGCGATCCATTTCACTCAACAACTTTACCACCAAGACTTTCCTCTATTGCTACAACATCTGCTTTTCACGCACAGACATGGACCAGGTATCTGTCAGATATCTCCTTTTTTTTTCTTATTTTCTTGAGTGATATTCCTAAAGTGAAATCAGGAGCGAAATCCCTCCTCCTTCAACCAGGAGCAAACTGGACAATTTGGTTGTTTGATATTTATCTGGGGGTTATTTAATGTTCCTGAGACTAAAATGTTAATAAAAATTTTACAGGATGAGATAAATTTCGGTGGCATGGCAGGCGTTAATTATAAAGTAAGAAGGGAGGGATCGAATTAAGTCTGTGTCGCCATTAGTTACAGCGAGGGCTGACAAAGACCCTGGCGTTTCGGAGAAAAAACCCCGTTAATCAGCCAGAGTTTCACTCGGCCTCTGATGAAGGGCAGGACGATGTGACAAGCAGAACAGATTGTTCATGGAAAAGGGGGCCACGTGCAAGAGGGGGATTAAATGAAAAGGCCAGGAGAAAAGGTGGGATTACAGAGAAGAGCAAACATAGGCAAGACGGAAAGACTTGCACATTTAGGACTACATATTATTCTTGATTGTAGCCTTAAATTTCAACAGAGAAGCCAGGCAGAAGGAGGTGTGTGTTTGCAAACCACATAAAGGCACTGGGTTGCTTAGTCACACATACACACAGTGTGTTGGAAGAGCTGAATATAGCTTGAAGACGACCAAATAAAAAGCTTACAGACAGAAATGAAATGGAACCTCTCATATACACTGACTAAAAATTATGGGGAAGATTCTTAGTAAGGTGCTAGGCCACTCCGTTCCACCACAATAGCTTCAATTCCTAACAGCTTTGGATATCTTAAGTCTCCTGAACTACTCGCGAGACGGAATACCCTTCTTAAACACTATATTCGCTCAGTCTGTGTTTTGATGATGCTTCCTGTGCTAAATTTCTACCCCAGATGACTAATCAGCAGTGTGCTGCTAGTGTTCCAAATACACCTCCATGAATATATTTTGCCAACTTCCAAATGTAAGCATATCGCCTATCCTTATCAGGGTTACTGTGAGGAAAACTGTTAGTGTGGTGTGTATTGTCACCATAAAAAAGTTCTGTATAAAGTGTTACAATATTGTGTTCAAGGTCAATAGATTTATCACAGTAACTCGGACTATATAGAGCTATTTAAAACTTTCTTACTACCATTTTTTTCCATTGACGACACATAGGCATACCAGGAATGATATACAGGGATTCTAAATATCATGTTATCTAATTATACTTTATAACATACATGACAATAACAGGTTATAACCATTTAAATACATGTACAATGTTCCTGGAAATACTATACTATATTTATATTACTGTAATACTATATACTATATACTATATTTATTGCAAAACATTTAAACACGTTTTACTTAATGAAGTGAATCCTACACGTACAATATCCTCATACATGAAAACAATATCAAATAATACTTCTAAAAAATAAAAAATACTATTACTGAAAATTATGTATATTAAAATGGGTTTTTAAACATAGCAAATAACAAAAGCCTGTACTTTGCGCTTGTTTGTACTGCACTACAAACTTTTTTGTACTATAAGCACGACGAAAACAAAGTGAATGTATACAAAATACAACACTTTTCTCCTTAAAGTAAATACTGCCCATAGAGTGAGCTGCTTTGGTGGAGGTTTGCTTCTTGTTTTTAACTTGGTTACAGTAAGTGGATTAGCGAGAATCCTGATTATTGCTTTTGTCCAAGAGCACCAACAGGGGGTCAGGTTATAGTACACTAGTGTAGACCCAGCCTATTGGGGCATTTGGCCCTGTTCACATGATAAACGGTGGACAGGACAGCAGAGTTTATCATGCTTCTACCAAGCTGGGGGGTGAGTAAGGGCCTGACAACGGCCAACTAATGAACACAGAGGAAAACGTGTAAAACTTCAGGCAGTCAAAAGATGTTTACCTCTTAGGGCTGTTTTTAAAGAATGCAATGCTCCTTAAAAGCCTGAAAATCCTTTTTTAAACAGCATCATACAGATTAAATTGGTCTTAAATTTCAACCTTGACATCCGTTTTTGCTTTGTTTAATGGCTCAGTTCTAAAAGGTTACTGCACGCTGCTTTTCAGATGCACTGACATAAAAATCATGCCTCCAACAGCACTGAGCTGAATAAATCATTACTCCATTAACAATTGAGTTACATACCATTACAAGCCTTACATGTTTTAGCCTTTAGCTCAAAGAGATTTCTGTAATCTCCCCAACAACCTGAACCATAAGTAAATAATGGAGTGTCTCGGAGGCTGTATACATCCCATCTCTCAATCAGCAGCTCGCCAAACCCTCTGCTATCTGTAACGAACACGGTAAGTTAAATATTAGCCACTTCTTAAACACACTTACATGGAAGTGACAGCCTGCCTGCTAGCACTTCGCTGACAGCTAGCATAGGATAAACCGCAGGTATAAACATGACATTGAGCAAGTGTCCAAAAACATTAATGTAAACTACACAGAGGCTCATTATGATCACTTAACCTTCCAAACCAATCGTCTCAAGCGTTGAAAACGGAATTTAAGGAGCAACTGGGGGCGAAAAGGGAGGGCGGGTAATGAGCCATACACAGGTCATTATTAGCGCACTTCATGACCTTTAAACTGTGACCTGAAGTTTGAAAAGGACCTCTGAGCTCTGGCCAAAACAAAAGAGAGAGAGCTTGAAGAACACAAAGAGATGCTTTAAAACACTCTACAATGAAATTCATACATAAGCAAAAATGGTTTAGCATAAATCTTTACCACTTCAAAACAGCAGCGAGGACGGCAAACACTACGTTTTACTTAAGAGGAAACCCTTTGGATAAAAACCCTCCTTCACACTTCCTGATGTACTTATAAAGACAAGCACGTTTAGCAGGCTTCTTCATGAGCACTCCAGGAGTTTTTAGCAGGCCTCTACTGATCATCCATAAGTCACAAACGTGGTAATAACCTTTATGGACCAGTAGATCTACTCTGAGACAGTTTCTGTGTCGAGTCTGTGTAGAGGCGTAGTTTCTTATTATACCCGCCATCCAACAAGAAAAATCCCTGAAACCCTTTAAAGACAGATAGTGAAACAACAAGCGGAGAAACCAGGAACTAGTCAGGTAAACAGATTTTATTTGGTGTGTTTTAATACATGATGGCATAATCCATTTTTATCCACTTTCTTTCAACCTCTCCAATCCCCTAAGTGGTCCTTGAGCCCAGATTTGAGGCTGTTACACACAAAAAAAGCCCACTCGAACAAGGCTACCTTCAATTCACTGTTTTCTACATTTTCTCTGTGCTGCACTTTGCTTACTGTTTATGAGCACCAACATGTTTTAGCTTGATACAGTGCTGTTGAGTCTCTGGCTACAAAGCAAGGAATTGATGACATTTTTCAGAAACATATTATCTGTTTGTGTATTAGGTCTTTTTCTCAGTTTTTCAGAGCATATTTAAAATAGAATCAGATCGACTAATCTGATAATAGGATTCCAGGAATGAATAAGTGAAGGCTACCGTCATTTCACATTTCTTCGGCTAAAAGGACACTTCTTATGTTAACTTTCAAGATCATATGGTTTTTTTTATTTTTCTTAGAGTCCACTAGAGAAGCTCTGGAAGATGCACAATTAAATCCTGTTTATGTATTGTATTATGGCTTTTCACAAAGCCCAGAAATTTATCCAATGTCTGGAAAAACCCCATCTATATCACAGATGGACACAGCCACCCATTGGCTTTTTGGTTCATGAGGTTTGAATGCGACGGGCTGTTTCCACTGACCTGACATGTCCGTGTTATTTCCCCAGCATTACTCTTCAGAGAGTTATTCAGCATGGTTTGCCACTCAGACATATTAAACATAAAGCCATTGATCTACTGTTGCTGCGGTGAGGACGAACAGTATGTAGGCATGTATGGAAAATACCAGCCAGGTTTACAGAGATCTTACTAAACTGGCTGTTTTTCGCGGTTTAATTTTCGACCTCATTAACTGTGGCTCAGTGTAGATTTCACACTAAATGCCGGCTCTTTTTCTACTGTATTTTTTTTTTTAATGTACATATTCAAAGACTTTTCAGACAGCTTTACCATAAATTAGTTACTCTACAACTTTCTACATGCCATTTACCTCTGTAAATACAATCACACTGCACTGTTCACAAGAATCTGTCAGTTTTGACAAATGTAATTTCTCTAGTATATCAGCAAGAAGCTGCAGAGTATCATGTAAAGCAATCATCACAATGCAAAAAGAAGATTCAATACAAATAAGTCACACAACAGATGAGTGTTTGAAGGTCCTTCATAATGCAAGACTTCTTAGAAAGTCCATTTATTAATTCAAGCGGATTACATGAACAGAGCCAAAGCTTCTTTACTTCATTAAAGTCAATCAAATAAAGCAGGTCAGCTCCGGCTGCCAGTAATTAAAATACTTTTTTTTTCCTGATGGAGAAAGGCTGTCACTTTTACTAATAATGCTCACCTATCAGCACTACTAACTTCCTGCTTCATTAGTTGTCCCCTTTCTGTGGTTGAAGCAGTTAATTCTCTCCTTGTGAGGACTTGAAATATGAACACTGTTCATATTTTCTGTCTGAAGGGAAATAAGCTGAGGCAGGTGTACACAATAGACATAAACAATACATGTTTGCACACAGTCGATAGAAAGTCTAAGGCAAAGGTACAAGCAACTGTACAATTACTTCACTTCAGCTGTCACCGTGATAATAACTGGCTCACCGTGATAATTACAGTTTGGTGACATTAATGTGATATTGTATCAGGTCCTCAAGCACAGTGTGAAGCTGGATGAATTAAGTCACGGTTCAGGGATATTTAATCATTTCAATTCTAAAACTTCTTTGCTGGGCGGCACAAGAAGGTTATAGGTTCATATCTACTGAACAAAAGACACATTTACAGGAGAATACAGCCATTCTTTGGTTGCCATTTCAGCGTTTCCTCTTTAAATTAAATAAGAAGTTAATTACTGTACTGTATTAACTGAGTTTCTGGTCTTTCTTGGAACTGTCGCACGATATTTGTTTAGTCCCATTTCGCTTATTCTTTGCACTGCGTGCTTAAGGTGATACTACATTTAATGTACAGTATCCCTCCCTTAGTTAATTATCACAGCTTCTTCACTCCTCGCGCCACACGGTTAAGGGAGTGCTACTGTATTTAATGTAAGTACTGTTAAGACAAACACTGGCCAGACCAAATTATTCCCGGGAGTCTGTTTTCATGGTGGCCTATTTCTAGCTGAAATTTGCACTGTGCTCGGTCACACAAACATCAGGAAATCAAAACCACGGCAATCAAAAGTCTCTGAAATAAGCTGAAAATAATCATCACAAAACTGCTACATGATTCAAACGTAAACATCTTTATTCCCACGAGTCTTTGGGCTCATAAGAAGGAACAACTAATTTTAATAGAGCACAAAACTGTTCAGTACTGTAAATATTTCCTCTCAGTGCTTAACTGTATTCACAAAAATGGCACACTACTGTTCAGAACTTCCATCCAATTTCTGCAGTGGACAGTTTGTGCAAAGCTTTACGACAGTTCGCTAAAATGCAAACTAAAACCCAGACTAATAAACTTGCACTGTGTTTTCCAGCCACCAGCTAATTGGTGCACCGAGCGAACACAAAGGTCCTGGTTCAGCCTGACAGCCAGAGGAACTGACAAAGCATTTTCATTTCTGTCTTTTACGCACTCCAGCTCCACCGCTGTGCTCTTTCAGCCCTCACAAATGTCTCGTCAGACACATCTAATCTTCTCATCCCATGCTGCTCAGTCTTCCTACAGTCAGTTAACCCAGCAAAGGGCGATTAATGAGAAATTAATCTCTTTAATTCACTGCAAAGGTCTTCTCTTCTTTTAACCAGATAAGCTGCTGCTGCACTTTTCCAGATTATGATAATAATAAAATTAATTTATGAAGACCAGCATGTAATACAGGATCCTCATCTCTGACTGGTCTGTAGCTGACAGGGAGAAAAAAGGCAAAACAAGACAAGAATGCATTTAGGTGGATTTTATTTTATAGCTCTTTCAATCTGTATATGAAAATCGATCTTTTCACTAACAGAAGAAAGAAAAAAATGTGACATGATCCTCATTTCAGCTTTAACAAAACAGGTGGAGAATTAAAATATATCTTTGTCATTTAATGATTCACTATATAACTGCAAAACAGACCCTGAGTTCCAAAAAAAAAAAAGTTCATAAATGCATTAGTAACTTTTTCAACATTACATTTCTTTCAGCTGGGAAGTTTCACTACGTGAAGTGAAAACTGCTCTTCCCATCTGTTAAGTGTTTTTCTCCATTAATTTCTGGAGAGATCATTAATCATTCAACAACAACGTGCAACACAGTGGGTATGTTTACTCGTGTGTGTTTTTATGTGTGCACGCGTGTGTGTGTAACAAAACGTCAAATCCTGCCGGTTTTTGCGTTCGGCTCCATTCTAGGTGCCTATTTCCGGCTCTGCACTGTTGTCTGTTTGTTATCAGCTACCAGCCTACAGGTGACTCATGCACACAATGAACAATGAAACCATACATCAACCGGTTGCCAGGCAACGTCCAAAACTTTGACTGACTCTGCAGAAATAGAGTCTGATAGTAACCTTGCAAGAAAAACACAAGCTGCAGGAGAGCATCATTTTGACTAACTTTCAAAAAATTTCACAAGCTGCCGGTGTTACACGAACATTTCAATTAGAAACAAAACATGAGTGCGGGTAACAGTTAGCTTTGTTTGGTAGCTGTCATATAAAAGACAAACCAGTTACTGTAATTGTGGCAGGGAAATAGGAAGTTGTGATCAAATCTTTTATGATTATTCATCACACTACTGCATTTCAACACCACAGAACTTGGAACCTTGGGGAAAACTGGCATGTTATCTTTTGTCTAGGCATTGTTTCGATTCCACTTTTATATTGCTGTTCAGTGAGCAGAGAGTAGAAGCATCCAATCTGTGCATTTGCTGTGCTTTGTCAACAATTGCTTCCCCCGGAACTTTCTTCAGCTGCTCAACAGTAAAAGCCTGGGAAGCGAGGGGAAAGTTGATCAATTCTATAATGAAAAGCTCTGTTTGATGCCCAATTGTCGTCCTTAATCCTCAGTGAACTGGTTTTATGGGGCAACTCTAACTGCAAGGATAAATAAAGGACAGCTCCTCTATAGCTCCCTTTGGTGTTTCTTTCTAAGTGAAACTAATGGCAAAGATGCATGATTGTCTCTGCCAGTCAGAAACCTGCTGAAGATAACAGTGTTTCTACTTTCGGTGATTTCTTTTCCTACTTAAAAAGTCCAGATTTTGCATAAGGTGTAAGTGTGTACTAATCAGTAAATGAATGTCCTAAAAGTAATTAAACAAACCAATCATTTCTGCATTTACCAAAACATACTGGGGCATTCCAGTGCAGTTTTCTTACATAATCACTGAGTGGAGACTGCTTCGGCATACTGGTAACCCAACTCAAACAAAATGCCTTCAGAGTGACTCCTGCAGCGCCCCGATCCCCAACGTGATCTCCATTCCAAGTTTGATACCTGTGGTTTCCCTCCATTGTGTTGTCCAGCCAGTGTCAAACCATTTTCACACCGGAGGAGCCAAACCATTGCTCGTTTTCTTGCCAACAACAACAGCTGCCATGGCAGCATTCCGGGAGGTCCACTTTTTAGGAGCAGGTCACTTCTTTGTTAAAGGGCCAACGAGGTTTTTTTTTAAAAACTCTGCTTAAAGGTTGAGCAACTTGCTGAAATGAGCCAATGGCAGAGCAAAAGTGAAGTCTGTTAATGAGGGAAAAATGGCAGCTTTTTAAAATAAAATGTCAGCATGTGTGGGGGGCACAATTTTCTTTAAAACCACAAGATTATAAATAGGGACAGAACTAACACTTCGTTTCCACCTACAAGTTCAGCACCAGTCCCTGAAAACATCAACACCTCCAACAACATCAGCTTGCCGCAATATGATTGGCAGACACACTGATTAAGATGAAGCCTTCTTTTTTGGGAGTGAAAAAGCTGTAAATCTTGGATTTACACAGCAGAAAGAGGGGGGAGAGAGGGGGTAAGAGTCACACTCCAGTGCACCGCTTCAAAGGAAACTTCAAAACACTGATGGAGCACATGGGAGACCAAACCTCCCACCAGGCAAGACATGTCAAAGACGCTCAAAGGGCTCCACGTTTAAACTCCAAGGTGTGTTCACACAAAACTAATGCTAAATAACACTGTGGCCTTCTCCAAGTCAGTTTTACATGGCTTCAATTTGGTAATCTGACATGTGATTTAAGCATTATATGTAAAATTGATATTTAAAAATCCAACTGAGTCTGTCTCTGAATTAAATGAGTACAAATATTAGAGGAAGCATAATTGTAGTGCTCATTATTAGAAGTAATAACTAAGCTATAAGCCTACAATAAGCTAATGTTACGTTCAGGGTCCAGTTCAATAGCATTACGCTCTTCCATCATAATTAGCTTCGCAATGCCAAAAAGTAAACAAAGATTTTAAAAGAAAAATTAAAAAAAAACCGTGGACAACGTGGAGTCGTGTCCTATCAAATGATGTGGATAAGGAAAAATATGAAAAAATGCAAGATTTTAAACGGCGTCCTGTCAGGCTCCTTCCACTCACCCGTATTCTTCTCATCGCCGCCACTATCTCCACTCGGCTGCTCGGCCGCGCCACATCCAGACTGCCAATGTACTAAAATATGACAGGTACAGCACATTAGTGAAAAAGAAAGCTCGCTTTCCTTTAATCTCAAACACAAGTTCCTACAGTAAGGTAATAATCAGCCCAGCTTTGGGCAACTTTTACCTCTTGACAAGCTGACAACTTAAGTTTACTACGTAAGCACAAAACAAATTCTCGGGAGACCCAAGAGTCTTATGCCAGTTACCTGTTTTGTTTACGGTATATACGAGTTAAACAAGGCGCTATTCGTGCACAGGTTAGTTAACGAAGAAGACTCGGTGACATAATAAAATATAAATGAAGTGCTGCGCTAACCACTTCAAAGTTACTTGGAAACTCACCTTTGCCTCGAAGTTGATCCCATGCTGGAATGCTTCCTCGTTGTGCAATGGGATCCTCAGATCGTGCCCATCATCTACGAGGTTGTACTTGGTTTTCCCAGGCATTTTTTTTCATCCAAATATTCCTACTCCACAGTGCCAATAGGATATATGCGGGAACAACTCGGTTTACCGGGGATAAATCCAAGAAAAACAATTCCAAATCCGATCAGTGAATGTTCTCCATAGCGGCAAAGCGTCCCGACGCTACCACACCGCCGTCAACAGCGGCCACAACTTCACCGGCGCTCCGGGAAACTGCCGGCCCGCTAACGGTCACCGCTACGGCTTTAACGACACACGCAGGCCGACGCAAACAGCGTCATGCGGGGACAGATGTGTTTTCCCGACTTTTCCTGTGGCGAGTGTGGAAGTTCGTCGGGTCCTGCCTCCGGTTCAGGACTCCCCCCACCCCGCCGCCCTCATGGAGGAAAGGTGTGATTGGACGAGTCCGGGGATCCCGCCTGTTTCCATTGGAGCAGAGACGCGCCGTGGCCCTGAGGAGGAGTGGCTGAAAGTCTCGTACCTGCCCCCTTCACCCCACAACCTGCCCCCTCCCTGTTTCACACACACACACACACACACACACACACACACACACACACACACACACACACACTATAATGGAAATAACCTGAATGACACCTATGCAAGTGGCGTGTATATTTACAGGTGTTTACTGTAAACGCTGGCTTTGGTCAGCAGTAAAATAACCTGTATGTAAACGCACTGCCTGATAAAAAACGATGTCCTTCAATTAGCAAAAAAGTAAATTAATTAAAAAATGTTGTATTCATCTCTTGTGATGTTATTTAACATTTTTGGAGAGATATTGTCAAGAAGAGATAGCATGCCTTGCTTTTGATCTCTATGCCATTAAAATAAGAAACACAGCCTTACAAGTGTAGTAAGAACACAACTGAGATTTTGAATTAAATAAAAAGGACAAGGCTACCAACTAGTGGCCACATCTGCTAACACCTATTGGGAAGCTACTACATAAATGTACAAGTTAAATATATTGTGATTTTTTAAAAAGCACACTGTACTTTTATAAATATTTTTATGAATATTTTTTTTTAAAAAGGAACCGTCACTATAAATCATGATTTTTTAATGTTATACTCATATTAACATCAGGAACTTATAACATGTTATTTAAAAATTACAGTAGGCGTCTAAGTTTTTATTTAAGAAAAATAGAAAAACTTCACTTAGTAGTTTGTTATAATTGTTTACATCTTCTATTCAGAGTATTTCTGAATAAATTTAATTGAACTTTTTACATTTTATTTTATCTATTATTCTGATGTCTTTTTCTCAACACATCATTCTGAAATCTTTAAATATTACAGGCTTCAGTATTGGGAAAAGGAATTATGATACAATATTCTAGATGTTTGCATTGCATTGTTTTGTCTCACTCCAAAAACTCAAAATCTTACCAAGTATATTTGTCTTGTTTCTATTCAACTTAAAACACTTAAAATAAGACAAAATCAGCTACAGAGCAACATTTCAGTAATATAGGGACGTAAGTGTAATGAGATCATTTTGACTAGAAATAAGACAAATATACTTTTTTAAAAAGTTTTTTCAGTGCTTTATTTCAGATTTCTCACACCCCTATAAAACATACATCAACAGAAAATAGATCTTTAAAAAAAAGTCTGAATTTAAACCACTGCACAATCCAGAAAAAGGAAGCCGTAGTCTAGTTAGCAATTTTATCAGTACAATGATAATAGGCTGCTGTTGCTGATAATCAAAGGGAGATCTTGCGCACTCAGACACTCATGGACACCCATCTACACACTGAGTTCAAGCAGCTGGAATAACAGTATCTCCAGGAAAACAGACCTATGTGGTCAGTAGACAGGGTAGTGTTCATACTTAATGCAGTTGTCATGTTGAATGATGCACACACCATCTGCGTCACCCTAGGAGTTAAAGATGCATCACTTCCCACAAGGTGGTCCCAGGCGGGTAGGGGTGGGGAAGTGGAGCAGCACAAATTCACATTCACGCCACCTCTGTGGAAATTTCCAAAGTGCTGCTGCTGCTGCTAATAGGGCTTGTAGCGGTGTGGTATGATTTACTCCAAACTGCCATCTCTCAAATTCCCTCCTGCTTTCTTAATTATCATCGCTCTTCAGCGTGCAGTTAAATTAGAACATCATTCTCATACATCAAAATTAACTCCTCCGTTTAGCAACTGAGCGCTTCCTAAATGCTGTGGAGGTGGATTACCTTCAAACCAAATCATGTAATTACAGAGAACATTAGCTGGTCAGCTTTAAATGAACAAACACACATGAAGCCCTTATAACACTTCTATCAGTGTACTTCTTTTTATTCTGCCTGGAGTATTTTGACGGGTATCCCCATAAAAGACGGCTGTATTACATCATTCCTTCAGCCCTTGTGGTCATGGCCACCTTGCCCTCGTGGCAGCAAAACAGCTATTTGGCAGACATGAACAGCTGCTGTCTGTGCATGAGGAATTTATGCTCAGTACAACCAGTTACCCACTTAGGGACCCCATGTGTTCTTAAGGCTCTTTAAAAAAGGATAGAGAACAATTTAATCCTTGCCAGGTCACCAGCTTCATGTTGATCCGTTGATTAGGGTTGCGGCATCTTAAGCGCACGCTCCCTGCATGAACTAGGTCTTGAATACTGTTCACACAAACAGCATGGGTCCAGATAGAGGACAAAAGGCAACATGCAAGGTTGTCACAGTCACATATTTGTTCCCTTGTGGGGAAATCTTTAACCTTCAGTGACAGTTATGTTGTTAACCTAAAGGTGAAAAAAAATACAATTTATTTTTAAAGAAATATGTATTCTACATTTGGAAATAGAGTAGCATTTGTATGGATGTTTTTTCAGGGTTGCTATAGCCACTTCAAGCTTTAAATATGTCACCTATCTCACATCTACTGCCTAACGTGGATGTCTTTGGAGTGAACTAGCGGTCAAACAAATTCCACCAGTCATGGGGAAATTGAAGTTAACAGTAACCACGTACACATCAGATATATACTGAATGAACTGAAAGAAAGGAGGAAATAATAAGTCCTTTAAATCTGAAGGAAAATGATTTAAGACCTGAAACAGACTATTTCCTGATACTACATCTTGAATCTAGGATAAACACTAAAAATGCAAGTTTTTTGCTAAAAAACACATTCATATCTTTTTGGCCAATTCATTTTATTCTGGCACAGGTATTTATTTGGGCATTATAATATAGCTCCTGCCTGTCTAACACTCTAAACATCGCTGTGATAGTCTCTAAATACACACTGTGTCATTTTAAGTGGATCTTCTACTAAGTAAGGTTTATTTATAAAGCACTTTTAAAGAACAAAATTCACAAAGTGCTTTACAATTTAATATTTTAAAATAATTTTTGCAAATATGGCTTGTCCCTGTGGTAAAAGAAGATGGTGTACGCATCAACAGTTGAAGTTGATGCCTTTCTCTTAACCCATTCCTGCACTGCACTTGCTTACAGTAAAGTAATCAGGCAATCAGGACATGATGGCCAAGACCCTGTGGCATGAGCTGCAAACTGGCCCGGGTCTTTGTCACACTATACATACAGATATTGTCTGTATGTATTCTATGTATGCTTTTAAGGTGCCTTTTTAATACCCCATCATGTTACTGATCTGTTGTCAATAAATGTAATTTGTTGCAAAATGTTACTCCAGTGGTTTCTTTTTATTAACACTTACTTTTCCAGTTTTTTTGTTCTTCCTCTCCAAAGAATTGTGAGATGTGTTGCATGCCCAACTTCTGTCCTAATGTCTTTGGAAGTGGGATTCTACGATGATCATAAAATGTATGTTACCTTTTAACCACCCAAGATTTGAGAGCAGCAACACAAAGAAATCAAGGACTGCATTAATAGTTAAAGATACTTTTCTGCAATTTTAGCCCTTGGTGCTATGGTGGTGGTTACAGTGAATGGGCACAAATGATAGAAAGTGGCTTCTTGAAGTAAACATGAATTTACCAAGTCAAGTATCAGGGATTAATTAGTCTAGGTAAATGCTATGACGAGCATTGGACATTGGATTGGAGGATAAACTGTGTTTTTGAGACTGCCCCATTTTCACAGACCATGTTTAAATCATAAAGGGGGAAAATATATAAATACAAGAAAGGTGAGGTGGCATTTTCCATTAGATTTAGATGGCTGAGGCATGAACATATTTAGGAATTCCACTCATACCACTTCATCATATCTATTTTGCTTTCCCAGGAGGAAGGACCTTGTCTGAGACTATTTACCACAACATTCATCCACACTAAGCTGGTATTCTAAAAGATGCTCACTTCAGTAGCTTTATCTTAACTCATCAGTTTAGTTTTTAGTGTGAATCAGAGCCCTGTTTTTCTTTTGGTACCAACATCATGCATTGTTAAGGTCAGCAGGAGCTTTGAACCTGGGATATCTTTTGTCTTAGCCACAAGCAACAAGAAAAACAAAGACACGGTAGGTTTAAAAGACAGTCCCCACACAACACACACACATGCATGCACAGCCTTACACATCTTGAGGGCCTTTCAAGCTAAATTAATAATAGAGATCTTTAAAGAATGTGGGCCACACAACAAAGAAGACAGACAAGAAGGGAAGCAGCGGGACAGCTAATGACATTTATAATTGTGCCTGAAGCTGTGTAGCAACATGCAGTATTAAAAGATGTCTTCACTTCACACTTGGGGGTAGATTAGTACAGATATAATCTGCCTCTGATACAGCATCCAAGCACATAAAAGGCTTATACAACCCAGTGTTAATTATGTAGCAGGCTTGGACGTGCAATTAAATGTAAGTCTTTGCTGTGCTTGTTTGTAAAAGTGAGTGAAGTCACATAGATGGTGAAAAAACAGGATCAACTGAAAGATATGTTTGAAGAGATAAATTAGTCTTACAGTCACTCCAGTTTGTAATTTTGATTCTCATAACAACCACCGTTGATTTTATTGCAGTGTTTGTTTTAATGGTGTTTTTGACACTCATGCCAAATATCTGCAACACTGTCATGTAGCTCATATATTGAGGTTTACAGAGGAATTTAAAAGCTGTATCATTCATCACTTTAGGATCAACCAAAACTGATGTGTCTATAGCAAGCACCAACATCCAAGGCTGAAGAATGAGGCCAAATGGGGAACAGCCAAATACACAGAGTAATTTCTGAAGTAGCCACTCGAGGCTGGCTCCAAAAGTGTTTCAGTGATGTAGACTATATATAAGCGATGGATATAGACGATGATTCACCTGAGAGAGGGATATTATACCCCTTATGTCAAACTGAGTGATTTATGGCCCCCAAGAAAGATTTATGGTCCTAGGAAGTAATAAAGTAAGTAATAAAAATATGATATTCATAAAAAATATGATATTCATAAAAATATGCTAGTTCATAGCTCATTGCTTTTTCCCCCTAAAAAGAACTAATTGATTATTTAAGTTTCTTATATATCAAATAGCATTCTTTTATTTTTTAATCCATTTAAAAAAAAAAAAGTTTTTATTTTTTTTTATGCTTAAAAAACGCCATCTGGTGGTGGGTCAGCGTGTGTGCGAGGGCGCGTGCCCGAGGTTGTGTGTCTGGGCGCGCGTGGGCGTGCCTGTGTCTCCGGACTTGCTTTGTGTGTCTCGGGCTCCGTGCTTATGTGTGAAAATGTGTTAAACCATAGTAAAAGTGCATAGTTAAACTTGTGCTTTTGTAACGTTCAGTATGGCCAGAAATACAGGCTGCATGCCTTGGGGGAAAACTTTATTTCAATTTATATGCATTTGTTTAATCCGAACAAGGAGATTTAGAATAAAACTCAGAATCGTGAAAAAAAATAAAGAAAATAAAATAAAACTCTCACGATCCCCGAAAAACGCACCGCGGCTCCCAACATAAAAAACTCTTTTCTCCAAAAAACCCCCTGGTAGGTACCCCTCTTTTCCCAAAACCTTATATTCGAAAACAGGGGAAAAATCCTGAAAAAATCCTTAGTCTTTTTTCTCAAATTCAGCGCGGCTCCCACCCCGATCCTCCGCGGAGTAAAGGCAAAACTCCTTAAAAAAATCCTCCGCGTTTTCTCCAAAACACATGAAAAAACCTTACTCGTTTTTCTCAAATTCACCCCGATCCTTAGACTTATGGAGGACCACAAGAGCCACTCACATCGAAATAAAAAATCCTGTGCTTAATTAATGAATTGTAAAATAAAATCTGCATTTGTCAATTCATTTTTGAATTCCAATTTAATAAACTGATTTTTAAAATGCTTTTTAAGTCTTCATTTCAAAAAACATTTTCGAATTGCACTTTAATAAACTTCATTTCAAAAACCTTTTTCGAATTGCACTTTAATAAACTGCATTTCAAAAACCTTTTTCGAATTGCACTTTAATAAACTGCATTTCAAAAACCTTTTTCGAATTGCACTTTAATAAACTGCATTTCAAAATCCATTTCTCTTTCCTGTTCGCTCAGGGATTAACATGTGGATTAGCATTTGGATTAGCAGTTGGATTAACAACTTCATTTTAAAAATCCTGCTGCTATTCAAATTAGCCACACCGTGGGATGTAAGGAGCTCTCTGATTGGTTGGTCAGACACAGGCTGTCTGCCAGCCTGGATTTTTCTAGCTCATAGCTTCGCCCTGCTAAGAAGCGTGTGTGCTTGTACAAAGGCCGTTCGGCCTCGGGATTTACACTCGGCTCGACACGGATATGTGAAGAATGAAGGGACCCTGCAGCGAAACCGAGAGCCCAACCTCTGACTGAGTGCCTGTTTACAAAGTCTGACCACCTGTGAAGGTAACATGCTAACGTGGCTAACGCTAGCATCACTGCACATAGCCCCGTTATTTTAAGGTCATCTTAGTTTATGAAAGTTTTATGTTGCAGCTGTACGAGCTAGCTACGTGTTTTGGAAGCTGCTGTGCTCTTCACACAAATAAAGCTGGAAGCAGCTCACACTATTAGAACCAGCACTGAGGCCCGTTACATTTATACAGTGTTAGAGCAACGGCTGCAGCTTACAGCCTTTAAACTAGCGAGCGAAACCCGAGTATAAGCGAATGAGTGACATACAGAAAAACACGGCAACTGGCATTACATGAGCAAATAAAAAGTATTTCATCTTGAACTGTTTTGTGGGTTTCATTTTAAGACTACTTTAAGCGTGTTAGTGGGGAGATAAACTATACAGACTATAAACAGAGACATTAAATGAGATTAGATTAGCTAAACGTTAATTAAAATGTGGGAAAATCAACTACAGACAGGTAGATGCTGTGAGCTTTAATTATCCAGTCAGAAAGGATGATTTTAAAGACATCAACTGACTCCAACTGCCCAGATCTGAAAAACCTTTGTGCCAATCACAATGCTCTACTTCGTTGGCATATACTAACTACTGACAAACTATTAATCTGTGGCAAAACCCTGTCAAATCTGTCTTATTGTACCTATTGAAAAAGTTAATCTTACTACAACTGTTTAGATGCAGCAGACATTTTTAGGTTTAACCTTGGCAGAGTGAGAGAGAGCTCATTAAGCAGGCTGGTGTGAACCTGGTTGCTATAGTGACTGCACCCAATGGCACGCACACAGACATGCGCCTCACTTCTGCTGCTTAAAATGAACAGAAAAGTCAGCCCAAAACAAATCGTTCCCAAATGAAAAGTACAAGTCATATTGACAAAATCCTTTCACCGTGAGCACCAGCAATGTCTAGTCTACTGATTTCTCAGTTTTCATGCCTGTGGAGTTTATTATATGGACATGGTGACAGTGTAAAGACAGCCTGTACTTCTGATTTTCAAACAAACTTTCTGAGCCATTTTAACATTGGAGTCTATGGAAGAGTTGGAGGGAGGAGGCTGTGCATTGGTGAAATTTATGAAAGAACCATAACACCTATTACAATAATACACACATTGGATGAAAGAGAACAGCGATGGCTACGTTTTGAGGGTAAAATGATGGCTGTAGAGCGAACTTTGTGGACACAGCAGCAGTTTTAAGAAAAGATTTTAAGATTAATTCCCCCCCTCCTCTCACTCTGGCAGTTGAGCTGTCTCACTCTAGCGCCAACATTCCGTCCCATACACACCCATTATAAACTCTGAAACGGCTGGAAAAAAAAGGATGAAACTTAAACTGGAACTGAAGAAAAAGTATAATAGATATTGAAAATATAAATGCAAGTTGAATAGTTGAATGTTTTGGCTTCGTTTTAAAGTTTGAATGGTGGCTCTATGTCAACGTATGTGGAAGTGGTAAGAGTTTAAAGAGGAGTAAGTTGAATGAGAATTTGAAGGGTCTTTCCACTGAAATACATGGGAAATTTTTGTTGAATAAAGTTGAATAATTTTAAAAATATAAATGTTAAAAATGAGAAAAATAGAAGCTAAAAGCTAAAAATAACAGAATAAAACTTGACTCACCTAAAAAAAAAGAATCCTCATTCAATTATGTCATGTGACAGCCTAATTCCTATGACATCATACTACGATGGTTCTTTCAGATCAAAGGCACATATATGCCTTTGATCTGAAAGCCTTAAATAGGGGTGCGAATCCTAAACATTTAGTCAGTTTATTCGCAGCACTCGTGTTCGCAGCATTCAAACGTATGCCTTAGAAACATTTGGAAACAGTAATTTTATCAAGACTACAACATGTCTGAAAGAAAACACAGCAAGGTAAACCAAAATCTAGAAGACAGGATTAAACAAATCCAAGCAGAGAAGATTCAACTTGAAGAGCAGTGCAGACAAATGGAGACCCATAATAAACAGCTGGAAGAAAGGCACAATGGGTTTGTCAAGAACCAACAAGTCTTGCAAGTAAAGCTTAATGAAGCACTGCACAGAAATGCAGAAATGGTTCATGAGAATAAACAATTGGACACTAAATACAGAGAACTGGAGGCCCGAAATAAAGACTTGGAAGAAAGGCACAAGGAAACTCTCATGAACCAACAGAAGCAGCCCAACGTGGATAACATAAATGAGGGCTGGGGAATAATGTTTAATCAAGCTAAGCAGCGCATTACAAGCCTGATGACAGAAAAGAAGCAGAACAGGCATGAATTAAGAACAATGTCCTGCCAGCTTCAACAAGCACAAGCTGTTAGTCTGGAGATCTATGGGAATCTCCAAGACGCTGTCAACTTGAAACAGCAGCTGCAAGTACAGCTTGATGAAGCCCTGGAGGAAAACCAAGAGCTTCTTCAAGAGAAGAAACAGCAGGACATAAAGGAGAAAGACATGGAATGCAAACTTCACAACATGAAGAAACAAAATGATGTCTTGCAAGTAAAGATTAATGAAGCACTGCACAGAAATGCACAAGTGCTTCATGAGAAGAAACAACTGGACACTAAATACAGAGAACTGGAAGGCCGAAATAAAGACTTGGAAGAAATTCACAAGGAAAGTCTCATGAACCAACAGAAGCAGCCCAACGTGGATAACATAAATGAGGGCTGGGGAATAATGTTTAATCAAGCAAAGCAGCGCATTGCAAGTCTGATGACAGAAAAGAAGCAGAGCAGGCATGAGTTAAGAACAATGTCCTGCCAGCTTCAACAAGCACAAGCTGTTAGTCTGGAGATCTATGGGAAACTCCAAGACGCTGTCAACTTGAAACAGCAGCTGCAAGTACAGCTTGATGAAGCCCTGGAGGAAAACCAAGAGCTTCTTCAAGAGAATAAACAGAAGGACATAAAGGAGAAAGACATGGAATGCAAACTTCACAACATGAAGAAACAAAATGATGTCTTGCAAGTAAAGATTAATGAAGCACTGCACAGAAATGCACAAGTGCTTCGTGAGAAGAAACAACTGGACACTAAATACAGAGAACTGGAAGGCCAAAATAAAGACTTGGAAGAAAGGCACAAGGAAATGCTGGTGAACCAACAGAATCTCCAACATGCTGTCAACCTGAATCAGCAGCTGCAAGTACAGCTTGATGAAGCCCTGGAGGAAAACCAAGAGCTTCTTCAAGAGAAGAAACAGCAGGACATAAAGGAGAAAGACATGGAATGCAAACTTCACAACATGAAGAAACAAAATGATGTCTTGCAAGTAAAGATTAATGAAGCACTGCACAGAAATGCACAAGTGCTTCATGAGAAGAAACAACTGGACACTAAATACAGAGAACTGGAAGGCCGAAATAAAGACTTGGAAGAAATTCACAAGGAAAGTCTCATGAACCAACAGAAGCAGCCCAACATGGATAACATAAATGAGGGCTGGGGAATAATGTTTAATCAAGCAAAGCAGCGCATTGCAAGTCTGATGACAGAAAAGAAGCAGAGCAGGCATGAGTTAAGAACAATGTCCTGCCAGCTTCAACAAGCACAAGCTGTTAGTCTGGAGATCTATGGGAAACTCCAAGACGCTGTCAACTTGAAACAGCAGCTGCAAGTACAGCTTGATGAAGCCCTGGAGGAAAACCAAGAGCTTCTTCAAGAGAAGAAAAATCAGGACATAAAGGAGAAAGACATGGAATGCAAACTTCACAACATGAAGAAACAAAATGATGTCTTGCAAGTAAAGATTAATGAAGCACTGCACAGAAATGCACAAGTGCTTCATGAGAAGAAACAATTGGACACTAAATACAGAGAACTGGAAGGCCGAAATAAAGACTTGGAAGAAAGGCACAAGGAAATGCTGGTGAACCAACAGAAGCAGCCCAACGTGGATAACATAAATGAGGGCTGGGGAATAATGTTTAATCAAGCAAAGCAGCGCATTGCAAGTCTGATGACAGAAAAGAAGCAGAACAGGCATGAGTTAAGAACAATGTCCTGCCAGCTTCAACAAGCGCAAGCTGTTAGTCTGGAGATCTATGGGAAACTCCAAGACGCTGTCAACTTGAAACAGCAGCTGCAAGTACAGCTTGATGAAGCCCTGGAGAAAAACCAAGAGCTTCTTCAGGAAAAAGAGCAACTGGAAAAAATACAGGAGAAGAAAAACAAGCACAATTAGAAGAACTGGAGAAAAAATGCAAGAAACTTGAGGAGGAAATTACAGTAACAACCGAAGAACTGAAAACCCTCATCCTACAGAAAAAAAGAGCTCCAGGAACAGTGCCTGAAAAAGAAGAAGGAACGCTTGTGGTTTTTCAGGAGGAGGGACCCTTCTGCTTCCTCACTGGATCATGAGGCGGCATAGTCTGGTCTTCCTCCACCGCTTTTCTCATCTCCTCACCCCTATACCTCCCCTCTTGCCCTTTCTCTCCTTCCACCTCTCCATCATTCTCCATTTTTTCGTTCTCCCCTCCCTTCTTCATCCTTTTTCTTTTCTCTCCCCCCCCCCCCCTCCCACCCCCACCCCCAACTAGTCAAGGCAGATGACCCTCCCTGAGCCTGGTTCTGCAATAGGTTTCTTCCTTTAAAGGGAGTTTTTCCTATCCACTGTCGCCGAGTGCTTGCTCAGAGGGGATTGTTGGGGTTTTCTTTCCTCCTTTCTATCCCTTTCTTTTCACCTCCCCTCTTCTCCCTTTCTCTCGTACCACCTCTCTCCATCACTCTCCATTTTTCTTTCTCCCCTCCCTTCTTCATCCTTTTTCTTTTCTTTTTTCCCCCTCACCCCTCCAACTAGTCAAGGCAGATGACCCTCCCTGAGCCTGGTTCTGCAATAGGTTTCTTCCTTTAAAGGGAGTTTTTCCTATCCACCGTCGCCGAGTGGATTTACAACCCGGATTTACGGTCAGATCCTGCTGTTTATGTCAGTGGAAAAATGACAACCACAAAAAACCTTCGACGCATGGTCTCTCTCGCAGCCTCGTGTTTGGAAAAATGTGCAGGTAAGCTAAGCAGCCAGTGCATGTCAAAGGGCAGCGCAGCTAGTTCCCCTAGCCTGTCTAATTCAAGAGCAGAGAATACTGAATCAAAGATCTCTGAGAAGGCAATGGTTGTTGAGGAGGTGAGCAGCACTCTCACCAAATGGAGCACAGACACAGGAATCACAGAGGACAATAAGGATGAAAATGACATGACGCCTGTAAAGAAAAAAGAAAGTGAAACTGGAGAGATGGCGGAAAGTCGTTCCAGCACCCCAGATGAAGTGATCGTGGCTGATGTTGTCAGTGCAATATTTGACACTCTGAAGTATTTGAATGCTGAAGATGACACAGAAATAGAGTGCACAGATGCTGAGACAGCTGAAAGTCTCCAGCGTCCCAGCACGCCATCACAAATAGCTGCAGCTGACATTGTAAACACAATAATTGATAATCTGCAGTCTTCTGATGGTAAAGATGTCGCATCTAGTGAGAAATGTGACTCACGCAAACCCGCTTTTAATGTGCAGTTAATTATCCAAAAGGTGAAAAACTTTTTCGCGTCATGCATCCCATCCAGAAAAAGCAATGACCAAAAGCTGCACAAAGACCGCTTCTGCGCTTTTGCCAAAAAGCAGTTTTACAAATTGATCAGAGAGATAAAACACCTGGTGAAGAAAAACAAAATGTTCTTCATCTGTCTCCACGAACCGGTCAAGTCTCTTGATGATCAGAGAGCAGATTTTATGGACAACTACAGTTCTTTTTGTAGCTATGTAAACACACCAGTGATGGATAGCATGCTTAAAAGTTCTTCCCCAGTTGATTATAACACCATCAAACCCATTCTCGAACAAATGTTTAATAAATTAAACGGGCCAGAACATTTTAACCTTATCTGGAACCCCCTGGAAAAGATAAAGGCAACTCAGATGTTTTCCAGGGAGTTGACAGATAAAGTGTATGACCATCTCCAGTCAACTGAAAGATATGTACTCCCTGTGATGCTATCAGGAAAAGGTCTTTCAGACTCCGTGATCTCTAGGTCTGCAGAGCCAACAGATGAGTTACCCTTTTCGCCTGAGGTCCTCTATGTGACTGTAGAAGACTCAGTGCAAAACTTTTTGCAAAACACTCTTCTGTGGTTAGAGAATGATGCTTTGGATCAAACTGTCCAAAGTGACAAGATTTCTGGTGCCGTGGGAGACATCCAGGATGTGATTTTAAGAGCACTGACTCCAACAGAGCAAAAAGAAAATGACAGACTGTCTGAACCAGAGTCATGTCCAGATTGTCCTCCCAAAAATGAAACAGTCTCCTGCGTGAGTGTACTAGAGCAGGGCCCACCCCCAGAAAACAGCCCTGAGCCTGAACCAATCACTGAAGCTGGGCTTACAGAAGCTCAAAGTCAGCCATCAACCTCTAAAAACTTACAGGAGGAGACTGAGAAAATTGTCAGAGACTTCAGTAACTGTCTGTTAGATAAGCTCCTGGAGAAATGTAGTTTCGACACAAAGACTCTGAATATAGAAAATACAAAGCGATCACCAGGCGTCTTACAGATCTGCTTCTAGATAAGGTCAGAATCCCAGGATATCTGAGTGCTATTAAAAATAACAAACGGCGGATTCTAAAGAAAATGAGTAAAGCCCTTATAAAGGAGCTTGACTCTGCAGATCAGTTTGTACATTCGGCTCTTGCACCAGATGATTACACTTTTGATGAACTTTTTCAGGATCTCCTGGACATGATTATTGAGGTTGTACTCAAGTCCCCACTGAAGTCTAAAATTACAAGGTTCTTTCGAGCAGTGGGAAAAGCTTTAATGAAGCCGTTTAGGAGCTGCTTTAAGGGCAGCAGCGATGACTAAAAGACCAGCTTGACACCCCCCCCCCCCCACACACACACACACACTACAATGCTTCTTTAAAGATCTCGAAGCATTCAATAATTTATTCAAAAACAATGTAATTGGCCAACAGAATTATATTTCATCTTGTCTCCCTATATTGTCTCTCCATCACCCCCAACCGGTCGCAGCAGATGGCCGCCCCTTCTTGAGCCTGGTTCTGCTGGAGGTTTCTTCTTATAAAAGGAGTTTTTCCTCCCCACTGTCGCCTAGTGCTTGCTCAAAGGGGAACTTTTGATTGTTGGGTATTTTCCTGCTAATACTGTAGGGTTTTCACCTTACATTATAAAGCACCTTGAGGAGACTCTTGTTTTGCTGCGATGCTATATAATCTTAGATTTAACTGAATTTTAAAATCATCTATTATAGCATCAAAGTAAAACAAAATGAAATGTAAAAAAAACCTGACATAAAAAAAATAGATTTACCATCAAATAAAAATCCTAATCTCAAACATATTCTGACTTTTCTTGTGTTTTATTGTGTTGTCAAGTATGAGGATTTTTAGTAGATCAGACTCTACTGTATTAGAGAAAAGAGAAGCAGGTAGAGCTGGGTTAATTTACTGTCATTGTCTTTGGCAAACGTAATTAAAAGTTAATTACAAAACTCTTACTGCCTATATTCTACTCAATAAAGTTTATCTTATCTTATTCTGTTTTCATTGCGCCATTCTCTCTATACAGTTTTTGAATTTACATACTATAACGTACACGGCAGTTTGTTTCTGTGCTTCTGCAACCTTTTCTTAAGTTTTCCTATAAGGTATTTGTAATTAATTAAAAAATATATATATTATTTTTTTGGCTTTAGTGGATTCCCGCTCAGGTAACTTGGCCATTATGCACTACCCAGTAAACAAAATGGCTGAACAGTATCTTAAATGTTTGAACATGAGTCATACCATGTCACGTAATATTCATGTGCAGTGTAGCAAGCTCACCTTATAGGCGTGTAAAACATGAGGCGTATGAGGTGATTGTTTAAATTACTGCAGTAGATGCCTGCAGCTGAAACGGATTTCTGATCTGAACGTGAACCTACTGGTCACGTTTACAGTAATGTTACCAGATATGCATTGTACTGTAGGAAAACGGTGGTGAATCAGTGTGCAAAAAGCCCCCAAAAGAAACACACAGCCTCTTTAGCTCAAACACTGTCTGATCTCTCTCTTAGATACTGTGCTGTTCCATCTAGTTATTGGTTACTGAGAAATGTTTGGTTATTAATTAATTAAGAGAGTGCAGCTGTTCAGATTAGATGGTGAAGTAGGAAAATGCAGAACATGTTACTATAGCTGAATGCTGTGTAAAATACTAGTAATAAATCTAACTCCCATTTATGGCTTTTACTACTGTGGGGCTAAATAAAAAATTACACACATAATGAAATCTGCTACAATTACAAAGCTTAAGTTTAAAACAATTATTATTTATTAAGCATTTTTTTTGCTCTTTTTTAAATTCGTTTTGCTAATAATGGACTAAATTTTATTATGAAGTTCAAAGACTTAAACTTTGAAACCATGAAATCCAGGAAATTTGATGCTCGTAAATGTACGAGACCCTCTTTATGGCTAGTATCCCCAAATATCTAATAATCCTTTCTAAAAGTACACAAACTTTGTTCTTTTCAATTAAATAGTGCATTTTTAATGTATTCTGGAGCAGGTAAAAATTCCACTAAATTAGCTTTTGCATATTTTTAAGTATAATCAAATTGTTATAGTTTGCGAGTACTTTTAATTTGGAGATTTTGGCACTTGTTTTGAAGTTTGGATAGTGCTTTATAGTAATTTGTAAATGTTTTGAAGTCATCTGGCTTCTTAATAATTTATAAAAAAAATTAACAAGCCATGTAATAATTTGAAAACCACTAGGGATCACTTATTACTATGTCACCAATTTTTTACTTAAAGGAAATTTAGGATTTATCTGTCAAGTCATTTGTTCTGGCATAAGTCACCATTTTGATATATCTTCCTGTGACTTTTAAGTCTGTCAGCTAGTTAGATACATTTTTGCACTGCTAGTGTTTGCTGCTTGAATTAGTCAGTTTACCATATAAACACATGCAGTGCCTTTCAGACTTTTAATTACACTGTTCATTTTTTTAGTAAGAGAATCTTTTATATTGAATTATCCTGGGAAAAACCGAAAATGTTTGTATTTTTTTCCTCACACACTTTCTTTCATTTCCTTATCACGTTTAGATTCCTCAAGATCACAAACACGATCTTTGACATGTAAGTAACTTTCATATTATTTGTATTACTGATTATTATTATTATTTTGAAAAGTGATGGTCTTTGGGGCATCCTTGAAAAGAGTGCATTACTTCATTTTTTTTACTGGTATTCAGTATATATATATATATATATATATATATATATATATATATATATATATATATATATATGTTCATTTAGACACAGGAGGCAATGATCAATTTTAAAATTTAACATTTATTTAAATTTCCATCTTTTATGCTAACAATAATGCCAACAGTGTTCTCTTCACTTGTCCCACAACTCTTACAGTTTTGGTCCTCTGCTCCCCTCACAATTGGCTGATTTCCATCTGAGCTGCTACTGTCAACTGCATTAAACTGATTTTACATTGCCTTGTTATTCTAATCTTTATCTGCGTTTTGGACTCCAAACATTCACACCTGCTGTTAGTAACCAGAGTTCACAAGAGTGTAAGGCGTGTAGTTCAATAAAGTGATCGATGTGTTCACTAGCTGATTTCAATAAACCGGTAACTTATCAAATCTATGTTTTATAGGAAGTACATTACTGATAAAAGTGGTAATAAACACGGTAACCAATAAAAAGTTAAATTTTCTGTTATAAAAAAAATACTGCTGTGAGCTTGGTTTTCTAACAACAGGTGTGAACATCTACAGTCTTTAAGCTCTGGTAAAGATTTAAAAATAAAAGCATTAAATAACATAACATTAAACACTAAATTAGTTTGATGGTGTTGACTGCAGCAGCTCAATGTTAATCAGCTAATGGTGATGGAAGCAGATTAGCGTTTTTCATCATGGTTATTGGTGATGTGTGTATCTAGCTTATAATTAAAATTGTGGAGAAAAACACAACATCCAGTATCGTAACAAAAAAATTTCTGCTCTGAACTGGAAGAAAAAACCCTGAGTAGAAACTCACATCAAGAAAATAGCTCCTCGGTTCGCAGTAGCATCGCTCTGCTAACATGCTAACAGCACATTTGAGCTACTCACTAGTGATGGGTCGTTCGCGAACGAAATGGCTCTTAGAGCCGGCTCTTTGAAGTGAACGACGCGACCCGGCTCCTTATTGGGAGCCGTGAGGTTTTTTTTTTTGTCTTTCTCTCACCCTCTCTCTCGCCCTTTTTTCCGCTAAACTCCGCATGCGCGGCCTGTACTTTGCGCTGGGCAGAGGGGGGAGGGGCGTTAGTTACACTGGCAGTAGCACAGGAACAGAGCCAGAGAGAAAGAGAGCGAGGGACAACAACGTCACATTAGAAAGGTATAGTAATCATCCACTATTTTCAGTTGCAGATGATAAAGGATTCAGAAATCATGCAGGCCCATATGACAGAGAATGTGCATCTTCTTTTTGTTTTAATATTTTAATTTATATTTAATTGTGTTGTGGTTTGCAGTGTTTTGTGTTTCACGTTAAATTTGTTTAAAAGGAAAAAGCTGAAAATTTAAATAGTTAAAAGTTTAAAATGTAAATAGTTGATTTTTGTATTATATGATTTATTTATTACATTTTATGTGGAGTGAATAAATAAAGTATAGTTATGGTGGACCTTAGAGACAAAGCACGTACAAACTCCTAAGCATGTACAAACTCCAAAACGCGTAAAAACTCCAAAACACGTAAAAACTCAGAAGCACGTACAAACTCCAAAACACGTAAAAACTCAGAAGCACGTACAAACTCCAAAACACGTACAAAAGACAACAGAAGTGCTCCAGGTTTCTAGGGCGCAGTGTTGAGCTTTTGTTACCTAGTGGCTACACAAGCCAGGAAGTATCAACAACCGGATTTGGTGTGTGGTAGTAACAGGTAAATGAACTTTTTTTTTTTTAATTATTTGAATAAATATGAGTGCTTATGCAATACACACATGTTTTCAATTGAGTAATTTAAGTGATCTAGGTAGCTCTGTTTTGGAAGTTCAGTAAATGCTAGAAATGTGTTTTGGAGTTTGTACGTGCTTTGTCTCTAGGGTCCATATATAAACATATATAAATAAAACTACTTTTTTTTTACATTAGTAATTCCTTTTCTGCATAATTTTATATTATTGTTAATGATTAAATAATTAAAGCAACAAAACAACCTGAAGAGCCGCTTCGGAGCCGAAAGAGCCGGATCTCTAAAAAGAGCCGGAACTCTAAAAAGAGCCGGAAATCCCATCACTACTACTCACCCCCTCCCTTCCTGTGCTGAATCGTAAGCGAATCACTCAGGACTCGCTCACCCCCTCCCTCCTGTGCTGAATCATAGAGCGAGCGAATCACTCAGGACTCACTAACCCCCTCCCTCCTGTGCTGAATCATAGAGCGAACGAATCACTCAGGACTCACTAACCCCCTCCCTCCTGTGCTGAATCGTAAGCGAATCACTCAGGACTCGCTCACCCCCTCCCTCCTGTGCTAAATCATAGAGCGAACGAATCACTCAGGACTCACTAACCCCCTCCCTCCTGTGCTGAATCATAGGCTGTCTCCCAATTCAGGGTCTGCAGCCTTAAAGTACGCAGCCTCAACGATCCTCAAGGGCCACGTACTTAAAGACCGCTAAGGCCGGAAGTGCGAGGCTTGTGAAATGGGACGGTCTAGCCTCCGTTGCGCTGCCCAGGTTGCCTAGCAACCATGATACTAACAGCTGGAAACGTTTCATACAGCTTTGTTTGACAGAAATTAAGGATAAAATCTTTTGTTCATTTGTTTGTTTGTTTCTACATGAGCTTTGATCATTCTCTGTAAAATTAAGCTCAGCTATTTAACAGCGTATATTTTAAAGTAAAGGCTGTAAAACCAAGTTAGTACAAACGTCACTAATGTCACATAACTTTGCCGACATGTGGCCAACAGTAATGTTTTAATGATCTTCATTATTAAACATTTGCACATAAATAAGTGACATAATATTCAGTACTTACTTAAGTTTACTCTTCGGGCGCCCCTCATCCGCCGTTTTTTTCGGCAAAATTATCCACACCCACCGCCGCGCTATGCATTCTGGGATATGTTGGGCCACGAAGTCTACACCGCCATGTCCTTAAAATTCAGGGAAATTAAGAACGCATTTGAGGGCCGCATTTCGGGCAGCCTTCGAATTGGGACAGTCTTCGTCGCGTCGCGGTGTCGTAATCGGCCTTAAAATGCGGCCTTTAAGGCTGCAGATCCTGAATTGGGAGACAGCCATAGAGCGAACGAATCACTCACTCACTCACCCCCTCCCTCCTGGCTAACAGCTTCTTCTTCTTCTTGGTTGGCAACCAATGTTAAGGCGCATTACCGCCCCCAGGCTCACATTTCAGTGGACATTTAGATGAGAAAATATATATTTAACACATTTAAGGAAAATAAAATAAAATAAAATAAAATAAAATAAAATAAAATAAATGTTTATTAAGCAATTTTGATAGGAAATTGCTTAATTTTAGAAATGTTTTTGCTCTTTTTTGCTCTATAAAATAGTTGTTTTCTTTTAGAATCATTCATCTTAGCAGTAGGATTTACATGAAAAGAGAAACAAATTAAGTTTGAGTGAAAATGTACATTTTTTGCACACTCTTGGTCTCTGTGTGTGAGAGACATAAGTCGTGTCCAAATTCATGGGCTGCATCCTCCTGAGGACCCGGCCTTCGCGGTCTACGTGGGCCGGGTCCTCAGAAGGTCGGTTAGGCTGGAAGTAAACGGCTGGGGAAATTGGACGGTCTAGCCTTCTGATTAGTGTCACCGCTGTCTCGGTGGAGTTTAGTAAACTCGGGCCGTCTGCTCCTTGCTGTCTAAAATATAACAGGACACTGGCGTAAATTCTCGACCGTCTCACACTTCTGTTTAATCAGTTTTCTGTTTGACGTTTATTCAGCTGTGTGAAAATCCCAGAGGAACCCACCCGGGGGATTAATAAAGTTTTATTTTATCTAATCTAATAACTTTAATCTCGGCCAAACCGATTTACTCACGAACAAATAAAACACTGAAAAAAACCCAACAATATCATTTTTACGTTGTCTAAGTGACTTATATATTACGTTTAACCTGAGTAGCGAAACTCCGCAGTGATCTGAAAATGATGTGCCGGGAGTTGTGCCGTTCTCGGCGGCTTCAGTGACCCTCGAGCTCCCGGCTTGTTATCAAATTAAAACAACAAAAACCTCTTTTTCGAATTTCCCTTTAATAAACTTCATTTCAAAAACCTTTTTTGAATTGCACTTTAATAAACTGCATTTCAAAAACCTTTTTTGAATTGCACTTTAATAAACTGCATTTCAAAAACCTTTTTCGAATTGCACTTTAATAAACTGCATTTCAAAATCCATTTCCCTTTCCTGTTTGCTCAGGGATTAACATGTGGATTAGCATTTGGATTAGCAGTTGGATTAACAACTTCATTTTAAAAATCCTGCTGCTATTCAAATTAGCCACACCGTGGGATGTAAGGAGCTCTCTGATTGGTTGGTCAGACACAGGCTGTCTGCCAGCCTGGATTTTTCTAGCTCATAGCTTTGCCCTGCTAAGAAGCGTGTGTGCTTGTACAAAGGCCGTTCGGCCTCGGGATTTACACTCGGCTCGACACGGATATGTGAAGAATGAAGGGACCCTGCAGCGAAACGGAGAGCCCAACCTCTGACTGAGTGCCTGTTTACAAAGTCTGACCACCTGTGAAGGTAGCGTGCTAGTGGCTAACGCTAGCATCACCGCACCTAGCCCCGTTATTTTAAGGTCATCTTAGCTTATGAAAGTTTTATGTCGCAGTTTTATGAGATTTAGGTTAATTTAGGTTAAGGTACAAGGTAACACTAGCAAGCTTGGGTAGCAAGATACATTACACATATTTGTTCACTATTAAGTAATAAATAAATGCTAAATAATTATTGGAATTTTATTCACCTAAACTGATGCAGAGATTTTTTTTGACCATGCTGTAAAAAACAGCAAGCCATATTTTTTTTATGACAGAAATCCATTAAAAGAGAAATACAATCAAGAATACTGCAAAAAGGTCCAATCACACCAAGAAGGGGCGTAAAGGCTACAGACACAGATTGGATACAACTGCTTATTTCCAAAAAAGAAAAACGCTGATGGCGTCCAAAATTCTACTGTTGAGGTTTACAAATTACTATGGCCAGAAAGCAATGGGTAGCCATTTTTATATACAGTCTATGACCAACAGTTAGTTTGGTATTTGGTGAGACTGTGGCTACTTTGGCACATTTGCTTTGAGGTAAATGCTCAGCTTGCTAGCACCCTCACAACAACCAACACATCATCCTCTTAATTTAGCATGCTAGCATTTACTAACATTAAAATGTCAGCATCATACTTGCAAATGAAGATGCAGATATTTTGACCTCTTGAGAATGTACTTTAGGTATACAATATACATTTTACAATATAAAAATTTTAATATTGCATACTCTCTATATATAACCACTGTGAAAGTGTTGCAACTACTTTCACTTTAAATTCTGACTACACCCACACATAAGCTAGATAAGCTACAAAGCACTTGATTTTACTTCATTTATTATTTTCTATGCTATTTTCCATGCTCAGGGTTAGGTTTATTCTTTATTTTAATTAATTGTTATTTAGTTGTGTGAAGGGAACCTGCAAAGTAAGAATTTCAGTGCTCTGCGTAACCACTTGTGTTTTGCAGTGTGACAATAAACTTCTTGAATCTTAGGTATAACTGAGCGATTGTGAAAAGTCCTGTAATTCATCCTGGAGATGGCATGAATAAACATTTACAATACTTCATATGGAACGCCAGGACTGCCATAATGAATTAATTAAATACACCATTAAATAATTAATTAAATGTGGCAATAATTAATTAAAATTGGAATTAATTAATTAAATAAATAGTTATGACACATGTAATGAATTAATTATTGACACATTTAATTAATTATTTATGTATTTCACATTTTAATTAATTATTGACACATTTAATTAATTATTTAATGATATATTTATTTATTTCATTTTGGCAGTCCTGGCGCCTGGCTCTCACCATGAAATAATTTTATCTGTCAACCTCACCCATCAAACGCAGGGGGCGGGGTTAACGCTGCCCATGCAGCTTCTCTAACATTTGATTGGTTGCCGTGCAAAGTAAGTCAAAACAGGTCGATCCTAGATAATCGATTGCTTGTGTAGACTTGGGGCAGCCAGGTATCCCAGAATGCATTTCAAATCACAGGCAGTAATGGTGGTGGTGTAGTTTTAAAATAGCCCGTTTTTCTGTCACCAACTACACTTTTAACAGTGTTTTAGCCGCGAATGTCGCGCTGTAATCTTCACATGTCTGGTCAGGTTGTCAACATAGAACATGTTTGCAAAAGTGCTCAGATGTTTTCAGAGATGTCACTTGCTCTGCTAACAGTCAGCATGCAGAGTGCACCAAGGGGGTTACGTTAACCGGTTTGTTTACATATTCCACTTTCCGTGTTCCACATGTTGCATTCGCAGATTCTCATTTTCACCGAACGATCGTCTCTTTCCACCTGGTCTTGTGTCTCTGTGCTTCTGTAACATAAAGAACGAGCTGACATTTTTCTCACGAAACCAGCGATCAGCTCAACAGACCCTCAGTTTACCTGCATGCATCCTCCTCCTCACCTGTCAGCTGTTTAACACCTGCTGCTAATTCAAGAAACACGCCCACGTTACCTGGTGATAGTCACAGTTTAACTGGGCAGCCGGTGCTCGATATTACGCAATGTCAGCACATTTTTCTGCACAAGATAAGTAAATATAGTTTTTCCCAAGCGCAGAGCTGCCGGAGCTCGTTTTCCAACAGAGCACTTTATAGGCGAACCCACTTTATCAGCGGCTGATGTCCAATCACCGGCACACAGCTTTGAAACCTCACCTGAGTTTTAGCTCTCAGTGGTTAAACGCTGGACTTAATTCACTCAGGTTTTGTCTGTCGGTCACGTTTACTTCGCTGTTTTATTTACAACTGAGCAAATCGGTTTGGCTGAGGTTAAAGTTACGTTTCAGAACAGACGTTTAATGGTTCACTGGCACATGTGTTAGACTGAACTATTTATCTGGTGTGTTTTGGATTTAACAGTGAAGTTTGAGATTAAACTGACTTTTAAAATGTTTTTATACAAAGAGGAAAGAGAAGGCGCATTTCCACCGAGAGGAGCAGAGTTTCCAACTACATGTTCATAATGCAGACTGCAACCTGGACAGAAATATTATATCATCTGTTTTTTAATAGTTATTCAACTGTATTCTAAGCACCAGCGATCTGTTAGAATTTTTAGAGTTTACTTAACTAAAAATAAATGAGGTTAACATATAATTTATGTGATTTCTTTTCTCTCTCTCTCTCTATTTATTTTTTTGCTTTTTCGGTCATGTTATGTTTAGCTGTCAAAGGTTTGTTACAAACTATGAAACACATGGTGCAGACTTCTGGATGTTAGAAGAAAACTAATACTGCTCATGAATGAGACGAAAGGCAGGAAGGTGTCCTTTAAAACTATAAACATGTTAGTAGGACCTCCCTATTTATATCATAGTTTATGAAATAGCACGTGTATTTCAGTAATAGCCTACTGATTTCCGTGTAGTGGTGAACAGTCACAGAGCTCACGTGGGTGTTATCTGTGATACTCCTTAACTATAATTTATCCTTAACTATAATTTATCCAAGTTAACTTCAGTTAACTCTGAGCGGCTGGATCGACGGAGGTCAGACAACAATTTTACATGTATGATCTTAAAACAGGACACAGCCATTATCCGTCCTGGCCTCATATCAAATGTGAACGCAGACTGAGCTTTATATCTAATCTTCCTCTCAAACATTTAAACAGCAGCGAGTCTGCAGCTGAGGGAACACAAACTCAAATTGTTGGAACCGGTTTGCTCGTTTCTTGCGTTCATTTGGTAATTTATTAAATGTATAACTGTTATAACTGCTGAGTCTCTTACGCTGATGAAAATGCAGAAAACACAGATCACGAACACCTGTTCAACCAATCGCTTTCATTCCACTTTGATCTGTGACAAACTGACAGTTCATCTCCGTTACAGTGTTGCGTTAGACTGCTATATTTTTGTGTTCTTTATGCTGTAGATTTTCACGTCTCTGGAATAGTTGGCAGTATTAAGGATGATTTTCTGTAAAATTATATTGGTATGAGCCGTGACATATTCGTAGATGACCGTTAGATTAGTCAGCTGGGAAACTCTGGGTTAACTCAGAGAGCTGAAGATATCGTGGATATGCTGATCTTGCTCCGTGGTGTACAGGTCCGTTTACCCTCATGATTAATATTCACAATAAAAATATTAGCCGAATATCATGAAGTCTGTATGTGTGTCATAGTGTCGAACAACCTTTGTACAGTTAAAGCCAGCAGTTACTATATGAGGAAACACCAACGTTATCTCTTTTATGCGTTTATACGCAGGTCACACTGATGACTGAACAAAAACCCAAAAATCAGCTGTTAATCGAATTTATTTGCTCTCTCTCCTCCTTAAACATGTTTTTAATGTTAGTTATAATTCAGAATTGGCGACTGAAACACGTAGGACACATAAGAACATCAGGAAATAAAACCCCGATAAATATAACCTCAGTAAAATAAGTCCGTGTCAGCGGGGATTATTACAGCTGTGTACCGGGGCCTGCGCTTTGTCGGCGGTAATAATAGCTCGATTGCTTGCGAGGCGAGCGGGTCTATCCCACGCTTTGCCGTGAGACTGGGCAGACATCTCCGAAATCATCGAAGCACTATTGCAAAGAGGCTGTATCTTGACAAACCGACCAGACACATGAAGATTAAACCACTACATTCTCGGCTAAAAAAATATTAAAACTGTATTTGGTGACACACACAAACAGGGTTTTTCAAAGTTCAGTTCTGTTAGTTTCCACATGCTGGTTGTTGTGTGCTAAAAACAATGGCCACCAGGCCAAAGCAATGGTTTTGAGTCGATCAGCGTTAACCCCGCCCCCTGAGTTTGATGGGTGAGGTTGACAGATAAAATTATTTCATGATGAGAGCCAGGCGCCAGGACTGCCAAAATGAAATAAATAAATATATCATTAAATAATTAATTAAATGTGTCAATAATTAATTAAAATGTGAAATACATAAATAATTCATTAAATGTGTCAATAAATAATTAATTAAATGTGTCAATAATTAATTAAAATGTGAAATACATAAATAATTAATTAAATGTGTCAATAATTAATTAATTAAATGTGTCAATAATTAATTAAAATGTGAAATACATAAATAATTAATTAAATGTGTCAATAATTAATTAATTACATGTGTCATAACTATTTATTTAATTAATTATTTCCCATTTTAATTAATTATTGACACATTTAATTAATTATTTAATGGTGTATTTAATTAATTCATTATGGCAGTCCTGGTGTTCCATAACTTCATGCTAATCCATGATATATTTTAAAATCATGGGTGAGACTGTGCATTTCAAGTTTCCCATGGTGCTACTAGGAGAAAAAGTCAGGTAGTTTTCTGAGCACTATGAATATTCAAATGCAATTTTATGGCAGTTTAGTTAGATTTCAGCCCCTGCTGCCAGTTTGGAAGCATAAAAGTGCAGCAGATAATCCAGTAGCATAAAGGGAAAAAAGAGGGAAAACTCTGAAGTTATCTTTTAGGATTACTGGACAAACTCCCAGTGTGAACTCGTTGAAGTGAAAAGAGAGATAAGGCTGACACCATGTGGACACATAGTAAAGTGTGTAACACTGGATTGGTTAACAGAAATAAGAGGAGAATTAGCTCAGTTTCCTTGTCTTCTATTAAGAAGAAACCAGTAGTTTTGAATAGTATCGCTTGTTATTTTACAGTGTGATTTTTGCATCTCATACATCTTTTTAATGTGTTAGAAAACACAATTTATGTAGGCTGTTGATGTCTGTTTTAACACAACTGTCAACACAGATTTGGTAGCCAAGCATTTGACAGATAAAAATAACCACATGTTGTTTAACAGTAAAAAAGACTCACGTTGACACTTGGCAGCCAGAAGACTCTTTTATAAATGAGTATATCAATTTGTATTTCTACAGGAGATGGCAGTCTGCCAGGTTTATTCTTCTCCTGAACCGGCCTACATTCTGTCACAGTGCACACTGTGTGCTTCCGCCTTAACGGCACACGAAACTGTCACCACAGATGACTGCAGTGCTCTCCTGTTGTGGGCATCACGAGTCAGTCAAGAGCCTAAAACCTTCAAGAAAGAAAGAATTTGCTGTCTGATATGACAGCCGAGAAGAAAACATTTTTTTAAGGTTGTATTAGTTACAATACATTTGTAAACTGATTGTGTATGTGTGTGTAATGGTACATACATACACGATGATTACATTACGTTTTACTTTTTCGTAAAACAAAGCCATATCTAGACATACACATATGCGCACATGCTACGTGTACACACACATATATATGCATACACATACACACGTATGTGCTCAAACAAAATCTGACGTGAAGTAACAACTCAATCACCAAGTATGAAATGGAGTAGGCGGAAATATGTACACACTTATTGCAGCCACTCTATCTATTTACTGTGTTCGTGTCATCCATACTGGTATATATTCGCTATACAAAAAAAAGAGAAAAAAGTTACAAAAACCTATGTATAGAGATATAATTATTGGTAATATCTATACGATCAGTAATGGATTTCATACTCTTACAAAAGCACTTTGGCAAAAACTGCCGTGACCCGGATTTGAACCGGGGTTGCTGCGGCCACAACACAGAGTACTAACCACTATACGATCACGGCGAGCTGTCCTCAGTACAGCAACTTTAACCTGGAATTTTTGATCCCATAGACGTCACCAGCCCCCCTTTCCCCCAACAGAATGGCCTTAGATACCGCCGTTCGGTCTGGGAAGTGCTGAGCGTTGGTGTATTTCTAATTCATTTCAGAGCTTGATATTATTTGTCCTTTGGGCTCTCCAACATGTGTTCAAAAGCTTAAGTAGCTAATGATTTTGTAGATGCAGATTATTGGTTTTAAATACAACTCTGCTGCTAAATGTTTTAATGTATATTACTCATTAATGGATCGTAATAATGATCTAGTAATATAAAGTATACAATTTTGAAATATGCATAATGAACATAATCAATTTTCAAAACCATGAGAATTCCCAATTTTTATGTAGTACTATGGGATTTAGAACACAAGAATTTTACATTAGAGCAGACAGGATAGCACCCTCAGCACACTTAGACCTAATTTTAGGAATAGTCAAAAGATCTGCACCTGATGAGCCGAGAGGTCTGACTGGGTTTTAAAATTGAACAAGTCAAGTATGTAGTGAGTGGCCAATCCACCGAGAGCTTTATGAACTAGTTAAAATATGTTAAAAGTTAAAAGTGCCTTCAGTGCTGGGGTAATAAAGTCAAGTTTCCGCATACCTGCAATGAATCTGGCCACTGCATTTTGAAGCTGAAGTCAGTCTTCTGATGACTCGCGTAATGAGACAAATAGAGCATTACAAGAATCTAACTCGCCTGATACGGAAGAATGGACCAATTTCTCTGAGTCAGTTTGAAACAAGAATTTTCCAACCTTAAATATATTTTAAGTGATATAAAGCAGTTCTGGTAACCGTACTAATATGATTATCAAATCTGAGATCACTGTCCAAAATAATACCAACATTCCTGACTTGCTTACTGTGTTTCAGGGAAAGGGATGATAAATATGGAAACAAAGGTTTTGTCTCTGTGTTTTTGGACCAACAGCAAATCTTTCTGTCTTGTCTCTGTTCAGCACCAATAGATATCACATTTCACCTCTACAAGTTTCTTATCTTGAAACGAAATGCCCTTTTGCTGCCAGGGTTTCTGATTTCAAACTTATTCTCATGAGCCACGTGTGAGCCGAAAATAAGCCTCTGTGATGAGAAGAGAGAAAACAAGCAGAGCTGAGTCTGCCTTTCCAGCTTGGGAGCTTAACGTCTGGATAAAGTAGTTCTGCCGTGGCCCGGATTCGAACCGGGGTTGCTGCGGCCACAACGCAGAGTACTAACCACTATACGACCACGGCAAGTTGACCTTGAGAGTGTAGGTTTTATCTGGAATATCTGCAGACGTCACGCGCACCCCCCCTCCTCTCCCCCCAACCGAATGGCCTTAAATACTGCCGATCGGTCTGGGAAGAGCTGAGGGTTGGTGTATTTCTAATCCATTTCAGAGCTAGATATTTTGTGTGCTTTGGGCTCTCCAACATGTATTCAAAAGCTTAAGTGTGCAGATCTAAAACTGGTAATGGAAACAAAAAAACATCTATCATTTAGATATGATGAGAGCCAATCAAAAACGTGATAGCCTCTTGATAAGTTTGTTAACTTATGATGTTTAGCCTACAAATAGGCTAAACTGGCCAAATCAACAAATAATGAGGTCATGCATACCCCCTTGCAAAATAATTCAATTAAATAAATAAATAAATAAATCAAACAACCCCCCGAAAGTAATATGTAGCTTAAAATGAGAAGAGTTACTTTTTAAAAATAAAATGTGTCCAAGAAGTTGCTACAGTGGGGTCATTATTTGATTAGGTAAAGTACCGATTTGCTAAACTGATAGAAATAAATTATACAACTTCCAGCTGTGATAAATACTTTATTTAAATGATCAATGAACAGTAAATACAGATTTTTTTTCTGTATTAATTGCAAGGTTTTAGTTACCATTTCTTGTCTTGAACTAATTGCAATATGGTTAAAAACAATCTCTGGACTGAGTACTGAAGGTTCAACCAATCAGAGCCTGAGATTCGGTAAACCCAGATTGTGTCTGCGGGGTCCGGGGCAGGAGCTGCCTGCCGGTGAAGCTCTGGGAGAGGCAGGCTGATTGACCACAGTCCCAAGGTTCTGAGACACGGAGAGCGTAATGTCTGGGCTGGGTGAGTCTGAGTGGAGGTGCTCATGGGGATGCAGGTGAGTGTGGTTATGCTGCTGGTGTTCAGTGTGCACACTGCCTGCTTTTGCATGAGCCTGCTCCTCCACAGAGGAAGCCTGAAAATGGAAGACAGTCAAGAGAGCAGTGGTGCTCAGCTGCAATGAAGCATTTATCAACATTTTCAAAATATTTATAGTTATAAAAACCCTTTAACAATCAAAATATCAGAAGTGCAGTGATAGACTGTGAAGATTTGTGAACTTTTTCATAATTTAAGTCTTGTGTTGTTCAAACAAGTACCTGAGGTTCATAGATCTCACATTTCACCTCTACAGGTTTCTTATCTTGAATCAAGCCATCCCTTTTGCCACCAGGGTTTCTGATTTCAAACTGATCCTCACGAGCCACATGTGAGCCCGAACAGAAGCCTCTGTGCTGAGAAGAGAGAAAACAAGGAGAGCTGAGCCTGCATTTACAGCATGGGGGATTTTTGTTTGGAGCCAGTGGAGATTGGATGCAGTACACAAAGAGCCCACCAAAGATGAGACCAGGCACATGAACATAGGTTTAAACATGATAAATTAACCACCGAGTCTTAAGACAAATATTATAATTATAATAATGTGCATTACTGGTCTTTAAGATATCTATGCGTATACTTTCATCACTGTCAGAGGACTTTCACATTCAACAGCAGATTATTGGCAGTTTTTCAGCTTCAGCCTGGGAGCAGTCCAGTTTTATGAACATATGGTGAGTAAACAGAGCATTATTTTCTCATTACTTACAGCAAACTGACAGTCCATAGGTGTGCAGCGGCTCAGTTCAGTGACATCTGTTTCCCTTGAACAAACTGTCTCCACTATAGTGAATTCCACAAAGTAGGACGGACCAACAACCCACTGAAAAATATATTTATGAAAGCCTAGTTTAGGACAGAGGTAGGTCAAAATAAGCGAACTATGACCAAAACTAGTCAGATAAAATTGCTAAGAGCTACACAGTAGGTCTAGTCTTTTGAAAAGAATAGAAAACTAAAAGTACTTGCTTAGAAGCTTAATTTGTATTCAACCTGTTTCTTTACTGACTCTCTGCCTGTGTTTGGTTTCTTTTTCTGTCTTAACCTGTGAACTGGCTTTCGTTATGTTCTCCAGAGTAAAGTAGTTGGCCAGGCGGCTCTCCTCATTGAACCTCTGCAGGCAGAGATTGGCCGTCTCTTTGACAATGGGCTCATTCAGATTTTCGGCCGTGGGACAGTCTGGGCACGTGTCCACCACTGCAGTAGCTGGAACTGAACACAAGGATCAAGACGTTCAAAGGTCAAAACAAAATTCTGAAGCCTGAGGGTCATCCTGTCTCAATCAATCAACTCATTTGTCACTTCTAGGCTTGACTATTGTATTTAGGTTCTTCTAAAATCTCTATGAAAATACATGATTTATCCAGAATGCCACAGCAAGACAAGATAGAGAAACGGAATTCCTTCACTTGTGAGTACACACGATTAACCCTTGTGTGGTGGATGGCATTGTTCTCAAACAACAATTTCGTACTCTGAGCACACAAAGCACTTTTGAAATACAAGCCATATTTGCCAAAGCACTTTTATGCCCAATTGATCTAACATTAATACACATTGCTTCACAGGGAGCAACTTCGGATTCAGTATCTTGCCCAAGGATGGTTTGGCACACAGTACTGAAACAGCCAGGGCTCAAACCACCAGCCCTCTAATTATTAGAGGATTATGTTATTAGAGCAGCTATGCTTGTAGGTTTGTTGGACCCTTGCTTTGTTTGTTTTTTTTTAAAAATTTTTAATTAAAGCAACCATAGAAATTGAACCCTTAATAGATGTTTACTTTATCCCTATGTCAACCAATACAGACCACATCCATGTTTCATATGGGTTATTTACCTCTATTAGAGCCAATTTCTTAATAAAAGTGAGATTTACTAAAATTTAATAGAAAAAGAAAAATCTGTCATTATCAAGATATGGGTCGAGTTTTTTATTTTTTATTTTTTTTTGAAGCAAAGGTTATTATCACTACTGATGTTTATTTCTTGGAACTTGAAATTGATGAGATTCTTGTGAGTCTATAGTTCAGCCCTTAGAAATAGAGCTGCCCCTTCTGGTTTACTAGTGATGGGAATTCCGGCTCTTTGTAGAGAGCCGGCCCTTTCGGCTCCCAACCGGCTTTTCAGGTTGTTTTGTTGCTTTAATTAATTTATTATCAACAACAATATAAAATTATGCACAAAATGAATTGCTAATGTAAAAAAGTTCTTTATTTATATATATTTATTATATAAATATGCTTTTATTTTATTTATTCACTCAACATAAAATTTAAAAAATAAATTCTTAAATACAAAAACCAATTATGTAGAATTCTACTTTTAACTATTTAAATTTTCAAGTTTTCCCTTTTAAACAAATTTAAAGTGAACCAACACAAAACACTGCAAACAACAACACAATAACATATAAATGAATATGCAAAACAAAAGAAAATGCACATTCTCTGTCATATAGGCCTGGGATGATTTTTTGGGAGAGGGTTTTCCTGGTTGGAATTGCATACACAGGATTCAGTGCATGAATATACTTTCTGAATCCTTTAACATCCACAACTGAAAATGGTTGGAAATCAAGTGCAGTTATTTTTGCCAGGTCTTTATCAATTGAATTCTATCTTGCTGGGGTCACAGAGCTCTGGGTTGGTTTAAGTGGTTGTGGTGGTATAGTGCTAGATGCTGTAGATGCAGCAGCAGCAGCAACAGTTGCAGTAGACACACTGGCATCTTCATTAATATCACACTCAACTGACTGCGTTTTATCTTGTGGTGAACCACTGGAGGGCTCCACTCACACCCAGTTCCTTCCATTGCACTGATGGGTGGACAGTTCTCAGCCGCCTGCGCAGGCTGTTTGTGGAGCCGGCTCTATATGATATCCTTCTCTTGCAGACTCTACACTCTGCCTTTGTATTGTCAATAAAATTGAAATGGTTCCAGATTTTGCTTCTTTTCTTGGTGTCACTCATTTAATTACTATACCTTTCTAATGTGACGATGTTGTCTCTTGCAACAACCCTGGCTCTCTTTCTCTCCCTCTCCTGCTCTGTTCCTGTGCTACTGCGAGCGTAACTATCACCCCTTTTATCATGTTTGTGCATCAGTATTTTTAGCCTTGCTGACAGGTTTATATCGAGCTGGCTCAGGTGCTGCTGTAGCACCTGGTTTGTACTGAAGGCTAGAGTCCTCACTGCACGGGTCTGGGTCTGACTCTCTGCCCCACACCATTTCCTGTGTGTCATTATTCTTCAGTCTGTCCCCACTTCACTGTCTAATGTCTGCACTGTCCTGTTCACCAAAGACAACAAACTCATATTCTGAAAACTCTTCTTCTTTCAAATCTCCTCTCTCGTCTAAAGTTTTTGAGGTTTTTTGATCAGAGAATCTTCTCACCGTCTTGCTAATTTGTTGGAAAAAAATGCAGAGTTGTTCCCACATGACGGAGGGCTTTAGATAAAAAGACAGATGTAGGTAATAGAAATGTAACAGTGTTGGAACTGTTGTGTGAACAAAACACAGTCTGATTGCTTTCTGTGACTAAGACGCCGCAAATAATTTTCTGTTTTATACAGTGAAGTTGACAAAAATGCAGAAGAGTCTCAGTGATGCTTTGATCTACCTTCACGAATTGTACAGGAGTAGCTTTGTAGTTTGACTTGAGTGTGAACATAGGCAGATACTTGACACTCTCCATACACCTGAAATACACAAACACATTTATACAGCAGCTAAAGACACATGTACGTGTGAGGTGAACCACAGCAGCTAAGAAATTTCATACATTCATAAAAAAACTATTTATTTACACTTTACTAAGCTCATACATGCAGAACATATGGATGTATCCATTACAATGCAGTGGTTTGTAAAACAAAGACAACAGAAGACTCACTGTATTAAAACTCTGAAAAGGTTGTTGCTGCAACTTCTGGTATTTTAAGTCAAATTTTCTGATAATTTTATACAGCTTTACTTCAAAAAGACCTAAATATTTTCTGTCAGTCTGGTATTGTGAAATGAATCAGGATCTATAACTTGGGACAGATATGTCAAAAAATGTCAAAGTACTGGCCGGTAAAAATATGGGGAAAAAAATCCACGGAAATGAAAATTTCCTTTAATTTTGATGCCGGATTATAAAAACTTATATCACAAAAATATAATTTTTGTCCTGTCCAAATAGTGTCAAAAATGCTGGAGTTTCAAGATGCTAGTTATAATGTAGTTATGTGTGCATATTCTTCATTTTGAAGAATCTCAAATCACTATATTTTTAAAGATATTTTTTCCTCTGCCTCCACAATTTGCATGAAAAATTTATGGCCCAAAGTTTGCATACATTCAAATATCAGACATGGTAATATAGACCAGTAAACATTTCAGGCTTTTATCTTTGACATATTCACTTTCAAACATCATCTCAGATTATAATGTGTTCTGTGACATGTGCATTGCTTGGTACTTACTGGAACATCCCCAATATTTCCGACTTCGCATTGTTTCCACGGTTTTCCACTGGTGATGTGGCATTTGGTCTCTATGACATCGATGGTTAGTTTGTACAGAGATCCATCTTTCCCCTGGACACATTTATAAATAAGCAACTCTATTTTCTTTCTTCCTTTTGTGACTTTTCTAACATAAAAACAACATGGCTTCTGGTCAATATGTTGCAGCATGCCTTTGTTGCATGATCATGTCTTTGTGCATGCATATGCATAATTCACCCTGACCTGTTCTGGAGTGTGAGACAGATCATAGAGCCTGTTGAGGCTCCAGATGTATCCAATTTTCCTGTCCTGGTTGATCTGTTCCAGCGCCTCTTCTGCCACTCGCACTGCATCAGGGCTCATGCAGCCTGGAGGGTCCGAGGCCTCCCCTCCCTGGGGCAGCAAAGCCAAACATACGACCAGCAGGTACACACTCATCCTCATCTAACACACATACAGACTAATTAAAAAAAAATCCCACCTACTTGAATTACTAAATCCTATGCTGGCAGATCATTTAATAATGAAACTGAAACATGCATTGACCTGGAAATCTTCTTTTGCAGGACCTAATAAGTAATCCCAGTTTTTACACAAAGAGTTGTGAGAGACACATGTGAGACTGATGCTGGACTTTCTCCTCTTGCTGAAAGGATGAACAAACAGCTGCTATCGGCTGCTCTGCAGGCCAATGACTGGCTCAGACAAACTGAGCGGTCACAGTGCACTGGGGAACAGGGCAAATCAATTAAAAAGCTCACTGCACACCTCATTTCAGCTCTTGAATATTGCTTTTAAAAAAATTCTTTAAGAAATGAAGTCATGCAGTCTTGATGAACAGGAATGCCTGTGAGCTTTCTATTAGCAGAACTCTTCTCAGCTCATCTCATCGAAGCTTAAAAGAAAGTGAGGGCCATTTGCAAAGCACTACGTCACTGTAAGCCACTTCTCTGCTGCTGATTCTTCTTTTTATTTTATGTGCGCCACTTCATACTTCCTCATAGTAACTGTAACTGGCAAATCTAAAGAGCTCATGTCAGTAGTATCATATCAAACCTAATGGGCTAGCAACAGTGGAGCCCAACAGGTCTGTACAGGCGGCTAAAGCTGGTTTTGGTTTCAACTATTGTTCCATGTGACTCAGTATTGTAGGGCAAACATGATTTTGGGGTACTTTAGTGCTAATTTTTAAGATTTACAGTGCAGTGGAGGATTTCTATACAGTAAAAACCTTTATCCTCAACAGAAAACATTTGTTGATATATTTTATATCAATATTTGTTTGATGGCCTGTTTGTAGCTGCTCTTTAGCTGTGCTTTTTGTTCATTTGATTTCTTTATTCAAAATGAAGAAATCTATCTATTAGCTGAGTTTAGAAAAAGTTTGACTTATGCTGCAGGAATCGATCAAAGAGTTTTGGATATACTTTTATCTTCTGTAAATATTTCTGTTGGCGTGTTTCCTGAAATGTGAATTAGAGGTTGACTCATAATTTTTTTCCTAATCATTTTTGTCACATTGGCAAACACTCTGCATGCTCGTGTGCAGCCTGCTGTGCTAGAACAGATGCATTACATCAGGGGTGTCAAACTCAAATACACAGTGGGCCAAAATTCAAAACTGGATCAAAGTCGCGGGCTAACAAGAAATCTTCCTCCAAATATAACAAGGAATCTTTTCTTATGGACTCAAACAAGTTTTGCTGAAAAACTGAATATGGAACAAGCAAAGCTTAATACTAAACAATATATATAACTTATATAAACGTATATATAATTTAATATTGCACACATGCAAAGTCAAAATTCCAATTAAATAACACATCAGTGGAATTCATGTATTTGCAGCCTTCTGAATTAAATTTTATCATTTTATCATTTATCAGATTTTCATCATATTCTCCCACCTGTCCAGAAAGCTCCTGTTTTCTGCCTTTCTTTTTGCCATTTTGGGATAGGTAGCATGGCAGTATTTGCATGGTTGCTATGACTATGGTCAACAGAGGAGAGGGTGCTAATGGGTCCTGTCATGACTGACGCGCCAAAACATCAACAGAGCATTCTGGGAATTGTAGTATTAGCAGTACATGCACTGTATAATACTGGCAGGCCAGCTCTAATAGTAATTTTGTATGGCCTCGCGGGCCAAATGTAATTAGGCTGCGGGCCAGAGTTTGACACCTATGCATTACATGAACATCAGCACTGTGTGAGTGTCTGAAAATAGTTTCTCGTACTGCAGTACTTCAGTAAAAGTCATAATCCTACTAAACTACAGTAATATGAAAAATGTTTTTGAATCAAAATATATTTAAAGTATCTGAGTAAATATACTCATCTGGCCCATTTCAGAATTATGTACACAAAATGATCATAATTATTAAAATTTATTTTTTTTGTGTATGACTTTGCCATGTAAATGGTGTAAACTAGTTACATACTACTGGGAAGCTTTATGTGTAGTAAAATTATTTTTTTCCCCAAAATACTGCGGTACAATATTGTTGTGGTTAGCACATCTGTCTATATGTAGTACTGTGCAAAAGTCTCAAGCCACTCCTCATTTCTATCTATTTTGCATCTAAGGAGCTTGTCACAGTCCTGCGTCTGAGGGCCCCAGGGTTATTGAATAAGTTACGGACATGTGTAATTTTGGTGCTGCTGTTCTATGTTTGTGTATAGGTGTGTGTGTGGCAGAGCACCGGTTCTTCAGGCCTGGGTGTGTCAGCCAGGCCACACCTGCGGAGGAGAATCGCACACACCTGATCAAGCCTCGTCTGGGAGCTATTTAACAGTTTGGCTGAGCGCTCTTCGATGCTGGATAGTTGCATGAGACTCCACGTCAGTCATCTAGCTTAGTTAAAGTCTGTAAGTGTATGCCTACTGGAATTAAGTGTCTTGATGGCTGCCTCTGTTATTTCCCCTCAGGAGGAGCGTGGAACACCGCAGGGCAGCAAGCACGGGGTGTGGGGACACACGGGAGTGGAGAGCACTGAGCATGGACTTTTGAGAAGAAGACACGACACGGGAGTCAGGGAAGCGCACGGGGATTTATTGTCATTTTGCTGCACTGTAAATAAACACTTGTTCAGATTAAATAGAACAAAATACAAAGCATTAAAATATGTTAAAAACACAACAGCCTTAATAAACCCAGAGTAGTTTGGACCCGGTAGTAGGGTTCATACGTCATCAATTAAAGACCGGATATCCCACCTGCTGTGAATGTTTTAATGCAGTACAGTTGTTTTTATTATCACTTGTCACGTCCTCTTTATGACAGTTAAAATAAATAATTTTCATATAAGAACTAAAATTGTCTCATGTAAACTGTATATGGTGTTAAATAGGCCTATACTATTGTACTTTAATGTTAATCATAAGGGTGGTACTTCAAGAGCCATATATTTTATGAGGTGGTACTCACTGTGAAAAGTTTGAGAACCACTGATCTACAGCAATAGTTCCTCAGGCTTACTGGACAATTTTCTGTTTTTCAGTTTTTCTTTGTACTTTAACCTTTTCAGCAGAAGCCACTTAACACTAACCGATACATGATTCAAGGAGAAAAACATTACCTAAATCAAGGGATGTCAGCATTAACACATTACATGTAACTTAGCAACGAACTAATTTTAAAGTACCAAGCACCTATCTGCAAATGTCATATACACACACATCTTCACTGTGTACTGTACCACTACACACGGTTGGAATGACAATAAAGCTACTTGTCTCGACTAAAGTGTACCTTCCCAGCAAACATGCCCTTGTGACCCATATGGGCCCATTGTCCCAGATTGCTCTCTGATGTTTCCTTTGAAATATAAATGTGTGTCGATGTTAGAAAGCACTTATGTAGTAAAAGCATAGAAAACAGTGGTTCTATGAATGAGTGAATGAGGTCGAATAAGAATGAAGTTCTATAAAGCACTTTAAGTCCTCAGGTAGCATAAGGAAATGGTAAATGGTAAATGGCCTGTATTTATATAGCGCTTTACTAGTCCCTAAGGACCCCAAAGCGCTTTACATATCCAGTCATCCACCCATTCACACACACATTCACACACTGGTACAGTGTGTGAAGCTACATTGTAGCCACAGCCACCCTGGGGCGCACTGACAGAGGCGAGGCTGCCGGACACTGGCGCCACCGGGCCCTCTGACCACCACCAGTAGGCAACGGGTGAAGTGTCTTGCCCAAGGACACAACGACCGAGACTGTCCAAGCCGGGGCTCGAACCGGCAACCTTCCGGTTACAAGGCGAACTCCCAACTCTTGAGCCACGATCGCCCACCACCTAAAGCACTATACTGTGTAAGAACCAGTCCGTTTACCATTTACACACACACAGACACACACACACACACACACACACACACACACATATATATATATATATTTCTTTATTTATATAGTTCAGTAATTAAATTAGTTTTGCACACTGTGTTTATTACAGTTTCATACACCACATTATGCAGCCGGCTTGAACATGGGGTCATTAGCAAAGAGAATCCCCACATCTTGATCCCCTGCCTTTTTGGTGGGGCACAGGGCAGAGACTGAGGTTGGGAAGGGCTCGATGGTGGGCTCCATCTGTCCAGGAATCTGAGGGTCAGGCTTAAGTGGGAGAGTGACTCCAACTCCAGGCCCACCGGCGGGGACATCAGGGAAGGAAGGCAAGGTCACAGGCTGGTCCAAGGCAGGCAGGACTATCACTGTTCCCTTTGCACCATCGTGGGGTGTGTTCTCATGTTCTTGCTCGTGGTGATGGTGGTGGTGCTCGTGTTCATGTAGGTGACCGTGCTTGTGGTCGTGGTCCAGAGCCAGCTCGTGGTCATGTTCATGGGTGTGCACACCTACAGTGTGCTTGTAGTCATGGTGGTGGTTGGGGGAGTCACCGCTGTGGTTGTGTGCTTTGTCGTGATGAGTGTGCACGTGATCGTGGTTCAGACCGTGGTTGTGGGAGTGGTCATGAGCGTGCTTGTGGGCACTGCCTGTGGCATGGTCATGTGTGTGGTGGTGATCACGGTCATCAGTTTGGTTTCTGTTGTGGCCATGATGAGAGTGGCTCTTGGTGTGGTCGTGGCTGTGTGAGTGTGTGTCATTGTGGCTGTGGTCAGTCTCTCCGCCCAGCAGGTGGAGCTTCATCTGTCTCTGAGCAGCCTGGAGAATTTATAAAGAGTGTACTATAATAAAGAGTTTACAAAACAGAGCCAGCCCAAGGCATAAGGAAACTAAGCGCCTTCTTAGGTCCCCCATCAGCATTTATTACTTACACTGTTCCCTATGCGACTGAAGGATATTTGAACAATAGAGATATGACATATTAATGAGTCTTACCTCAGGCTCATAGATCTCACAGTCGACATTAATTTGCCCCTCATCAAAAAGAGGCTGGAAGAGGGATGCCTTACAGAAGCCCTTGTGCTGAGAAGAGAAAAAGAAGAAAAAACTTAAGAAAGCAGAGGATTGAGGATGCCTGTGGTTTTACTACGTTTTAATCCTCTGCTGTCACAAAGTAGTCAGTAGAACTTAGAACACACTGGCTCAGAGCTTTGAGTGGAAAGCAGAGGTCTTTGATTGCAGCATTAAAACTACAATGACCCCCTGATCAGAAAAGCCATACTGTACTCATTGATCTCATCAACCCGTGTGATTACAACTTTACATGAGTGAGACTAATAATTCTTTCTCCTGACTCACAGCAAACTCGCAGTCCATAGGGGGGCAGTTCTCAGCTGTCACTGCTTCTGTGCTGTGGGGGCAGGTGGTCTCCTGGATGGTGTATTCCACACGGTAAATTGTACCTGCTACAACCTGGACACAAAAACACACAGAGGAAAAGAAAAAAACGTAATTAATTATTACACATAAAACAAAGTCCTGCAAGATGCGAAGACCGCAACAGAGCAGCTACTTATGGTTGGCAGTCAAGATGCCAAACCAATAGTGGAGACAAAAGCTGCCGGAAAATCTAACCCAGCCTGACACTGTACCTGGGGAGTTAGCCGGAGGTTGTCCACAGGACTGCCTGGCTGCAGGGCCAAGGGAGGGGCTACTGAGGGATGGGCATGGCCTCTCAGCAGATGGGGGAGTGAATCCCGCCAATGGGCCCGGACACCACTGCCTGGGAGGCATCCACTTTCCCTGCCTTAGCCTTAGCCATGTCAGGAAGTTGGTGGCCCACACATTTGGAGGCAAAAAAAGCCATCATGGGCCTCTGGTCTGTGCTGGCAATATAAAACAGTCCATACAGGTCCATACTGGTCCACTCCCCTGAGTTCGGGCCCCTTCTCTACAAGATGTCTCCTGCTGTGTTCAGTGCATGTGTGTGCTTGTGTCACACACGACAGTCTTGATATGACAGAGAGCACTGGATTTCATTTCATTGAATTTATTTATCTGCAACACATGTATAATGTGTTGTTTTATTATGTGGCTGTCTAAATTTTTGTATGTGTTTCCATATACATGTTCTTGGAAAGAAAAACATCCCAATCTCAATGAGATTATCCTGTTAAAAATAAAAAAGGCGAAATGCGATATCTCTTTTCCGTCTCTGTTAGTGCTCAGGTGTGGCAGTTCAGATTGACTGAAGGCTTTTCAGGAAACTTTAGGGCAGGCGTATCAAAATAATTAATTGAACTATTTGTATATCTTAGACCCATTTGTTATATATTGTTAAATTTGTAATATACTGTATTATTTTAATCATTTCAGTTTGCTACTGTTATTGTGTTTGTGTTGGTCTTTCACGTGGAATTCCAATAAAATTGATTCATGTTTGTGGCTGTAATGTGACAAAATGTGGAAAAGTTCATACTTTTGCAAGCCACTGTATTGTTGAAATTGTCCTTTGTTACACTAAGATATATCAAGGAGTAAATATATAGTTAAATGTCTTTACACTGACAGAAAGGGGAGCTTCACTGGTACAGCTCACTTAACATCAAAGTGGGCTGTATGTGACCCGATGTAAAATTAGTTTAACATTCCTGCTTTAGGACAATGTGATAATAATGAATCACAATAGTTTAGCCCAGAAGTCATGATCACATGAAAAAAAATTTCAGCGTCACTCTGAGACAGGATATTTTTCATCTTAGAGATATTGTGCAGCCCTAGATATACACACAGACACAAACAATAAAAGAGTAGAGGATACATTATGCCACATATCTTGATGTTTCTTTTGGATATGTGGTAATCTTACCTGTGCAGTAGCACGGGAGATTTTGAGCAGAGTGAAACGATTGGCCGGCCTGCTCTGGTTGTGGAATTTCTCCAGAGACTGGGTCACAGTCTTCTGAATTTCAGCTTCCTCATTATTGTCAGGTAAATATGGACAGCCGGGACAGCCCCCAAGCACACTACCTGCAGGAATTGAGCAGAACAAAAAAGTGGTTTTGAATGTTGGTGCTGCACAAAACCTGTAATTTCACCAAATTGTCTCATAAGGTGTAGCCTGTACTTATTTTCCTCTATACAGTATGCTGCTGTATATGTAGAACTGGATGTCACTGTAGATATGATAAATTTACATAAAATGGTGTGCTCTATGTAAAAACCGCAACTCCTTTTTTTTTTTGGATATATGTAATATTTTTCATACCTGGTCTGATAGTACACTTGTATTTGTAGAGACGAACCACTCTGTGTACCTTACTGATGAAGATAGCAGCTTTGCACTGTCCATATACCTTCAAACACAAATACAATAAATTATGTTACTGTACTGCTAATAAGTAGAGCATAATCACATTCACAAAAGATTTTATTTAGATTTTCTTTTAACATTTATTAAATATTTATTAATATTTACTGTCAGCTTAAACAACAGTGACAATAAATTGTGAAACCAAATATATTTTTTTAATCTGAAACCTTATGAACTACTTGTCATGGAACAAAATTCCAAGATGCTCACTATGCTCAGAAAGATTTTAGTTAGGACTGTAAGAAAGCTTAAGGAAAAGACAAGAGACCGTAATGAAAAAATGAAGCTGACAAAATAACCCTGTGTTCTGTGTGCACAAATATGGTCTTTTGGTGTACTTGTTGATGTGCACATGCAGTGTGTGTGTGCGTGTGCTCTAACCTTGATATTTTCCCTTGGAATGTCACAGCTCTTCCAGTCCTTCCTGCTGAGAACACTGCAGTCGGTCTCCACAACATCCAGAGTGAGGTAGAAGACCACACCATTGTCTCCCTGTAATGCATGCACACACACACACACACACACACACACACACACACACACACACACACACACACACACACACACACACACACACTTTATCAAGCAATGTTTACAGTCAATAAAAATCTAATTGAATTTAACAGCTTTCACTGGTCACTTCCAGTGATTCATGGTACGTCCTAAACTTTCACACAAGTCACGTAAATTTGTTTTTCTTGTTTTTATTTTGACCATTTCAAGCCAGGTAGTGTCTGCAAAACACAAACACTATTTATGACGGTTTCCAAGCATCATGCATTCAGTAAACAGCCTGACTTACAAAAATGAATGCGATTAATTAATTCATTAATTTCTGTTTCACCAAATCTGGCACTTTGCTAGAAAGTAATTCCACCCTAAATAGCACTGGTCTATCACATGGTCTGTCTACCATACAGTAATAATGCTCCAAGCTCAGCAGCATGGCTTACATGTCTCTTTATGTGGGCGTTGGACAGGTGGTGCAGGCTGAAGACGTAGCCCTCCTTCCTGTCCTGGTTGATTTTGGTAAGAGCCAGTTCAGCAGCTGCTTTTGTTGATGCGTCTTCACATGAGCCTGGCTCCATGCCACCCTGCTCCACTGGTGCACCATTGATGGTCACACAACCCAACGCCAGCAGCAGTGATAACAGCACACAGGTCTTCATAGTAAAGGCCTGGGACGACTCTTTCTCTTACACACTGCCACACTCGAGCTTCTAAATCAGATGTGCAGAAACGGAGAGTTCACATTTTATAACCTTCTAACACACACACTCACAAACACACCCACACAAAATCACTAAACCTCCTGTCTGTGGCAAATATAACCATTGACCCCAAACCTTTGAAAAACATCGCTGACCTATAAGCCAACCAATCAGATGCTGCACAGACTTGCACAATGTGGTTATCAGTTGTTAGAGAAGCAGCCCTGCAGTCTCACTTCTTTTGGATCAATTAATGATTTTAAAGTACACGATCGGCTCATGACACTGGGCTGAGTTTTAATAAAGGGGCAAACTTCATACTTGTTGAAGAATAACAGTGAACCTGCAGCAACAGAGCATTTTGTGAATGGAAGGACCCCACGCACACAGGTTGTGTGTTTTTTCAGCTTTGACTAAGTCACTTTTCAGGGCTTCCGTCTCCTCTTGACTGTCTGCTCTATTTTCCAGTTCTGACATCTTACTGAAATAGAGGAGAGGGAGAGGGGGCATGATTAGATGATGATCACCGGCTGTGACAACCAGCATCCCCTAACACCACACCCTGAACCCAACGCTCCACCCCTGCCCTGTAGCTGAACTACAAACCACACATTACCACGTAGTCACAATCTAAGATAAAGAATGATAGTAAAAGAATCAGAGCAGCTGCTGATGACTGTACAACTTAAAATCGGAGATATGATGTTGGAGCTGGGTGTGGCTGAGTGCAGGTGCTCGTATTAGGGATATCCGTGTGTGATTGGGTGATATCATTCACCCAATAACACACGAATGCATACAGGCACCTTTATTCACACATTTTGTCATCTGACCCACCTTCTGAGTTCTTGGCTTTAAATATATTATCTCTCCTAATGGCAATGCAACTTCTGCATGTGTGTTCATTTCATGCTTTGGAGAGGCAAAGCGTGAAATGGACGTGGTGGAGTGGAGTGTCTGTTACATGCCTTGTCGTGACATTGCGTTGTCTGTTGAGTGCGCTTAGTGCAACTCGGCGTTCAATATGTTGTCCAGAGATAAGATGCAGACTGCAGGAGCTGAGGATGTAGCCACTGACCTTCCATGCAACCTGCCCTATATCCTGAGCCACAGTCAATATCTCCCTGAAGAAGATTTGATCTTGTTTGGGGTCAGAAGACAATATATACATCACACAGAATGCACACAAAAGGTGAGTCTCCAGTTTTGTCATAACAATCTGAGTGTTATCTATGCATTTTTAAAAAAGTACCTTACAGCTCAAGCCAAACAGTTTCATATACAACATCAGATGCAAAAAGTCCTCAAAACAAACAATGATGTGAGATTTTTGTTCCTGTTCCAAAATTTGTGCCCCTACAGATGGCAAGGAATAGCTGCAACGTGATATCATGAGATTTCTTCTAAATAGGTTGCCACAGATTTTCCACTGTCAAAAGATGGAGTGTCATTTTAAAGCTTGTTGTTAGCACAGCATTGAAAAGGTTTGAGCTGGCACAGATAAAAATGGCAGATGGAACGAAAAGCCTCAAATAGTCACAGAATCAAAGAATGGATGCCCAGCTACCCTCAGCCCTTACAGCCTGATGAAAGGGAATGTAAGGTACAGAGTTAGAAGGAGCTAAGATCCTCATATTGTACGAACAAAGTGCAAATTAGTAATAAATAAAAGATTAATATTACTAGAGGTGGCAAAAGTACAGACATTCTTAAGTAGAAGTACAGATACCGGTGTTAGAAAATACTGATAAAAATTGAAGTTCTGAATCAACTGCTTCACTCAAGTAAAAATGAAAAAATATAGTCTTTAAAATGCACTCAAACAGTGAAAACCCCCAACTATTCTGTTGCCTACTGTTTGCCTGTATATCTAAACAGGGAAATGAGAACATTCAGGGGCTAAAGTGAACTTCAGCAAGTGGGGAACACTAAGATCAGTTCAGTGTGGTTCAGTGTGGGAAAAAGAATCACAAGTTACAATAATATATACTGTGAGCTCCTGTAGGTTATCTTAGTGTACACATAATCCGCTTGCCTTGCCTTTGTGTGGATTTGCACAATTGAATTCAACAAGATGTTTGCCGAGCTGTCTTGGCAGATTTGTCCATTTTCCACACTGAACGTATACTGTATATTCTCCTTAATTAGATGTATAAAGTTGGTGTAAAGGTGGAATTAATGTAAGTGTCATAACTTAAATGCAATTTAATCTACAACATTTGATGTGAAAACTGACCATGAGCACCACAGATGCAGTTCACCAATTTAACATCATCCTTTACTCTATATTCAGGGCAGTACTGCAAGCTAATCTTTCACGAAACATTTGGATAACAAATGTTCTTCTCTGACTAAAGTTAGCTCGCATTTTTTTCTCTCCCTGAAAATGCTGCAGCTGCTAGCTAGCTTTGAAGTTACCTGCCACAAAATGTTAATCCCTTTATGCTTACCCCTCTTCAGTAGTTAGCTAGTGCGTGGACCACGACTTATGGATACCCAACTTTAACCCTGAAGATAAATGCTATAAATGATAGGAGCCTATTTTGAAAATATAGAAAGTAGATATGTGTATTAAAATGTAAATGTAAAATTAACACACACACACACACACACACACACCGGAGAGTTCAATAATTCAATGTATTTTTGTCTTTATTACAGTGACAGAAAATGTTAGCAATCACTGATATTCACTGTGTAATATAACATCATCACACTTGAGCCTTTGTGTGTATTTTGAGATCAGTTTCATGCACCACACTATGCAGCTGGCTTGAATATGGGGTCCCTAGCGAAGAGATTCACCACATCTTGATCTCCTCCCACTTTGGTGGGGCACTGGGAAGAGACTGAGGTTGGGAAAGGCTCGATGGTGGGTTCCATTTCTCCGGGAATCTGAGGGTCGGGCTTAAGTGGGAGAGTGACTCCAACTCCAGGCCCACCGGCGGGGACATCAGGGAAGGAAGGCAGGGTCACAGGCTTGTCCAGGGCAGGCAAGACTGTTACTATTCCCTCTGGGTCTTTGTGGGGTGTGGCCCCAAGTCTGTGCCCATGGCTGTGCTCGTGTTCATGTAGGTGACTGTGTGAGTGTGTGTCATCATGGGTGTGTTCAGTCCCTACACCCAGCAGGTGGAGCTGCTTCTCCCTCTCAGATGCCTGAAGGAGAGATAGAGAGTGCAGTATATTAAGGCATGTGCAGAATACTGCAGTTAAGCAACCTTAAGTAGAGATGTGAGTATGCTTAAAGAATGTGCTTTGGTGCAGCCATCTTTGTAATGAAAACAACAAAGAACAACTTTGGGGTCCCTAGCTATGTCCCCCCTTCTTAAGGGGTGTGAAATTTTATTTTTCAGCTCATACATTTGGATACTGTTACAGCTTAAGGATGTGTTCACTGACAACACAGGCTTGTGTTGCAGATCACTGCCTGCTCAACTCTACTTCAGCCTGTCAGCTAGATGGTGCAATTTTCAATGTAAATTTAAAATTTAAAGCTGTGTTGCTGATTAAGCCTTTCATTGCGAGAAAACAATCCAGATGACCACTGGTGTAGTTTTTCCTCATTAGAGGTGTAGTGCATAACCACCTCCCATTTATCCAGGCTTGGAACTGGCACAAGGAGCATGTTTGCTGTGACCTCCTGAGATTGGGAGTTGGGATCTTGTTCTGGCCTTGAATTAGGGGACTTTCACATGTGAGATGAATGCGTTAACTACTGCAGCATCGAGCTGATGGCTGAAGTCCAATTCCAATCACAGTATTCATCACATATGCTTTATGTGACTGAAAGGTATCTGAACAATACAGATATGACATGTTAGTGAGTCTTACCTCAGGCTCATAGATCTCACAGTCGACATTAATTCGCCCCTCACCAAAAAGAGGCCGGAAGCGGGTTGCCTTACAGAAGCCCTTGTGCTGAGAACAGAAAAAAAAAACTTAAGAGAGCAGAGGATTAAGGATGCCTTTGGTTTATTACGGCGGAACAATTACACATACTGAATGAAAAAGTAATCCTGTCACAAACTAGTCAGTGACACAAACCTAGAACACACTGGCTATCCTGGGTCTCTGACCAATTGTTTTCTGTTTATCTTTTGAGTTTTTAAGTTATCCTTTTAATTATGTTGAGTAATTGGATCATCTTTTCATTGCCTTTAGTTTAGTATTAGTTATGTTTCACTTACGTCTTCTGTGTTAGTCTGTCATGTTTCGTGTCTTCTTGTCCATGTTGTGAAGTTTTATTTTCATGTCTGCGTCTCATGTTTCCTGTTTTATTTTGAAGGTTTGTGTCCTATGTCAGTGTAGTCGGCTTTGCTTCCTTCGTCTTGTTATGTCAGATTAGCTGCTGTTTCCCCATGTGTTTCCACTTTCCCTAATCAACCTTGTGTGTATTTAGTCTTTGTGTTTCTGTTTATTCATTGTCAGGTCGTCTGTTGTCCTTTGTGCAACGTTCCTATGTTCCATGCGCTAGGTATCTTTGTATCCATGTCAGGTTTTATGTTTTGGGTTTCTTATGTTTGTCTTTAGCTTTTCCAGTTTAGGTTATTGTTTAGCTTCACCTCTGCCATTTGTTTTGTAAAGGTTTTCCAGCCTTAATAAACTGCTCGCTTCCTGTTTACAATCAAGTTTTGTTCTACGTGTCTACGTACATTTTGGGTCCATTCCTCAAATTCATACAGACTGTGACACTGGCTCGGAGCTTTGAGCAGAAAGCAGAGGTCTTTGAATGCAGCATTAAAAACTGAAAAGATCCCCTGATCAGAGAAGCCCCCAGTGATCTCATCAACCCACGTGATTACAACTTGACATGAGTAAGATTAATTCTTTCTCCTGACTCACAGCAAACTCGCAGTCCATAGGGGGGCAGTTCTCAGCCGTCACTGCTTCTGTGCTGTGGGGGCAGGTGGTCTCCTGGATGGTGTATTCCACACGGTAATTCGTACCTGCTACAACCTGGAAACACAAACACAAAAAAGCATAATAACGTGTCAATCTAAATGAGAGTCCACAATAAATATAGGATCTTTCTTATCCCATTTAATGTTTTCACTGTTGTATTTCAGATTGATTGAGAGCTTTTCAGTGAACCTTTCGCACAGTGTGATGTGGGATTAATACCCTGTCTTATGCTACACTATGCCTCTAATTAAAGATTGTGAAATCATTAGATTGTTTTAGGTTGCATTATACTCCTGATTTAGAAAAGGTGAAATTATTGGACTTATTAGATTGATTTGTATTACACTATACTGCTGATTTACTGTGAATGAATTACACTGTTTTATGGTACTTCATACTGCTGATTTATAATGAAATACTGTTTGTAGAGAATCATGGCCTTGCTTTTCTGATTACAGAGAGAACACAACATACTGCACAGGAGATTCTCCCTAATCTTACACAGAAGGAGAAAAACAGGAAGCCAAGGTCGTAACTTAGGCTCACTGAGAGCAAGTGATTGTTGATTGAGCATTTAAACACCGAGTGTTGTTCTTCCTTCAGCTCGAAGATCAAAGAACTGGGGTATTTAACAGTGACAATAATGATTTACAGTAGTTCAGCCTAGAACTATGACTATGTGCATTAGTTTTTCAGTGTTACTCAGAGACAGGATGTCTTTAATTTTAAATTTTAGCACTCATCCACAGTAAGTATTTGGTTAGATAGCATGTTTGTATGTCACATATCTTAATTTTACTTTTGTATTTGTGGTAATCTTACCTGTGAAGTAGAACGGGAGATTTTGAGCAGAGTGAAACGATTGGCCGGCCTGCTGTGGTTGTGGAATTTCTCCAGAGACTGGGTCACAGTCTTCTGAATTTCAGCTTCTTCATGATCGCGAGATAAACTTGGACAACCGGGACAGCCCCCATTCACACTACCTGCAGGAATTGAGCAGAACAAAAAAAAAAAGTGGTTTTAAATGTTGGTGTTGCACAAAACCTGTAATTTCATCAAATTGTCTAATAAGGTGGAGCCTGTTTTTATTTTTCCTCTATAAAGTATGCTGCTGTATATGTAGAACTGCATTTCATCATAGATGTGATGGTTACATTTAAGTGAAAACTGCAACTCCTTTTTTGATCTATCTAATATTTTTCATACCTGGTCTGATAACACAGTTGTATTTGTAGAGGCGCTCCACTCTATGCACCTTATTGATGAAGATAGCAGCTTTGCACTGTCCATATACCTGCAAACACAAATACAATATATCAATACACCAAATGACTTTTTCCCCTTCCAACTTCTGAAGTGATGCTTATGGAACAAAAACCTAAGATGCTCACTATGCTGAAATAGAACTTCAGTTAGGATTACCCCGTGTTCTCTGTGTGTGCGCACGTGTGTGTGGGCTCTAACCTTGATGTTTTCCCTTGGACGAATGTCACAGCTCTTCCAGTCCCTCTTGCTGAGAACGCTGCAGTTGGTCTCCACAACATCTAGAGTGAGGTAGAAGACAACACCATTCTCTCCCTGTGACAGCCACACACACACACACATACACACACACGCACACACACACACCAAACAATATTTACAGTCAATGAAACTCTTATGGAATTTATCATGAGTGGTTACTGGTTTGAGTTTGTGCAATCCGTGACATTTCACAGCGTAGTGATAATTCATTTTCCACCTGATTCTCAATCTGTCAAGTTTGAAAAAATCATTGAGATTTTCAATCTTGACCCTTTTCGACCAGGTAGTGTTAGCAAAATACAAACACTATTTTTCAGGCTAGTCAATCATATCATTTTCAATAAACAAACTGACTCAGTCCACCTTCATAAAAATGGATGTGATTTATTTCTGTTTCACCAAATTTAACAGAATTCCAGTGAACACGTTATGCAAACTTTTCTATTTTCTACATTTAGTTATTTTTTGTTTGCCACAGGAATAAAAACATTTGCAGGTTTCAATAAAGTATTTTGAGCTCCTTACTTGTTCTCAAAGATGTTTGGTCATGTAGTTTTAAATGAATCACATCTGTACATTTTTTTAAATAATGCTTTGCTTGTTAGCCACACTGTAAAAGATGCAACTGTTAATGTAAAAAACCCATTGTAATTGTACAGTATTTATTGCTGTTCTGTCTCTAGATTTCAGCTAAATGATTTTCAGTTGTGTTGAAAACTAAAAGTGTTCCAACAATAAAACAGAACAACAATGCACTGAACTTGTCCGGCACTTTGTTAGAAAGTAATTCCACCCTAAATAGCACTGGTCTACCATACAGTAATAATGCTCCAAGCTCAGCAGCATGGCTTACATGTTTCTTTATGTGGGCGTTGGACAGGTGGTGCAGGCTGAAGACGTAGCCCTCCTTCCTGTCCTGGTTGATTTTGGTAAGAGCCAGTTCAGCAGCTGCTTTTGTTGATGCGTCTTCACACGAGCCTGGTTCTATGCCACCATTCTCCACTGGTGCACCATTGATGGTCACACAACCCAACGCCAGCAGCAGTGATAACAGCACACAGGTCTTCATGGTAAAGGCCTGGGACGACTCTCTTACACACTGTCACACTCAAGCTTCCAAAAGAGCTGTGTAGAGATGGAGAGGTCACATTTTATATCCTGCTACACACACGTACACACACACACACACACACACACACACACACACACACAGACTTGCATAATAAAGTTATCAGTTGTTAAATAAACAGGCTGTACACTCTCTCTTCTTTTGGATCAATAGGCACATGATCCAGTGTTGCCACACAGTTGAGCCTAATCGACGACATGGCATGATGTTTTGACCTTCTTCAGTTTGCTTAACCTTCTTCTTGAAGTGGTGAGAATGCTGTTATCCAGCTGTTGCAGTGTGCTCACTCTCACCTGGATGGTACAGGTGACATTGTTAGAATCATTTTTTTTTTTTTAATTTCTCCAGTGCTTTAATTTAGACTTTAATTCCATTCAGCTACTTCTTCTGAGTGAGAAGCTGCTCAGGATGGCTGTCACCACCTTCTGAATGTTAGCAAGACTAAAGAAATGGGGGTTGACTTTCTGAGGAAAAAAACTGCAATATCATTGGTCAGAATTTGGAGGCGTTTGACTCAGTGAGGGACAGGAGGTCACTGAACAAACAGCTCTCCATCAAGGACAACCCATCACACCTGCTCCACTCCACACTGTTGAGGCAGCAGAGCTCCATTTCTCTGAGATCGATTCAACCTCGCTGCCATAAAGAATGCTTTAGGAAATGATTCCTACCAATGAAGCTGTTTTTCTTAGATTTAAATGGTACATATTATTTATTAATGCATTTGCACTTCTGTCTTGCACTAACTTTGAACTAACTTTAGTTTTACACTTATATAACACATAGCATTTTTCTTTTTCTGAACATTTAAAGGGCTTTTTACTACAAGCCTCACTCACCCAATCGAACACACATTCATAGGGTACTATTATTCAAGCTCTGTGTCTAATATTCATGAACAGACCCACAATCCAGTGTGCATCTGGAGCAACTCAGGATTCGGTTCCTTGTCCACACGTCATCAGGCAGCTTGGAGGCACCAAGGATATAGTGCCTCCAAAAGAATAGTCTTTCGCCCCTATACCCAGGTCAGACGACCGATTTGCACGTAGCTTGCCATCACCAGTGTGTGAATGTGTGAGTGAATGGGTGAATGACTGGATATGTAAAGCGCTTTGGGGTCCTTAGGGACTAGTAAAAGCGCTATATAAATACAGGCCATTTACCATTTACCATATAACCAGCAACTTTTTGCACAAGCTGCTTTATATCCTGAGCCACAGCATATCTCTCTGAAGAAGACTGCCTAAAGAAGAGCCGAGCCAGGATTTACCACTTGGGAGTGGAAGCTGCTTGTGGCCAGAACACACTGTATGCATTACACGCATAGCACACAAAATGTAAGACCACACACATGACAAGTTTCCCCACGTACATTTTCCTTTGTGTACAAGTTTACATCTGTAAATAAAGTCTTGGTAAAACTGAGTTTCTGTTGTCCGTGTCTGTATCTGTGCCTCTGGGCCCGCCTATGTCATGGCTGTAGGCCGACTCGGAAGAAAAGGACTCAAATGCAGGACGCAGGTGGAGAACTGGTTAATGTTTAAGTAACAAAGTTTATTTTCAAAGTAAGTGAACTGTGAGCAATGAGTATTAACATGTGCCATGAACAATGCTAAAGTTTTGAGCACTTATGGAACCTGAGCTATGCAAGCAACAAGAAAAACTTTAACAGTGGAAACTGCAGTTCTGTGATTTTGGGGCCAAAGGGGAAGTCAGACTGGATGGCAGGGTCCAGGGGGGTCAGAGTCACTGAAATAAGAGTAAACAAGCTCAGGTATGGTTCCAGGTGATTGCTGTGGCTCTGTATTATTGTAGGGTCTTTACCTTACAATACAGTGCTTTGAGGTGACCGTACTGTAGTTGTGATTCTGTGCTATACAGTATAAAATGGCGGGGACATTGCAGAGTTGGAGTCTTCCTCTTCGTCCAACAGTGGAAGTTCCAAGTTGGTTAACTCGTCTCCTTCAGTGTTTGTAAAGAGATCCACCTTTCATCTGGAGACATATAGACATTTAAAAAACAATTCTCTCTGTATTTGCTTTCTTTTTCTCCTCTTATATTTTAAGGCTCTGTAAACAAGGCTGTGAATTACCTGTCTGTCATTTGGTGGACAGGAACTATTTTTTGGAGTGACACAAACATCTTTTTGTACTGTAAAGTGCTTGTACAAAACATTCCAGAGGCATTTCCTGCATTATTATGTAAATAGTTGTATATACCTTTGTTGTTTCCTAAATGTATGCATAGGTTTTTGAAATTGACAAGCTGATAGAATGATTTGTTAAACATGCTTGTGGTTTTCGCAGAAAAAAAAAAATCAATTTCCTAGTCTTATTTTATGTTTGTGTGATTTTAGGTCAAAACGAAAAAAATTAATGCAAAATCAGACGTGAGATTGTTCTGGAAAGAATAATACCAAACGACAAGGCTGACCCTTTTAAAGCTGAAATATAATGGAAAAATCAAGAGTAGCCAAAAACAGATAATTATCCCCTTGTACCTACAATGTTAATATTAACACATGTGCTAGTCTGAAAATGTTCTTTGTGGGGCCTTTTGGCAAACTGATGCTGGACTTCCAGTAAGGATGAGCAAACAGCTGGCATCTGCTGCTCTGCAGGCCAAAGGCTGGTTCAGACAAACTGAGAGGTCATAGTGCATTGGGAAACAGGGTATGTTTATTTTTTTAAACTTAAATATTCAGAAATCCTCATAGTTAGTGTAACTGACAAATTCAGCTAATGATACTAACAACAGTGGAGCCAAAGCATTTTGTAAATACTCCAGCACTGAATACCCAAAGGAAATAGGTTGCACACACATAAAACTTGTGTGACAATTCTCAAATATACCAATTTATTTGGCCAAGCCAACAAACATGCTAATGTTTCATCCTTTTAGCCTTCATCAGACTATGAAACACATTGGAGGTAATATATATTTCTGTCAGACGACCATATTGAAAGAGTCACAAAGTAAAGATTTTTTCTAATCTCGTAATAACAACAGCTTATTAACAGTCCTTATAAGCTTATATTCATCGAACAAAGACAGCACTCAACATATTTCAGAACATGAAATCAGTTATTCTAAGAATATTATGAAGGTAAACATGGTTCTCCTGCCACTCTGCATTTCTTTGATCTTTAACATGTAATTGTCCAGCCAGAGAAGGCAATCTATGTAAGCACTTTCTCAGAGAGAGAGAGATGTATTGGAGCTCAATGCTCAACACAGTGACACCTACAGTACTCGTCTAAATGATGATTTTTCCTTAAAATACATTACGTGTAGGTTATAAAATCCTGGTCCGATGGCCGGAAAATATAAAAGATGAAAAAGGACCACAACAGATAAGCATTGCAAGCAGACTGAGTAACAGTTTATCCTTTTTTTTCTAGAAAATTTTCCTTTGCAGGGCCTGTTTGCACTGTGACGCTAGACTTCCCGTAAGAATAATCAAACTGCTGTCTGGCCAGACTTTTCTGGTTCAGACAAACTGACGGGTCATAGTATACTGTTGAACTGGGTAAATGGACTCAAAGAAATACAATTGTTTATTTTTAATAATTAATACTCATAGAAATTCTCACAGTTAATTAACCCTGCAACATATTTAGCATATCCCAGCTATGATATCCTGCCCTGTGATAGCTGGGATAGGCTTCAGTCCACTTGGGATAAGGATAAGGAGAAGAGAATGGATGGATGGATAGTGTAACTCAGTGAGTCCTGAGATTAGGGACAAAACAGGTTTTAATTTTCTAAAATATATTTTTTGACTTTTCAAAAACATATTTACGTATAATTGTTACACAACGTTTTGGCTGTCTCACCATGTTTTGGTACAATCTCCCAGGTGTAAATTTTTTTTAATAATTTATGTTTTTGCTGGAAAGTGCAAGGTTTTTGTCAACACCGTCAGACACAAAGAAATGCAAAAATATATATTTTAAATTAAGTTGTTTCAGCTATTTTGACTATTACCAGCTTCTCTATTCTATTTTTTATGCACATATATTTTCAAAGTAATTACACCACATTTAAAAGTAAGATTGTTTTGGCTTTTTATTATTAGAGTTACAGACTTACATATTTTCAGAAGCTTGTATTTAATCTCTATAAGAAACAATCATATTAAGCAGCATGCAAATTACACATTTATTGAGAAAATTACGTATTTTTATTGGAAACATCATGAGGGAGGAAAATATATGGTTCTCCAAAAGAGAAAAATAAACAAAAACTCCAGTTGACAAGGTGCTGACGGTGGTGACACAAATCTGACGGTGGTGACACACTAGTAGAAAACAAGATTTTATTTCTTTAAAAATGACCATTAAACCTTAACAACCTTTGTAATATCACAAAACACATCATAACAATTCTGTTTTTGCACATGTCAAGTTCTACATCTTAACAGTTCACCAGCAAGTAGCTGCCTACTACTCCTTGATTCCTAAAGTTCTCTGTGGTTGTGTGTTTAGACCCTGCTGGACTTTTGACTCTCTGTGCTTTCTTCCAAAACCTTCTCTTCTGCCTTTTTTCTCGTTCTTTCAGATCACTGATGTTCTTTATTTTTCCCTCTTTCACTCTATTTCTCCATCTTTCCCTTTCCTTTATGAGAAACTCAGTCTGGCTGTTAATTTTTTCTCTCTTTCGTTTTTGATCATCCCTGTTCCTTCTCTTTCGTTCCTCTACTGACAGGTTCCTCTTTGCTATTCAAGCCTGAAATGTACCATTTTGTAATTACTATAATTTTTCTGAAACTTACGCTTTTTTACAGATTAAGGATGAATATTCACAACACAATTATGCATTAAGCAATAGAAATGCTATCCGGTCTTTAAGTCTGATGTCATTAGCCATTTCCAGGTCCAAACTCCGCTGCAGATCCCAAAGTCAAAGGAACTCTGCGGCATCACTGAGAGTTACAAACTGTCTAAATTCTTTCATCTTTAATAAAATGATCAGTGTGGCTGCTCTACCAGGTGTAACATCCAGGCATCCATGAAAACAGAATATATGAAATTTAACAGAGTTAGAAGTTAGACTGCTCGTTTCCACCTAAACATGATATACCAGCTCTGCTACCACTTCCAACATAGCTAGCAGGTATATAGTGATGTGCTACGTGATCGCTAGCGACACAGCTATGTTAGCATAACATAAACACAGTGAAGCTGGAGGATGAACGCTAACTTTTTACCACTTGATAAAAGTTAACGTGAGGGTTCCCGATGGTTAGGCTGACAGTGATCACTGACTGTTTTTAGGGGCTTGTTCAGATGTAATAGAACAAGATAAAAAGCATTAAAACATTTTAACAGCACAACAGGCTTAATAAACACAGAGTAGTTTTGGCCCGGAAGCAGGATTCATACATCATCACTTAAAAAACAGCTCTCGGGGCAGAGATAGCTCAGTAGATGCCAGATGATCGGAAGGTTGGGCGTTCAACGAACAGCGGCTATCCTGGATTGGTAGCTGCCTACTGCATCACTGAGTGAATAGGTTAAATGCAGAGTACTAAGCATTTTCCTACAGGATTAATGATGTATACATAAACAATGAGATTCAAGATAAGGCCAGTTTGATAATATCTGACACATCTGTGAAGCAGAAATATCAGTAAAACACACAGGAAGTAATATATCTGAAATATTAGTAAAAAATAACTTAATATAAATGGTGAATAGCACACTTTTGTGACATTTGTCAACACCATTAGAAAAAGGGTCAACACCGTCAGACAAAAATCCTGATGGTGTTGACATCTGATGGTGTTGACAAAATACCCTACTTTCTCTCATAACACATGTTTTTCTGACAGAAGCCATCTTGTTTTTCATCATTTGTTTATGGCCTCTACAATCTACCTAAATTAAGCTCTTTTTACAAAACAAAATAAATAAATCTTGGTTTACATCGACTTTGGTGTTGACGCACTATGGTTGTGACACAGAGTTTTATCAGAAAGGTGTGTCATAAATGAAATAAAGATAAAATAAATTATCACAAGAGTGACCTCATGGCATGTGTACCAAACAGGAAGTGGTAAAGGGGTCCTCAGAGTGTAAGCTACCCACAATAATTCCTGATTCTTTTCTACTTTTAAAAAAGTAGGGAAATTTTTTTTCAATTGCATATTTTGATATTATATAATGTTATTGACTTAAATACTTAGTGACGAGAGCCATGATGTTTAATTTTACATTACTTTTACTTTTTTTCCCTGTATTTTAATATTATCACACCTGCTTCTGGATAATGGATTTTTAAGGTACTGGTAATCTATTGTACCCTTTAAAATAAATATATATGTATAAAAAAAATGCAAAATCATACTTTTGTTGCATAAACATTGCCTTGGTTTGTCTTTTAGTCAGTTGGGTTAACACTTGTATTCATATTTTTAACCCCAAAATTGGGTTTTATCTGGCGGACACGTTTTGTCCCTTATCTCAAGAATCACTGAGTAACCAAACAGGGGCCACCGTGATGTTTTCCAGCTCTTGGTGCCTCATCAGCTACATACCAATGTGCTCCACCTGGTTCGTGGTTCGGTGGCAGCGGGTCACTTCGGAGTCACCATAACTTTGCAAAGACTTTGGTCCTGGTTCTACTGGCCAGGGTATCACCAAGATGTAGAGCTCCATCAGTATGATTCTTGCACTGCCCAGAAGGGGCCATCAGAATGGTCCCCACTTGCAACAGTATCAGGTGGGGGCTCCCATGGAAGGTGCTGGGGTAGTCATCCTTGGCCGTTTCCCTACCACTAACCTAGGGAACTGTTATGCTATTTTCCTGCCATAGCTACTTCACCAAGAGACCTGAAGCATATACAGTCGCCGCCCAGAGTGCTTTTACCACAGCTGAGTGTCTAGTCAATGAGAAACATAATACTCAAAGAAGGGGCGGAGGTCTTGCACCCGGCAGGTGTGGGTTTATAGCCCATAGAGGAAAAAAGGCCTTGCCAGCGTTGTCTTCCCCAAAACCTCCAAGATTTGGCTGAATGTAATCTGTATGTTATCTCCCATCATGCCTCTGGCAAACTGTGCTTCATGTTAAGTTTAAGGAAATTGTCTTTGCTGTATCTGTTATTGTTATGAAACTTACTTAGTTTTGTTCCTGCATATCGTGCTGTGTTGTTTTAACATACAGCTGTTGTTATAGTGGAAAAGAGATGTTACACCATAAGTGAATATAACTGCAGGGTTACTGACCCTCTTGGAAGCACAGTGTTGGGTGTCTTCTCAATGGTGAATAAACAAGCTCCCCCTTGTGTGTCACTGGGATAAGAGGCATTATCTAAAGAGCCAGCACCTAATTGTGAAATCCCTGCTATGTGAGTGCTGAGCTTGGTCCAATATTTTGCATGACAAACAAGAAACATCTCTTAAGGACATGACTTTCAGATACTAATCCTCAGTCTTTAGTAATTTTTTAGGCCTGACACTTATTTATGTTTTTGCTCCTCAACTTCCTCAGATTTATAAAGCTAATGGTTCTTTGCGAATAATCTTGATTATTGGCAGAAGTACAACTATATATATAACATATATAGTGGGAGCAGGCAGGCACAGAACAAAACCCTAACGAATGGCAAACCTTAACAAAAGACATAACAGAATAAACAAGAACATAGAATAACATAAAGAAACACAAAACACTGAGTCGTCAGACTCAGGGCCATGACAACACCATTACTTGAAGAGAAGGTATTTTATCGAACTGGTGTTAATCATATGTGAACAGCAACTCTGCCAGTCTGCCGTGAGGTAACTCCTCTCTAGACCTCTTGCTCCCCCTACAGTCTGGGCATATTAACAACATCAACTTCAAACACTGATACTAAGCAAATATGCTTTTGCTGTTATCATTATATCATCCCTTTTTAATATAATAATTCTACTTTCATAAACATAAACTATCTCTCCTTTTACTTGTTAAACCAAGCTTTGTCAATTAAAGGTTAACAGCACAACTAGTTTTCAACAATCATAATGAGTTCAACACCAGTACACAATTTTTGTGTAACTTGTGTAAATACTATGACAATATTATCTTCCAAACAACGTATCAACACATTTACCTCTGTTCAATCAGTCTCATAGGTGGCTTTACTTGTCTTACAGATCTTCTGTGTTTGTTCTAATGTATGTGTAGCTGTTCCAGGTGATAGTGTCTCCAGTGTGTGTTGGGGTTGTTCATCAGCCTCCAACCTCTATTCTACTCTACATGTTCAGAAGATCGTGGCGATTTTGTCTTCGAATAGCATCATCTTCTGCCTGAATGATGTATGATTTGGTTGATCTTCCTTTGGAGCATTTGCTTTGTGGCGTTGTGCGGTATACTAGCAGGCTTTGTTAGAAGTCAGTACTACTGTCTCTTGCCTTGCTCAGCAGCCTCTTCACTGTTTGGACTGACTTTTCCACTTGTCAATTGGATTGTGGGTAATGCGGGCTCGATGTTGTGGGCTCCTTGGCAAACTGTCAAAACTTAATATTGGAAAATTGCGGTCCATTGTCTGTGAACACTTCACTTGGCACACTGTGTCTTGCAAATATGGCTATCATAGAAGTAATTACAGCCTCTGTTGTTGATACAGAGAGAAGTAGTCTGTGACCACAATATAGTCCTTTCCTCCAAAAACAAAGAGGTCAGCCCCCACTTTCTGATATGGTCAGTCTGGCACTGGGAGTGGCATTAGTGGATCAGCAGGATTGCTTGCTTGATATTTCAGGCATGCTGAACAGTTCAACACTTCATTTGTCACATTTTCTTTAATCCGTGGCCAGTACATAACCTCACGTGCTCTCCTTTTGCATTTTCCAATGCCTGACATGATATCATCCACTACAGAGAGTTCTGCTCTGAAGTTCCAATACTCTTGAATATGATGGTTTTGCGCCGAGTTTGTAACGTTTCATCTTTGCTTGTCTCTGCTCTTATGAGCTCCATCTTCCCTTCTGCAACAGGAAGTGCACTTATGACCATGCTCACATATGCTCTTACATCATCATCCATCTTGGTGTTCGCCAGCCCATTCAGCTCTGGATAGTGCGACATCAATTTACCAGGAGTGTAAACCACGTTAAGCTTGTAACGTTGCAGCTGGATCATCATTCTTTGGATTCTCAGTGGACAGTCATTTAGTATTTTTTTTTTAAATTTTATGTTTTTTTTTTAAGAATGCTATCTTTGGTTTGTGGTCAGTGTAGACACTGATTGCCTGCCCTGACACGACCTGGTGAAATCTTTCGCAATGGGATGATGGGAATAACATTACTAACAGCATTATTTTTTTCAGTAATGAGTAATCTAACTAATTACTATTTCTATCGTTACAACGCCAGTACTGTTACTAACAAGAAAATGTGGTGCAGTCGTGTTACTATTTTTCAACAAACAGACGGTTGAAGCTGTGTTCAGCTTATCGCATCTTATATCAGTTGCACGGAAGTAGCTGTAAGTAATGTGGGCGCTACAGCTTTAAGCAGCTGCGCGCGCTCCCGCGGACGGCAATCACTTTCTGGCATACGATCACTTTTTGTCACAACACCTGTAGCTCGGGGGCAAAACAATTGCAAGAGTGCTGTTGTTTGACTGAGGAAGAATAAAGTAGTCGTGGTAAGCCAATCACATGACCACTTCAAGATGACAAAGCAACAATGTGATATATACCAGTTTTTAAATTGTGTTGATAGGCCACGTAAAACCAGAGTCATGATAAAAATATATACGCGTGTTTTTTCCTCAATAATTTCGTCACGTTTATTGTCTAAGGACAGCGCTAGCAAGCACTCTCTCCTTATGAGCAAAAGAAAAAAACAAAAAACAAAAAACATCCAGTTTGTGTTGACCAATCAAAAATGATATGGCAACATGACATTTGGTTATTTAGAAAGAGGGTTAAGTTTTAGGAGTGATGGTGAGAGAGAGAGAGAGAAAGAAAGACAGCAGAAAAAGAGAGAGAGCGAGTTTTAAGAAGTGAGAGATTTGTGACGTTTACCGTGTTTGGAGTGTGTAATTAATGTGTTGCCTTTTGTAGTTAGTGTGTAGTGTTGTGTGTCAGAACAATGGGGCGACTGCTGTCTCCAGGTAAAAAACAATGGGCCAGCTTGCATATTTTATATGTATATTTTATATGCTTGTAGTAATGGTGGTAGCACTCATGTTCATGCAGGTGACAATGCTTGTGGTCGGGACCCAGAGCAAGCTCATGGTCATCCTCGTAGGTGTGCACGCCTTCAGCATTCTTGTAGCCATCTTCATAACAACAGTACAGAGTGTGACTTTTATTTTTTAAATCTTCTGTTAGGACACTATTACAGCTTAAAATGAGAGGTGTGGGTGCTGTGACTGAGAATCTGGACAGCATAAACCGCAGTAGAAAATCTATGTTTGCTAAACTTTCTTTGCAGTTGAAATGTTTACTTTAAACAATATTATATTCTAAAGAGGCCAGAAATGTGTGCCCTTGTGTAATCAAAACAAATGGGTAGTTTCATATCGAGTCTTGGCAGAGACTAACTTGAAGCTTTATTTGTGAAGAGCAAGTTAGCTAGCTAGTACTTGTATAGGAATTTCTTTTACCTAGGTATTAATCACATTATGTTATTGTAATGCCTTGGTGCCACTGGATTTTAACATGTCTGACACTCATACTTAAGACAAATGGTAGGGGGTGTAGTAAGGATGTTGGGGGAAACAGGAACTCCAGAGGACCAGTCTTTTGTCTCTTCGAGGACTCTGGGAGGTAGCAAGGGAGTGTGAACCTTAAGGTGTGAAACAGCTGTGTACTGCCTTTTGTTCCTGGAGAAGGTATTTAACTGAGAGCCATGCTAGGCTCAGTGAGACTCTGCTGACCGTCTGTCCCGCGGTCATGCAGGGACTTCATCAAGCTTGGTTGTCTGTTCTTTGTGTGCATTGATTAAAGAATGTTAGCTACCGCTCAACGCTCGTCTGCAGGCTTTATTTAAGTGGAAAACTTCCACAACATACTGCTAACATGAGCATAAAAGGGTGGGGCTAAATGCAGTGATGCTAGCATTAACCGTGTTAGCATGTTACCTTAAACAGTTGGTTAGTCCACAGGTGTAGACTCGGAGATTCAGCTATTCATTTCATTGCAGAGAAGCTGAATCAATACTTCAGCTAGTTCCCAAATTTTTAAAACAAGTACCTGTACTTCTTCTCAGCTACAGAATGTCTTTACCTTTTGTCACCTGTATTCAATTTTTAAGGTGCCACAAATTTTTAACTCCACAAAATGCTGATTTATGGCAAGGTTTCAGTTGAAACCTATATGGGAATTGCATGGTTGGTGCAAAAAATATTAGCAGCCTTTTGCCAAAGCAAATCAGTTGTTTAGTGGAATCTATGAAAAAATGTGCATTTAAAACATTTTTTTTGCTCTAGGACATGAAATGGTAAGATTGACTCATGCAAGCAGTCCTTTGCTGACAATGTGTTTAATGTAGAAAAATGCAATGCCAAATAGTTTCCCTTCTTTTCATTACACTTGAGCCTTTGTGTGTGTATTTAAAAACAGTTTTATAGGCTTTATGAACTGGCTGTAGCTGTCTTGAATTCGGGGTCTTTAGAGAAGAGTTCATCCACATTTTTATGCTTTCCCGCTGTGGTGGGGCACTGGGCAGAGACTGAGGTTGGGAAGGGCTCGATGGTGGGCTCCATCTGTCCAGGAATCTGCGGGTCGGGTTTAAGTGGGAGAGTGACTCCAACTCCAGGGCCACCAACTGGGACATCAGGGAAGGAAGGCAGAGTCACAGGCTGGCCCAAGGCGGGCAGGACTATTACTATTCCCTGTGGTTCATCGTGGGGTGTGTTCTCATGTTCGTGCTTGTGGTGATGGTGGTGGTGCTCGTGTTCATGCAGGTGACCGTGCTTGTGGTCATGGTCCAAAGCCAGCTCGTGGTCATGTTCATGTGTGTGCACACCTTCAGCGTGCTTATAGTCGTGGTGGTGACTGGGAGAGTCATCGCTGTGGTTGTGTGCCTTGTCGTGATGAGTGTGCACGTGATCGTGATTCAGACCGTGGTCATGGGAGTGGTCATGAGCATGCCTGTGGGCGCTGCCTGTGGCATGGTCATGTGTGTGGTGGTGATCACGGTCATCAGTGTGGTTGCTGGTGTGGCCATGATTAGAGCCGCACTTGGTGTGATCGTGTGCGTGGTCGTGTGTTTGGTCTTGGTCGTGGTTGTGTGAGTGTGTGTCATTGTGGCTGTGGTCAGTCTCTCCACCCAGCAGGTGGAGCTTCTTCTCCCTCTCAGCAGCCTGGAGAAGAGATAAAGAGTGTAGGATATTAAAGAGTGAACAGTGTATTATAGGTTGTCTGTGAAGGTTCTCAGTCATCCAGGTCATCGTAGTCAAAGGAGCTTGCAAAGAAAAGCGTCTGGACTTCTTTAAGTTACTTGAAGACGTTTCACCTCTCATCCGAGAAGCTTCTTCAGTTCTAAGGTCAAATGGTGGAGAGTCCCAGATATAACCCTAGTGGGAGTGTCCCCCCACAGAGGGACAAAAGGACCCCCTGATGATCCTCTAATCGCCTGAGCCAAGGTGTGGAACTGGGTGTGGGTCCCAATCAGCCAGAGTTTCGGTTGAGTTCATTGTGAAACCTGGCCCCACCTTATCATGCGAATTCCTGAGGTCAGATGGCCCAGGGTGTGAGTGGGCGTTAAGGCGTCTGGGAAGGGATCTCAAAACTGGATTATAGATGGCAGAGAGTTGGTGTCGTAAACCACCGCCTCTGTTCAAAGATGGTCGCTCACAGTGGACATAGATGGCTTCTTTCACTCCTCTTTCAAACCATCTGTCCTCTCTGTCCAAAATGTGAACATTGGCATCCTCGAAAGAGTGTCCTTTATCCTTAAGATGCAGATGGACAGCTGAGTCTGAGCCACAACATCACTGTTTTACCAGCGGATAAGGGAAGATGCACCGTGGTCCTAAACACTACAGACTACCATACAAAGATCACTACTCTCCTCAGTGACAACAATACCTACGAAGCCTTAAAGCGAGACCCCACAAGCAGCTACAAAAAGAAAGTTATAGCGTGCCTTCAAGACTTGGAAAAGGACAAAATCATTGACCGCCTTACTTATCACCGCCTTTACCCAGGGGATGCCATACCCTGCATTTACGGACTTCCAAAAATCCACAAGGAAGCTGTCCCACTCAGACCCATAGTCAGTAGCATAAACTCAGCCACTTATAACATTGCAAAACACCTTGCTACCATCCTTGCTCCTCTCGTGGGGAACACCCCACACCACATCAAGAACTCCACCGACTTCACTGACAAGGTCCAGAAACTTACCCTGGATCCAGATGAAACAATAGTGTCCTTTGATGTAGTCTCTCTCTTCACTTGCATACCCACCACGGAGGCAGTGGAGACTGTCAGAAAACGACTACAAGAAGACAGCTCCTTGGAGGACAGGACCAACTTCACACCCGATCAGATTTGCACACTGTTAGACCTCTGCCTCACCACCACATATTTCAAATACAACGAAGGCTATTACAGACAAAAACATGGCTGTGCCATGGGCTCCCCGGTGTCACCTATTGTAGCCAACCTTTACATGGAGGAAGTGGAAAGGAAGGCTCTTGGCTCTTTCAAAGGAAGAGTACCCAGCCACTGGTACAGATATGTAGACGACACCTGGGTCAAAATCAAGACACAAGAAGTGGAATCCTTCACTGCGCACATCAACGCGGTGGATAAAAACATCAAGTTCACCAGGGAAGACACGAAGGATGACTGTTTGCCTTTCCTGGACTGCGCTGTGCACATTGAAGAGAATGGCAACCTCAACATCGAAGTTTACCGGAAGCCCACACACACGGACCAGTACCTCCTGTTTGACTCCCATCACCCTCTGGAACACAAACTTGGAGTAATTAGGACCCTACACCACCGGGCAGAACATCTTCCCTCTAAGCCTGAAGGGAAAAAGAAGGAACACACACATGTAAAGGAAGCACTCAAAACGTGCGGCTATCCTAAATGGGCGTTTTTAAAGTCAGCAAAGAGGCACAGAAAAGAAGATCAGACACCAGCGAGGGAGGATAAGAAGGACAGACGCAACAACATTGTCATCCCCTATCTAGATGGTGTATCAGAGAAACTCAGGAGGGTTTTCTCCAAGCATGACATCCCGGTGTACTTCAGACCCAGCAACACACTCAGACAAAAACTGGTTCACCCGAAAGACAAAACGCCAAAACACAGACTTAACAATGTGGTGTATGCCGTACAGTGCAGCGAGGAATGCCCAGACCTCTACATTGGAGAGACCAAACAGCCACTTCACAAGCGCATGGCACAACACAGAAGAGCGACCTCCACAGGACAAGACTCAGCTGTCCATCTGCATCTTAAGGACAAAGGTCACTCTTTCGAGGATGCCAATGTTCACATTTTGGACAGAGAGGACAGATGGTTTGAAAGAGGAGTGAAAGAAGCCATCTATGTCCACTGTGAGCGACCATCTTTGAACAGAGGCGGTGGTTTACGACACCAACTCTCTGCCATCTATAATCCAGTTTTGAGATCCCTTCCCAGACGCCTTAACGCCCACTCACACCCTGGGCCATCTGACCTCAGGAATTCGCATGATAAGGTGGGGCCAGGTTTCACAATGAACTCAACCGAAACTCTGGCTGATTGGGACCCACACCCAGTTCCACACCTTGGCTCAGGCGATTAGAGGATCATCAGGGGGTCCTTTTGTCCCTCTGTGGGGGGACACTCCCACTAGGGTTATATCTGGGACTCTCCACCATTTGACCTTAGAACTGAAGAAGCCTCTCGGATGAGAGGTGAAACGTCTTCAAGTAACTTAAAGAAGTCCAGACGCTTTTCTTTGCAAGCTCCTTTGACTGTATTATAGGTTTGCAACCACTAATGGCCATGTGAATAAAATATGGGCTGGTGCTTCCATCTTCAGATTTTCAAGGCCCACTTAAGTCCTGAAAATAACAAACAGCAATTCTGGCCTCCATAGCTATGGTCCCCCTTCACACGACAACAGTACAGAGTGAATTTTATTTTTTAACTCTTCTATCTGGACAGTTAGAGCTTCAAAATAGAGGTGTACCAGGTGTGACTGAGAATTTTGACAGGCTAAAGCACTGTAGCAGATCTGTTTGCTAAACTTTAGGGGAACTGTGTTAACAAAACTTTGGATGTGTCCATCTGATTCTGTAGTTTAAAAAACACATCCTCATTGGCGGTATACAGCAAAGACATGTATAAACAGTTTGTGTTAATTTAGTGAGTTCCAAAACACAGCGTGCAGTGAATTAAAATTAAAATCACACAATCCACCAATCATCCTTTTATTTTCTTATGCTGTAAAAAGACATTGAAGGTAAACAGCGAAACCATCTAAAAGAGTCTCACCTCAGTCTCATAGATCTCACAGGCTCCCTCAATCTCCTCATCGCCATTGAGAGCGTGAAAGAGGGATGCCTTACAGAAACCCTTGTGCTGAGGAGAGAAAAAGAAGAAAAAAGTAAGAGTGCAATAATTATGCCTGTGGTTTTGCTACAGTGTAAAGGCCTTTACACGTACAGTTTGTGCAAATGTTTCTTGTTTTAAAAATACTTTTGGACGAATATTTTTGGATCAAGTTCAGTTTTTCTGATTCTCGCGTGTGAATAAACAGATTGGACCAATCAGACCACTGCATTTGGCAAGTGTGCTTGCAGCTCAAAGGCATACCAGTACAGAATATACAACGATATGGAAATAGGTTTTTAATTCTAAGCAGCTGCTCTGGGTCATACGGCTATCTGAAAAATATTTCTCTGCCTCCTCAGGTGTGGTCTGCCCACAAGAGCTCAGACTTCCTCACTGACGTCCTGAATTATGTACAAAAGCAGCTGTGATGCAGCTTCACCTCTTGGATTAAAACAAGAAATTCTTCTTGCTGCCGGTCGTAAGTTCAATTCCACCATCAGGCCAGGGTCTTTCTGTGTGGAGTTTGCATGTTCTCCCCGTGTTTACGTGGGTTCTCCTCCCACAGTCCAAAGACATGCACTTTGTGGGGATAGGTTAATTGAAAAGTCTAAATTGCCCATAGGTGTGAGTGCAAATGGTTGTCTGTCCCTGTGTGTTAGCCCTGTGACAGACTGGCGACCTGTCCAGGGTGTACCCTGCCTCTTCCCCTACGACAGCTGGGATAGGCTCCAGCACCCCCCGCAACCCTGAAAAGGGTAAGCAGAAGCGAATGGATGTCTGGATGAATCCAGAATCTCAGTTTCTTCGTTTTCTTGTTTAGAAACCTTACGACCAACTCATCGTCACTTGATGCCATTACACTACAAATTTGCATCTGAAAACTTTGTAGATTTATGTTGTTTTTTCTAAACTAGGCAAACTAAATATCAAAGTAATCTCCTGCTGTCATACACAAGCCACTGATATGAAGCTAGAACATACTAAGCTTTGAGCAGCAAATGAAGGTCTTTTCCTTGCACTGTTAGAAAGTAAAACAATCCCCTGATGGAGAAGGTGAGTTGAACTTGATTTCATTTGAGAATAAACAGGGCAAAACCTAGTAGATGAAAGATTTATTAAAGACTCACAGCAAACTCGCATTCCATGGGGGGGCAAGGTTCATCTGCTCCTGCCCTCTGGGGGCAAGTGGTCTCCTGGATGGTGTATTCCACACGGTATATCCTACCTGCGACAGCCTGGACGCACAAAGACAAAGAGAGAAAGGAAAAGCCCAAATTAAGGAAGAGACTTGATATATATATAAAATCATGTGTGAGAATTGGGGCAGCATAGTTAGTGATGTTCTGTAGCGGTGTGGGATACAGCAAAGTTTTGGTATAGAATACATTTTAATAACCACTAAATTACTGTGATTCTTTTTTCACACAGTAACTAGTTAACAGAATGACCATTGGCAAGTCTGGAGGTGGTGTAGCGCCCCCTGTCACGAAAGTAAGACATAGTCCAAATGCAAAAAAATGAAAAAGATTAAAGTTTTAAAAAATATTTTTTGCACTATTCTTGTTCTTAGTTTTGTCAGAAATGTGTGATTAAGGAAGTTGTGGGAAATTTTCCCGTTCTGTTTAATTAAATTAAATCAATTTTAATTCAGTTTTTTTTATATAGCCTCGAGGCATTTTATATTGTAAGGTAGAGACCTTACAAAAATACAGAGATAACCCCAGTAATGAAATCACCAGTGGGAAGGAAAAACTCCCTTATAACAGGAAGAAACCTCCAGCAGAATCAGGCTCAGGGAGGGGCGGCCATCTGCCCTCACTATTTGGGGAGACAAACAAATTAGCTTTGTTTCTTCTGTTTTCTGTCTGTTTCTTCTTGGCTGCTGGGCTGTGGTCTCGTTGTTTCAAAACTGAGATACTTTTTAGTGCAATATTAGAATGTGACAAGATGAATGGAAAACTGTATACATTTTATTTCTTAGAACCTGGAACCTCTATATGTTGCTCCACTTCCTGCAGCCTGCATAGTTCTGCTTAGTGCTGCTGAGTCATGTGACCGCAGGTCAATGAAACACAGCAGAGCAGGGAAGAGTGGGTGGAGCAAAATGTGTCTTAATGTAAGTACCAGAGTACCAGTACAGTAGTAGTACCAGATTAGGTATGGATACAGTCAGTATCAGTCCAGGCAGAGCAGTGCCACTACCATAAACATTTATGTGCCTCCTTTCTGTTTATACCAGATTTGGTAGAAAACTTTATGAAATATTACACAGTTTATGCAAACTTTACTTACAGGCTACTGTAGTTGTTTAATCTAATTTTTGCGTAGGAGCTTCTCTGTGTGTTTCCATTAAATATGACGGTGTAAATTTGTAAAGGGGAATTCTACCACCTTATTCTCAGCCTTGACAGTGCATGATGAGAATATATATCTATACAATAAAAGAGCCGAGGATACATTATGTCACACATCTTAATTTTGATCTCCCTACCTGTGAAGTAGCACGGGAGATTTTGAGCAGAGCAAAACGATTGGCCAGCCCACTCTGCTGATTGAACTTCTCCAGAGATTGAGTCACAGCCTTCTGAACTTTATCGTGATTATGGTCAGTTAAACCTGGACAGCCACCACAGAACTGAAGCACCCTACCTGCAGGAATTGAGCAGAACAAAAAGTCATTTTAATTATGAAGAGACTGTTGCACTCCACAAAAACATGTTCTAAGTCTGGACCTTGATGTCTTTGTAGATATAATGGTTGAATTTGAATGAAAACCACAATCACTTCTTTTTGATACGTGTAATATTTTTCATACCTGGTCTGATAGCACACTTGTATTTGTAGAGACGAACCACTCTGTGTACCTTACTGATGAAGATAACAGCTTTGCACTGTCCATATACCTGCAAACACAATACAATACATGATGTTAGTGTACTGCTCATACATACAGCATCACATTCGCAAAAGAGTTTATTTAGATTTTTTTTTTTATACCTTTTTATAAATGTATTACTGTTAGTTGAAAGAACAATGGCAATATCTTGTGATACTAAATATCTTTATTCACCTGCCAACTTATGAACTATTGCTTATGGAACACAAAACTAAGATGCTCACTATGTTAAAACAGAAAGATTTAAGATTGTAAGAAAGCCTTAAGCAGAACACAAGAGACAGTAATAAAAAAATCAGGACTGACACATGTATTAATTACATATGCATACAGATTTTTGGTAAACTTGTTGATGAGAATTTGCACATGCAGTGTTTGTGTGTGTTTTTTCTAACCTGCGTATGGCCACTACGAATGTCACAGCTCTTCCAATCTTTCTTGCTGAGTACGCTGCAGTTGGTCTCCACAACATCCAGATTCAGGTAGAAGACCACACCATTCTCTCCCTGTAAAACACACAAATGTAATCAATCATTATGTACAGTCAATAAAACGCTAATCGAATTTATTTTCAGTGGTTACTTGTTTAATTTATGTTCTGATCACATGGTCATTTGTTTTTCACGTCATTTGCCTAACATGGCATCCCCCCCCCAAAAAAAACAAAAAAACAAAAAAAAACAGTCTGACTTGTCGTACTTACTTAAAACATTGGTTTAATTTGTTTTTGTTGTCTCATTCGGTCCAATCACAGTGAAAAGTTTTTGGAACATATTTGTTTTATGAAAATGTTTCTAACTGACTTTTTCTCCAGATTTTTAGTCAAATCACTTTATGATTTTATAAATTTCAGTATTCCAGTAATGCCAAAATACACTGAACTGGTCTGGACTCTGCTAGAAAGTAATTCTGCCTTAAACAGCTCTGGTCTACCATACAGTAATAATACTGCAAGCTCAGCTTACATGTCTCTTTATGTGGGCGTTGGACAGGCGGTGCAGACTGAAGATGTAGCCCTCTTTTCTGTTCTGGTTGATTTTGGTAAGAGCCAGTTCAGCAGCTGCTTTTGTTGAAGCATCTTCACACGAGCCTGGTTCTATGCCACCATTCTCCACTGGTGCACCATTGATGGTCACACAACCCAACGCCAGCAGCAGCAATAACAGCATGCAGCTCTTCATGGTAAAGGCCTGGGACGACTCTCTCTCTTAAACACAGATGTGCAGAGATGGAGAGGTCACATTTTATATTCTGCTACTGTTTAAGTCCCCCCCATTCCACCCACACACACCTCTTGTCAATGGTAAATATAACCATTGACCCCTACCTCTCAGAAAGTCATGCTCACCTATCATCCAGACAAACATTTACAGTGCACACTTGCACAACGGAGCTTATCAGTCGTTAGATAATCACTCATGCAATCGATCTCTTCTTTTGGATCAGTATGTGCAACCAATTTGTTGAAGGTCATATGATCTACTCTTGGCACTGAGTTAAATCAAGGACAAAGCTTAATGTTTGTTCAATAAAAACAGCAAAAAGGTAAAAAATGATGGCGAGTAATCAAAGCAGCAACTAATCTCACACGGCTATCCTACAGTTGAGCATGCATTTATAACTTGGTGGGATCTGGGGTCAGAGGAGATTGGACAGAGCACACGAAAGATAAGATCACACATATGAAAATACATTTAAAAATTATAAACCAAATCTTACATTCAATATCATAAATAGAAACTGAAACTGAATACGGTATACTTTTCTTATTAACAACACTAGAGCTAGCTATTTATTCTTTCTTCATTCCTCATTCTTTCTTCATTCTTTATTCTTTCTCTAGCAGCCTAAGTGACTGTAAATTTCAGAACACTGTCACATTCAGCATCAGGTTTTTAAATTCAGCCTCTTAAAAGCACATTTTAATGAAATTACTATAAGTAATTAGATAATAAGCTCACTTTGTTTTGAAGTATTTGTTTGTTATGTGAAGCAAAGCCACAATTCATAAATGTGCACACAGGGGGGGTCAGTTGTTTTCCTGGTGGTTGGTTCATTGGCTCTGGGATATTCTGGGTACACATTCACCACCATATTAACACAAACTAAATGGGAGGATCAAGAGGGTGAAAGGTCAAAAGAACATAGCATTTATTTGTGCAAACGGACGGTTGGTGCAGCCATTTTCAGATCTCTCCAGAGATGTTCAATTGGGTTCAAGCGTGTCTCTGTCTGGGACACTTAAGAACATTCACAGAGTGGTCCTGAAGCCACTCATGTGGTGAGTCCTTAGGGTCATTGTCCTGTTTGGAGGTCTGAGGTTCAGAGCACTCTGGAGCACGAAGATTAACCGTTGGGTTCTTGGCATCTCCTTGACTAAGGCCTCGACTCAGACACGATATTAGAGGTTAGTTAACAGATCGATCTTTCTCCTGGATACAAACACATTTAAATAAGCACTTCTAACTCTATTTGCTTCTTTCTGTGATGTTTCTAGTCTTTCCAAAGAAGGCTGCTGGTCGATCAGCTGATGATGTTGCCACATGCTTTTTCTTTTTGCATGCTCATCTTTTTGTGCACGTATTTGCTGAATGTTCACCTTGACCTGGTCTCGAGTGTACAAGAGCAATATCAGTATCAGTATTGACAGGGAAATCTTCCTTTGCAGGACCTGTAAGCCTAGTTTTTAGAAGGAGAATTGTGACAGACACATGTGAGACTGATGCTGGACTTTCTCCTCTTCTATCTGTTGCTCTGGAGGCCAATGGCTGGCTCAGACAAACTGAGGGGCCATAGTGCACTGGGGAAGAGAAGAAATCAATCAAGAACTTATCAAAATCACAAAAGTAAGTGTCACTAAAAGAAAAGAAGTGAAATTACAGGCTTTTTTTTATCGACGTAAAAGATATATGACATTACCCTGGCATGCAGTAACACTGTGAGAAATCTTGGAGTCCTTTTGATCATAACTACTGTCATTCATTTGCTCAACTAAAACTAGAAACATCCTGTCTCAGAATGATGCTGATAGGTCACTTCACGCATTAATTTCTTCTAAAATAAACTATTGTAATTTATGCTCTACAAACCTCCTGAAAAACCTTCAGTTGATCCAGAACTCTACTAACTACAACATGAAAGCAAGAGCAGATTTGTCCTATATTATGTTCTCTGCTAAATTCAGAGCTGGATTTAAAATCTGTCTCTTCACATACAAAATCTTGAATAATCAGGCCTCTTCATATCTTAAAGACCTTATAGCACCTTATTATTCAAATAGAGTACTTTACTCTCAGACTGCTTACTTGTGGTTCCTAGGATACTTAAAAGTAGAACGGGAAGCAGAGTATTTTTTGGCTTTGTATTCGAAGTGTTATAAATAGCAGATATTGTATGAAGGCATCGATCTGGGAGGGGTCAGGTATAAGATGGACAGGACCACAGAATGGGGCACGTATACAAGCATTTGTCTGGTTGTCATTGTGTGTTTAGTCTCAGTTGTAGCTGGTTGAGTGTGTGTCACTGTGGTTGTGGTCAGTCGTCTATACCAGCATGTGGAGCTTCTTCCCTATCTCAGCAGCCAGGAGAACAGTATACAGTATAACATAGTTCAGCAACCTCAGTGGCCATGTAAATAAGTGCATACAAAATGTGAGCCGGTGCTGCCATATTTAGATGGAATGGAATTTGTTTTATGGTTACCAGAAAATCCAGCTTTCTTACACATGCAGACTAAGACTACAAAAGGTGGCTAGATAAATGAAGTGCTAAAAACTACAATTCCACTGATTACCCTGTGAAGATGTTTCCAGTTTTATCAAAGCAGACTTCTGATGTGCCTGGAAACTGCTGGAGTCACACTTCTAGTTTGGGGGTTTCAGTTCCTAATGCTTCTTTATCACAATTTTGGACTTGACCTTTCACATCTGCTCCAGCTGTTCTTTTAGGCCCTGATACTTCTCAGTTTTCTCATGCTCCTTCCTTGTTTCATCCTGGATTCTGGCCCTGACACTAACTAATCTTTCCATTACTCACAGAGCCTCAGGGTTCTGGACATCAGATATAGTCCTCTGTGGATTGTGAGGGCTATTTGTGTCTTGAGATCAGTGGTATCTATGTTCTTCTGTGGCCAGCTTATTATTCTGCCTGGATATCTGACGATGAGTCAATGTATTGATGGCTTAGATATTATTCCTACCATTCAGTTGGTTTCTCAGCACCTGTCTTACCTTCTGTTGCTGACCTTTATGGATTTTTATTATGATTGTCATTGTAACATGGAATACAGTTGCACTTGCAACTTGTATGCCTGATATTCTGCCTTCTGGCAACTCGTCCCTTTCAGTTTGGATCATCCTGCCTCTCTTTGCAACATTCCACACACTCTCCTTATTAAGGAAAGCCAAAACATCATAAGCATTTATCAAAGGCTTGTGTAAAATTAGTCAAAGTCAGAGTTCAACATGTGGATTTTTAATGAATTCAAATCACAGAATTAATCATGCATGCATTTTCCCATTGCAGCACTTCTCAGCTGTCACTGTTTCTGCACTGTGGGGGCAGGTGGTCTCCCGGGTGTTGTGTTCCACATAGTAAACCCTTCTCATCTGGATGTACAATTACAAAGAAGGAAATAAGAAACTTATGACATGCAACCCGAATTCTGAAAAAGTTGGGACATTGTGTTAAACGTAAATAAAAACAGAATACATTGATTTTTGAATCAATGTAATTTCACATATTTTATCCACAATAGAAAATAGAAAATATATTCAATGTTTACACAGGAAAATTATAATTATTATGAAAAAATAAGCCAATTTCAAAATATTGGCTTATTTTGAAATTGATGACAGCCACATGTCTCAAAAAACTGAAGGAACTGAGATCAGCTGCTAAACTTTAGGCAGAGGAATATTAGCCCATTCTACAGATAGAAAGGATTCTAGCTGCTCAGCAGTTCTAGCTCTTCTTGATTTTATAATGTTTTCATCTGGTGAAAGACCTGGACTGCAGGCACCTGGACTCTCGTACTATGAAGTCATGTTGTTGTAACAGATGCAGTATGCAATTTACCATTGCAACAGATGCTCCAGATTGAAGCATCAGAGATGCATGGTTTTTGAAATGAGTGCTGATAGCAAACCAGATGGTCACTCTCATCTTAATTCAAGAGATTGTGGCTTTCAGGCTTTGTCTCAGTTTTAAAAAAGCTTTTCTGGATCATGTTCACATATTGATTCTTTTTTTTTCCAACATATCGTCTTGTGTTGGATGGTCTTTGCCTACTCAGAAAAGCATCACATCTCTAAGTTGTGGTGGGGTGGAGCAAGTCAAGATTTTCTTTTTCTCATCAATGAAATCCAGAAGGTCTCAAGGTGCAGTGGAGCTGAAGGGGAACATTGCCCCTGTCTCAAACAAGATTCTGATGCTTAGTTTGATCTTATAGCTATAATTATAATTTCCTAAATATTGGATAAGTGGAAGAAAAATGGTACATAGAATAGTACATATAATATTCCAAATAAAGCCTTCCTTATTTTTATTCCTATTCATATGTGTCATGATGTGCTGTGTGGCAGACAGGAGATGAGGACTCAAAATGCAGGACTCTCAGACTCGAGGGATGAACTCAAAACTAGTGATGTGACGTTCTGTATCAAGGCTTCAAAGCTTGTGTCGAGTAATTTAGGGGGCGTTTCCGCAATGGCGTATCGAGGCTTGCTTCATTTATGGGAGGAGCTGAAAATGATGACGTCCGAAGCCTCGCTGCCCGGCTGTACCACGTGACTGGTTCATGAAGTGGTTCGAACTTTGCTGCGAGCTATGACAGCGATAGAAACCCCTCAGACTTTCAAGATGTAGGTGTTTGATGGAGAGTTGCGGTTAGTGAGAGTTTGGAGACAGTTTGGAGGTTTATGAGAGTGAGGAGAGAAAGTCAGGAGAGAATGGAGCCAGCTAAGAAGAGGAGGATGTCCTCCCGTGTGTGGGAACATTTTGATTTTATTCCTCCCAACAAGGTATGTAAATTTCTACAGAAGATGTATTTTCATAATACTGATGGTGTAATAAAACTTATGTAAAGCTGTCTGTACTTTTGTACAAGGTGAAGTGTTTGCTATGTGCCAGGGAGCTGGGATATAACAACAACACCTCATCCATGCTTAGGCACTACAGAGCTTTGCATGAGAATAAGGGGAACACCGATTGTGGAGCAAGACCAGGTGAGCCATCAAATGTCATGATAACATAGCATGCAGTAATGTTACTAAATGATATAACAATATTATACACCCGGATGGGATGCACCCTGGATCCAGTGCAGGTGGTGGGAGACAGAAGGACTCTGGCCAAAATGTCATCTCTGATGGACAGAGTCTCCCACCCCATGCATGTAAATGTTGCTGAACTGCAGAGCTCCTTCAGTGACAGACTGCTGTATCCTAGATGCATGAAGGAGCGTTTCCGCAGGTCCTTCCTCCCTGCAGCTGTCAGACTGTAAAATCAGAACTGCTCCCAACAAACATAGATGTTCACATCTGCGCTGCAACTGCAGTAAGTTAATTAACCGATTCGCACTACAACCTGGTTTACCTCTTATCTGTAGTTATTTTTATTTAATTTAATAACTGTACAGTGCTCTCTGTATATAGTAACCACTGTCCTTGATGTAAATATATAAAAATTGTGTATGTTTCTGTTCTGTGTACTGTTTGTTTGTTTGTTTGTATATGTGTCTTTTTGGCTGCTGTTACAACCAAATTTCCCCTTGTGGGACAATTAAAGGATTATTCTATACAATGCAATAAGTGACATGTGTGATATTTATATTTGTGCTTTGCTCTGCTGAGGAAAGACAACAAAAACAATCTCAATTAGATGAAGACCTGGTTAGCATGGTGATTGAGGACTCCCAGCCATTTAGCATTGTGGAGGACAAAGGATTTAAAAGATTTGTTAAATCATTAAATCCTAGCTATGTTCTCCCCACTAAAAAGGCCATAAAAAATAAAATTTAGTTTTTACAGAATAAAATGTGGGCAGGACTGAGGCTCACAGCCTCAGTGTGTAGCTGTCCATACCTCAACGTTACAAAAGCACAACCGCTGTCCACACCCCAACCACACCTCACAGTAAATGATCATTTCCATTTTAAGCATTTCCAAATAATCATTTTCCATACTGCCAGTATAAATATACACGGTATCCTGCCATCACTACAATATACATGTTTTACACACTCCCTTTGTTATTGACATTTACAGGATGTGTGCAAAAGGCCACACTCTTCAAATTCATGCCAACTAATATTTTTACGTCCAGTAGATGTCCTACTAGAGCAAATGAAGCTTCAAGACGCTTTGCGCTGGGGTGAACCAATCGGATGAAAAGCTTCAGTGCTTCACGAAGCTTCATCTGCCCATCACTACTCAAAACCACAGCTTTTATTTGCTGGTCACAGGAAAACAAGCATAAATAGCAACCTAAACTTACAGGAAACACAGGAAGATCCACACAGCATGAGGGACAACGCGACACTGACTCAGAGAAACAGGGTTTAAATACACTGGGAAGTAACGAGGGGAATAAGACACAGAAGGAGGGCACAGCTGGGAGAAATCAGAACTGACGAGACAAGGAAGTAAAGTAGGATACACTCACATGAGACACAGACCTTCAAAGTAAAAACAGGAAGTATAACACAGATGCGAACTTGACACGGTGGAGACAGCAACTAAGAAACACAGAGACATAACCCATAAAGCAGAGGACTCTAAGAACCAAAATACACAGAGGGAAATACTAAGCATGGAACACAAGAAACTAGACTCGAGGGAGTAACAAAAGACCAACCATGAGATATAAGGGATCAAAAGTACTCACACACGAGTACAAAATACAAAAATCACAAAGAACTAAAAACGCTGGGTCAGGAAACCCAGGATCCTGACAATATGGTGTGTTTATATCTTAATTTGCATGAATCTTATAATATGTAAAAAATCCAAACAAACATTGTAATGCTCAAAAGTAATGCTATCACTGGTTCGGTTCATGCTCCTGTTGATTGAAAGACTAACAGTACTCTGGTCCAGTGTCTTTAACCTGTGCGTGCGTGCGTGTTTAGACATCTTTGTGAGGAAAGAAAATTGGCATGCCACTATACTTGTGGAGACCAACAGGCACTAATGGGTACAAAAAGTAAGAGGGAATTAATCACGATGTTTGTCAAATGTAAAGCCTAGTTTTGATCTTCTTTTGCTGCTGGTTCAGCCTAATTTGGTTGGAGAGAGACAAAACCTGCAGCATCAGAATCTAGCGCAAAAAAAGATGTGAACACAAAGAGCGGACCTGACGCATCAGAATCAGTGAGCTGTTGGCTTTCAGCCTCGATAGCGTGTCTGCGTATGTGCCGTCGGGTGAGAAAGCAGACATCTCACTCATTCTGATGCGTCGGTTCCACACTCTGTGTTTATGTCTTTGTGCAGAATGCGTTTACCTGCTCTGGTTTGCTGTTTCAGCTGTTTGGTGGTTGTTGAAATAGTTTTGATAGCTTTAACCTTAGATTCTGGCGTTTTCTGCCAATCAGAGAGTTCTGCCCCTGACTATGTCTGACTGGTTTGGACCACAATATGGGCATAATGTGTGTCTGTTGTTGACCAGAGTTTCAGAGTTTCAGAGTTGCGGAGACTTTTTCTTTTTTGTACTCAAATGGCAGGTCACACCGGTATGACCTAGGATTTTTTTTCAGTCGCACCATTGAGAAATTAAGTCACATATGTGACCAAATTGGTCGCACTCTAGAGCCCTGGGTTTTAGTGTCAGGGTTACAATTCAGTCTTTAAATGATCACGTATGAACCCTGCTTCCGGGTTCAAACTACTCTGTTTATTAAGACTGTTATGTTTTTAACATGTTTTAATGCTTTGTATTGTGTTCTAGTTGTTCTCCGTCCGTTTACAGGATACTGCCATGTGATTGCATTTGTCCCTAACCATTTAGAACCCTCACGTTAACTTTTATCGAGTGGAAAAAAGTTAGCGTTCATCCTCCAGCTTCACTGTGCTAATGTGTTAATATTATGCTAACTATAGCTGTGTAGCTAGCCACCACGTAGCACATCATTATATACCAGCTAGTCCATGTTCAGTAACACTAGAAAAGTCACTGCTGTTTAGTTTTCTGTCTTCATTTCTGTCAGATGTGATAGCAGAGCTGTACTTTTTACACCTGGTAAAGCAGCAATACCGATCATTTTAATAAAGATCAAGAGATTTAGAACATTTCTTACCCCCAGTGATGCCACAGTGTTCGTTTGACTTTGGGACTTGAAGCGGAAGTTGGATCTGGAAACAGCTAATGGTGTCAGATTTAAACACCGCATTAGGTTATAGTTAGTGTGGCAGGGCGTGGGTTGTAGCGCAGCTGTGGGGGAGGCGGACAAGCTGAGCTCGATCAGCTCATCATGTCTCCACTATTAAACAGGCCTGGACCTGAGAAGTTTTGGTTGTTGTTGTGTGTGTGACTGTAGCTGAAATGCTGCAGCTGAGTGTTCTGAGAGCAGCAAACGGGAATAAAGTATGTTAAATGAGTGAACTATGTGGTCAGGTATGTCATTCCTGTTACAGTTAGGTTTAGGCCAAGGGTTTAGGGTTAGGCATTCATTTTTGATGGTTAGGATAAGAAGCTAGACACGTGAGAAGTGATGTGTTACAATGACTGTGAATTTTTTTATTGCAAATGTATCATATATCATATAGTTTTCCATTCTTTGTTACACTTGAGTCATTGTGTACATCTAAAACAGTTCCATAGGCCATGCTATACAGCAAGCATAAAAAAAGCGTCCTCAGCAAAGACTTTCTCCACCAGGTCACGTCCTGCCTTTGGGACAGGACACTGGGCAGAGACTGAGGTTGGGAAGGGCTCGATAGCAGGTTCCATTTCTCCAGGAATCTGGGGGTCGGGTTTAAGTGGGAGAGTGACTCCGAGCTCAGGGCCACCAGCAGGGACATCAGGGAAGGAAGACAGGGTCACAGGCTGGCCCAGAGCTGGCAGCATTGTCACCATGCCTTCTGGGTGGTCGTGGGGTGTGTTCTCATGTTCGTGCTCGTGGTGATGGTGGTGGTGCTCGTGTTCATGCAGGTGACCGTGCTTGTGATCGTGGTCCAGAGCCAGCTCGTGGTCATGTTCATGTGTGTGCACACCTTCAGCGTGCTTGTAGTCGTGGTGTTGGTTGGGAAAGTCACTACTGTGGTTGTGTGCTTTGTCGTGATGAGTGTGCACGTGATCATGGCTGTGACTGTGGTCATGGGAGTGGTCATGAGCGTGCCTGTGTGTGCTGCCTGTGGCATGGTCATGTGTGTGATGGTGATCGTGGTTGTCGGCATGCTTGTGGGTTTGGTCATGATGAGAGTGGCTCTTGGTGTGATCGTGTACGTGGTCGTGTGTTTGGTCTTGGTCGTGGCTGTGTGAGTGTGTGTCATTGTGGCTGTGGTCAGTCTCTCCGCCCAGCAGGTGGAGCTTCTTCTCTCTCTCAGCAGCCTGGAGAAGAGATAAAGAGTATACAGTACATTACAGTAAAGCAAAATCCAGTGGCCCTGTGAATAAGTGCTTACAAAATCTGACCTTCAAATTTAATGGTGACCAAAATGAAGCTGTCTTACACATGTTTAAGAAAAAGGTATTTAAAAAAAATTAAGTCAAGATGGAAGAATTATAATCTGAACTACTGCTAATGGCCCCGTAAGGATTCTATGATTTGATCACAAGCTATAGTGACTACCGGATGAAAGCTAATCACTGCATTTCTCATAAAAAGTCAAGTGAATTTTTACCACTATTTTCATTTTTCTTTACAGTATTAATTTGGAAAAACTCCTATATTGTAATTGTTGGTGATTGCTGGAGTTGTTTTTTTTTTTATTATCATAGGGTCTTTACAACATGAAGCACCTCGAGGTCACTGTTGTTTTGAACTGGTGTTATATAAATAAAATGAAAGGAAATTAAATCGAATCATTCAATGATATTTTGATTGCCCCGGTGAGAATTTAGCTGTATCATCCGATTTTGTAATGTTAGAGCTTGAAACAGTCTAGAGCACAAACAAGATATCAACTTTTACTTTAAATGTTACGACTGTAAAGATGACACTGTGTAAGGTGGACTAGCTGGATCCTGCTTTTCACCATCCTACCAAGCACCATTGTTTCAAAGTAAAACCTGCCACTAACTAAGCAATGGAGAAATTCTTCTGGTTCCTGTGGTATCACAGTTTACAGGTTGTATGTAGAAGTATGATGGACATTATGAAAGAAAAAAAAGTGTTTGACATCACAGATAAAAAATCAAAATAAAACTTGACATACAGAGGAAGACTTGCTGTCCAATAAAGGAAGCAACCAACAGCTAGGACAAACACAAATTCCCTGTTTTGTAGTTTTTCCTAATTAGAGTCAACAGTTTGTGTTCATTTGTTCAAGATCAGAAGAGGGAGACAAAAGTTTCCAAGGTTTTATTCTAATAAATTTAAATTTTAGACTCCATCCTGTATGTTTTCTGTGCTATTGAAAGATGTTAAAAAAAATACAGAGATCATATCCTGATAAGACTTACCTCAGGCTCATAGATCTCACAATCTACGTCGATCATTTCATTAGTGGGGCAGTGGTAGAGGGCTGCCATACAGAAGCCCTTGTGCTGAGGAGAGAAAAAGAGGAACAAAGAGCAGAGAGGAACGCCCATTTTACTAAGGTTTAAGAATTAGAAAAACTGAATGTAGGAATAATCTCCTGCTGATGTAAACTAGCCAGTAATATAAAGCTAGAATACATCCTTGCTCGAGGCTTGACTGTAAACAGAGGACTTTGCTTGTAGTGATAAAAACTGATAGCCCCCTGATTGGAGAAGCCACAGTGGAGTAATTTCATCAAGCAGTTTGATCAAAATTTCTCATTTAAGAAATTCAGTTCAGACAAAATAAAAAAGTTGTGAAGTGTTTATCTTGACTCACGGCGAACTCGCAGTTCATGAGGGGGCACTTCTCAGCTGTTGCTTCTGCGCTGTTGGGGCAGATGGTCTCCTGGATGCTGAATTCCACATTGTAATACGTACTCAGGGCCATCTGAACACACAAATAAACAAACGTTTAATTGAGAAAATCATTTGCAGAGGAATTATTAAGTAATCTAGAGTGGTGGGAATAAAAACTGTTGAACATGAAAAGTAGGCCCATGAGGTTTGATGGAAAGCCAGTATTTAGTCATTTATTTATAAAGATTTTAAATTAACCTCTAAGAAGGATATTTTTGCGTGATTTCAACTAATCTCTGGTGTCAGAAATTCAGTCACAATATTCTCAGCCTTGACACTGTGTATTATGGAAGTTAAGATGATAGGATACATTATGTCACATGTGCTGATGTTCCTTTTGGAGGTATGGTAAGCTTACCCCTGCTGCAGCACGGAAGATTTTGAGGAGAGCAAAACGATTGGCGAGTTCGCTTTCATTGTTGAACTTTTCCAGAGAGTGGGACACAGTCTTCTGAACGTCGTTATTGTCGTGGTGAATTAAAGTTGAGCAGCCAGGACACATCTCATGTACTCTAGCTGCAGGAACTGAGCAGAACAAAAATTGTCTTCAAATTTTCATAAATTTTGTGGTGTGCAAAAAAAGCACTGTCTCAGATTTTGACATGTAGTTGCCAAGTGTTGCCCTACACGTCATTTCTTATTGTTTTGCAAGGAAAATTGGAAATAGGTGAAACAAAGAGATGCAGTAATTTTCATACCTGGTCTGATAACACAGCTGTATTTGTAGAGACGCTCCACTCTGTGCACCTTGTTGATGAAGATAGCAGCTTTGCACTGTCCATATACCTGCAAACAGAAATATATATTTCACTGTACTTTCTACTCCTGTAGAATATAAGTACATAAGAAAAGACCTTTATTTACTTTTTTGAAAATTCTCTTAAGGCATTTTACAATTTATAAACCACTGCTTATCGATTAAGAAAATAAAAATATAATGAAAACAATTTTATTATAACAGCTACTCAAGAAAGCCTTGAGCAGAACAGTGTGAGTACATGCACTTGCAGGGTGTGTGTCTTTTCTAACCGGCGTGTTTGTTGTGGGACGAGTCTCACAGCTCTTCCAGTTCTTCTTGCTGAGAACGCTGCATTTGGTCTCCACAACATCCAGAGTGAGGTAGAAGACCACACTGTTCTCTCCCTGTAACACGCACACATACAGTTTTATCAAAAACACAAACATTTACAGTCATTAAAACCTTAACAGAATTTAACAACAGTTTCTGGTTTTACTTCCCGAGATCTGTGAAGTCTCCTGATTTGTAAGCTTGACCCCTTGCAAAATACAAACACTAGTTTTTTAGTGTTGCAGGTCTAATAGTTTCTTTCTGCCCATCTTTCTGTGCAATTGTGCTGTAACTGTTGCTGCTCTGTCTCCAGATTTCAGCCAAACGCTTTTCAGTCACAACCCTTTAAATGTCTGGATTGTACTGAAAACTAAAAGTGCTCCAGTAAACAAACAGAAATGCAATGAACTGACCTGATTTGATACTGCAAGCAGCAGCATTACTTACATGTCTCTTTATGTGGGCGCTGGACAGGCGGTGCAGGCTGAAGACGTAGCCCTCCTTCCTGTCCTGGTTGATTTTGGTAAGAGCCAGTTCAGCAGCTGCTTTTGTTGATGCGTCTTCACATGAGCCTGGCTCCATGTCCCCACGCTCCACTGGTGCACCATTGATGGTCACACAACCCAACGCCAGCAGCAGTGATAACAGCTTGCAGGTCTTCATGGTGGTACACACTGTCACACTCAGGCTTCTAGAAGAGATGTGCAGAGGAGAGGTCACATTTTATATCCTGTTACTGTCGCACACACAGCTCCTCCTCCTGTAAAAAGTAAATATAACCACTGACCCCAGCTCCTTAGATAAGTCATGCTCATCTATCAGGCAACAAGTCAAATACTCACCAGACTGCACAATGGAGTTTATTAGCTGAGATATAATCATATTTTCAAAGAGTCTTTCTTCTTTGGGATCAATGGGTGCAGCCAGTGGGTTTAAAGTCCCATGATCCACTCTTGCCACTGAGATTAATTAAGGACAAGGCTTAATGTTCGTTAAAGACAAACAACATGGACAAGATACAGGACCATAGCAGTCAATGATCTAAAAAGACAAAGAATGTTGGAGAGTAATCAGAGCAGCTACTGATGACTGTACAACTTCATATCAGCTAACTGAAGCGATATCAGGTCACCACTGTCTGATTAAATCTCAGAAGAACAGTGGGGCTAACTGAAACTTTCCACTGGCTTGTATACTATCTTCTTTTTCCACTGCATTTGGAAACACAAGCAGTATATGTATAGCAAGAACTTCATAACATACAAGGACAGCATGTTGCAAATAGAAATGATACATAGTCATAGACATCCCAGAATACTCACTAAACCTATGCATCAATATTTAAGAAATACAAAAATAAAAGACAATGCCAGATACTTTGTACACATTATTGCTTCAATATTTTTTCAGTTATGTTTTTCATTGAATGAAAGCTTAAAAATTTTAGTTGTTAGTTTAATCTTAGGAAATTATAATAAGCTAAGTGGGTTTTTTTTTTGTTAAATTTGTGTTGTTACACTTAGCATTGCCCCACAGAGTGCCACACAAACCCATTCTGAATGAATGAATGTGTCTGCTTTCTTTGGTCATGCAGTTTGCCATTTTTACAGCTCTACATTTATTCTTAAACTGTGTGATCTCATCCTCTCCCCACTCTTTCTTAACTGGTGACATTCACTTCCTTAACATGCTTTTTGAACCATTTTTCAGAATAAATAATTGAAATATTACATCAGTGAACGCCTTCCTCTTCAGTGTGTGCAAGTGAGGTATTTAAAGTGTTATGTTAACAGTCTAACATTCTTTGGTCTTTACTTGATGCTGTGAGGATAAACTGAAGCAGAAATGGAAGATGAGACTTTAGGTGTATCACCCCTGTTCCTAAATTTGACCCCGAATCCCTTCTCACAGATGGGCCTCTTCACTGAAGGGAATGAGTTACTTGTTTTCCTTTAGCTGCAGTGAATGATGTGACCTTTGACGAGCATAAAGTAGTATTTTTGGAAGAACAAGGTGATATCCATAGAGTTATTAGTAAAACAATTAGCTCTCAGGGTTATTGAAGTCGTGTGGGATCATCTTGACACAAAGCAAGAAAAAAAGTAGCCACCATTTAAAGAAGATCTTTGGAACGTCCTTCAAGAATTCTGGACTTACTTTCATGTAAGTTTGCAAATGTTTCAGAGAGAAAATGCAGAGGTATTCCATAGGTGAATATGCAATCATAACAACCTGCAGTGTTTAAGTTCATACTAAGGAATTACATTTTGAGTTTCTTGAAACACACTATCTTATTTCAAGCACAAGGTGGTGCTACAGTATAGTGCAATATCAGACCATCATTTTGCACACTGAGGTCCTGGATACACTGGTCATAAGTCTGAAGTATTTGTACATATACTTGGGTGTGATACTGCAGCAATGTACATTCAAAATAAAAATTGTATCTATACAAAAAAAGTGTCAAATTAATGAACCCCTGAAATAAAGCGACATCTGCATCCAGATCTACTGAAAAGACATCAATAAATAGGTAGGACGTCGTAATCAGCAGCGCATATATGCTGACTCTAATGCTTTTGAGGCACAAGACAGCAGCTTCCTCAGGTACCTTAGAAAATCTGCAGGCTGTAATCAGACTGTTGAATTAAGAACGGATGTAGTCTGTCAGCCCCTTATTATAAAAACGTGGATTTGGAGACCCTGTGGTGCAAAAACCACAGACAATGTTCTACAGAGATGTGTGGAAAAATACTGATACGGTCAAGTGAGTCATCAGCAGCTGAGGAAGTGAGTGACATGCACAAAGAGAACAAAACTCACCACTTGATCCCTCAATATTAGGGTCAAGCATTCAGGCCTGTATGCTTTGGGGTGCATTTTCGTGTCTTAGTGTCAGTCCATATTTTTAGTCCATCTTATTTGACAGGGTAAGGCCCGACACATCACGTTGTTCTCAATTATCACCTTTAAAATGTGAGGAAACACTTGTATCCTGATAGGACTTGTCTTTGATAACTAGCCTCAGTCCACAGGGTGAGCACATGAAGATAATCTCTTCTTCAGTCGTAATGAAGAATGGGGCTTCCAGACGACCTGGACACTCAATGCGAAGGAGAATTAAAGCTATTATGGTGGTAGAACAGCTTTTTAACAAACCTGTTTTTTTCTGACTGTTTTTGAACTGTCAGCAAAACTACTCATCATCAGGTATGACAAATGTATAGGATTTGTTTGCATTTACAGAGAGCTTGTGTAAGGTCGCTGTCTCACATAGTCAGAATTTAGATAGATCTCAAACGTCAAGGGTCAGTGGATTTGTAAACAATGACTCATATTGATTGATTGATTGATTGATTGGTAATTTATTTCAACATGTGAACAATATACAGGTACATTTAGAAAAGAAAATAAGAGAGAAAAAATACTATACAAAATACATACAAAAAAAAAAACGTTCTGATTAATTTACATGTTGAAAGGGAGTGGGAAACACTTATTTAATCCCACCCCTTTGCCATAAATTATCAGTTAATATTTAGTCAGCTTCCTTACTGATATAATTTGTAATAAAAATAGTGAACAGATTTCTGATATACTATATACTATAATATCACATCATGAGTTTTTTCTTTTTTTAAATTAATTAATTAATTTTTAAATAGAGACATTCACTTAATTTCAATATTTTCCTTTTCTTTATAGTTCGAGAAGATCATATTTTTATAACTCTTTTTGAACAGTTTTATGTTTGGACATTGCTTTAATTCCATATTCAGACTGTTCCATAGTTTCACTCCATGAACAGAAACACAAAGGCCTTTTCTTGTAGTACGTACATTGTTTTGAGTGAGTTTGTATGTTCCCTATAACCTGCATTGTGAATGATTCGAATTGCTTTTTTTTTGAAGAGTAAAAAGTGAATGTAATGTGGTTTTATAGTTATTGCCCCAGACCTCTGCACAATAGCTTAAGTATGGTGAAATCAGTGAACAGTCTAGAATATGAAGGGATGTTCTGTCGAATATCTGCTTTGCCTTGTTTAGTATTGCAATGCTACGTGATACTTTGGAATGAATATATCTTACGTGAGCTCTCCAGTTAAGTTTTTCATCTATTATTACCCCCAGAAATTTATTTTTACTGACTCTTTCAATATCAACACCATTTATTTGAATCTTTGCATTTGTATTTAAACTACTATTTCCAAATAACATAAGTTTAGATTTATTCAAATTTAATGATAATTTATTTTTATTAAGCCAGAACTTCACTTTACTTATTTCATTAGTCATATCCTCCAATAAATTCTGCAGATCATCACCAGAGCAAAAAATGTTTGTATCGTCAGCAAAGAGAACCATTTTTAATACTTTGGACACTTTACAGATGTCGTTAATGTACAAGTTGAAGAATTTTGGACCCAAAACTGACCCTTGGGGTACACCACAAGCAATGTCCATACATAAGGAGCAACCACCATTTATTTTCACAAACTGCTTCCTGTCACCTAAATAACTCCGGACCCAATCTAAAGCTACCCCTCTGACACCATAACGTTCCAGTTTTCTTATTAATATATCATGATCTATAGTGTCAAATGCCTTTGTCAAGTCTATGAATAACCCAGCCACATATTGCTTTTTGTCTATGGAATTTGTGATGTATTCTATTGAATCTAATAGTACCAATGATGTTGATCTGCTCGATCTGAATCCGTACTGACTCTCAGTGAGTAGTTTATGTTTAAATCTATAAATTTTTCCAGTCGGTTTTTAAACAGTTTTTCAAGAACTTTTGAGAATTGAGGTAGTAAAGAGACAGGCCTGTAGTTTGTGAAATGGTGTTTGTTTCCAGATTTGTATAGAGGGATAACTTTTGCTATTTTCATTCTGTCTGGAAATCGACCAGTTTGAAATGATAAATGACAGATGTATGTAAATGGTTTTATAATAGCCTCAATGACTCTTTTAACCACTATCATATCAATATCATTACAATCCAAAAATTTCTGATTTTTACATTTTTTGACAATTTCAAAAACTTAATTTTCATGAACGGCTGTGAGAAACATAGAATATGAATTTCTGTCAATCAGTGTATCCGGTTTTTCCTGTGCTTTCCCAGGATGAGTGATTGTTCTTGCTAAATTTGGTCCAGCAGTTACAAAGAATTCATTGAGATTATTTGCCACAACATCCATATTGTATTCTTCATGGTCATTACAAATGAAATACTTCCAGTCCCACGTTTTATAACACTGTTCAGGATTTCCCATAATCTTTTATTATTATTTCTATTTATATCTAATTGCTTCATATAGTATTCCTTTTTACTAAATCTAAGTATATTAGTTAACCTATTTTTTATATCTTTTGTATCTGATTTCAGCATCTTTAGTTCTCGTTCTTAAGAACTCTCTGTAAGGCTATAACCTGTGCAGGAGAAAGAGAAGCGTTTCGGGGGAAGATGAGGAAAAATTGTAGCTCTTGGCACAGAGAGAAGGGTTATCTCATCTGTCTTTCAGATCTCACAGGTTACACAGGGAGTGTGTAATACCACTTCATCATACTCAGACCTGGATTTGTTTGTCTTACACTTCATATTGTGTAAGATATAATACATTGGGATTTTACTGACCGGTGCAATATTTCAGACACATGCTGTAAAAGGTTTAATGCAAACATTAAATGAAAAAACTGACTTTCTTGTCTGTATCCTCCACAGACTGTGTAAAAGATGCTTCTAGCCACTTTGATGTCACCCAATAGTTTGTGGACTCAAACTATGAAAACTCAGCATGAGCATTTCTGGCCACTGCCATACAGTTTTTTTTTCTTCTAAAGAAGTGTTCAGACAAGGGAGTGGAGTGTTAAACTACCAGGGAAGGCTAGCAAGCTTTCTTAACCCTCATGCCTCCATGTATGTTTGACATTTACAGACACAGCTATTTGCTAATTAGCACTAATAAACTATTAAAATGCTACATAAACCTGAATAGTTTGTATCTCACAGCAGATAATATAATTTCTCAGATTATTCTGTTGTTCCAAAGGCACAAACATAATCAAGAGGACTATGTTATGGAGTCCATCTTAGAGACTCAAATTAGCAGAGGTGAAACATACAGCAGATAGCTATCACCTGCAGTTACCTGTGTCAGCACACACACTGATGAAAACTACCAGCCCCTAACTAAGCCTTAACAACAAATGAGTAGGTTTCTAATAAATTGTTAACAAGGTGATTTAATTGTTAAATGAGAGATTTTCCTTTTTAGTCTCAAGTGGCCATAAGAGGAGCTGCAGGTTTCAGTTCCCTAAAAAGACAGAACAAAACACACGATTTAAATTCTGTTGTGTCACCTCTTTCTCCATTCTGCTTTTGGTCTCACAAATCTCTACACTGTCCCAAAATAAAATTGATGAAATAGATTGATGTATAAGAGGAAATAACCCACAGCACAGAGAACCTTACAGAACCTCAGAATTCAAGCTGCTGTTGTTACTGTCGCCCTTAGTTCTGAAACATCCCATAGCTTTTCTGATTGTTCTACTCCAGTTTGCTATAACGAGCACTGTCACAGTGTTTACAATGTTGCTGACTGGGAAAAGAAGCTATGTTGATCTGAGGTATTCCAGTACAGCAGCTTGGCTCCTTATATAGACTGTCTGGTACAATCCAAAAAACCCTCTTTTCACATTTAAATGCACACAGAACTGGCACAAAGTTCCAGTGAGTGTCAAAATCTATTACATTTATCAACTATGATGCATATTTCATAAATTAGAGGTGATGTAATCTCCCGGTTTATCATGCCAGTTATTTACTCTGAAACTGATTTTACCAGTGACTAAAAAAATGTAAATCAGTGCTTTTGCTCTGCTTATGTTGTATGATTTTCCTGGACACTTGCCAGACAATCAGGGAGGAAGACTTAAATGTTTTAAAACTCCTTATAATCAGGATAATAATATGAATATAACTGGCACACAAATGTGGGACTATTTGGGAGAGCAATAACGGGTTAACTCCAGTATAACCAAAATTGGCTTCCTTTTAATAAGCTGAGTTGTACATGAAATGTTCATTGGCTAAGACCTAATTGAGAATTAAAACTAGATGTGGAAAACATTTAAAAAATTAATGAACATAGTAAAAATATATAAATAAATTGTTGTGGCATGAATGACGGACTTGACTAGACCACATAGTTCGTTCTTTTAACCGTTTTATTCCGGTTGCTTTTCCTCTAACACATGGCTGCAGCTTTTCAGCTGTGTCCCACACACAACAACAACATAAACCACAACCTCAGCTCCCAAGTTTTATACTGGGGAAGTGTGATGAGCTGATGGAACTCTGGTGTGTCAGCCTCACCTGCAGTCATGCCACATACCCCCACGGCCTTCTGGCCTAGCCCTATTCCCCCCTGCCGCGAACGGGACAGGAAATCAGGATACGACCATTGGTGTCCCCGACCCCATGGACCAGTGGCAGGGAAGGGTTGGATCAGGGGGCCGACCATGTGTCCAGCGGCAATCGACTTTGTGTCCAGCGGGATCTGGGGGCAGACTGTGCAGGCGGCAGATGTGCAGCAGGCGAGGATGTGAGCCCAGAACAGTCAACTAGATACATGCAGGACCACTGCAGCTGTTCCCCCTGGCGGCGAAACACCACCACCTGCTCCCACTGCGTGGCCGTGTCCACCATTCGGGCCAGCGCCTCCACTGACTGTCCCAGTCATAGTTCCGCCATTCCACCTTCTGGGTGTCAGCACCACTGTGATATGTATGACGAACCACGCCCCGCCACAATTGTATTTAAATTTGTCTACTCAGCAAAATCCATTTACCAAAAGTGTGAATAGCCTTTGTATATTAATTGCATATATACAAAGGCTATTCACACTTTTTCAAGTCTTATTAGTAAAACAATTAGCTCTCAGGGTTATTGAAGTCATGTGGGATCACAAACCAGATGTTTGAGAGTATGCAGACACATACTCTCAAATATCTGGTTAGTGTTGGCCATCAGAACAGGTGTTGAAGCAGATAGCCCAGTGGATGACCTAAAATGCTGGACAACACATACAAACGGTTGGCAGGACCACCTCTAGGATCAGGCTCATACTTTTGAGGATTCCTGACCAAAGATTCTACCTCCCAAGTGAGTGAGCCCCCCACAATGCATGGCAGAGGGAGAATTAGATCTTAGAACCTAGAACTTTTTTTTTGTCATTGTACAGTTTCTTGCACAGTGAAATTAGGTAGCAAGACCACAAAGGTGAAGGTAAAGAAAACAATATACAAAAAAAAAAGAAAAAAAGAAGAACAATATAAGAACTTCAGTGCTTTGCAGTAGACACAGTTTTTATATAAGCAAGAGACATCCGAAGAGTGTTCTTAGTGCAAGGGGAAACACTTGTGGCAAGGTGTTCTCTGACTTGGTGGTCTTGGCTGAATTCATTAACATTAGTTACCATTCCTTAGTGCTCTGGACAGCTTCATGGGTACCGATGGAAGTACAATAAATACAGAGAAAAAAAAAAAAGTATTTTTCAGCATTTTGCATAACTTTTGCTGTATCTTGCACAAGTAACTCGAGAAAGATAGATAACCACACGAATTAGAAGTTAAAGAACAGCGAAGATTGGGCATACATATGTACAGGTGAGACTGCAGATTCTTTTAACTTGATAAAAAGCACCTGCTTCCTTTCATGTGTCCCATCGCAGCTATGGGCTTTTGCAAGTTTTGTTGTTCTCTAGTATTCTAACACTGATTAACATGTCTTGAGCCTTTTTATTATTAATTCTCCTATAACATTAGTAAGAATGATTAGTGGTGGTACATCCAAGAAGAAGATTTGAATACTTTTATCACTGAAAGTTTCAACCCATAAAAAGCAGAGCAGCAGGTTTCTGCCATGTGATTCTGTTGTTGAATTTCCTTTAAAGGATGTAACAGCTACACCCCCAGTCTGACTTTAATGAGGCTTTTAAAAAGAGAACAGTACATGTTGTTACTGACTGGCCACGAAGAACCTTAATAATATATGCATGCATTAAATTGGCCTGTTAACTTAAAATGGAAAACAATCATTTCAGTCTTAAAGTGCATCAATGGATTAGGTATGACTATTACTCCCTTTCTTGTTTTTTGAGTATTGTTAAATTAAGGCTGCCACTAAGTTACATAACAAGTAACAACATGTTCCAGTTGCTTTTTCTGCCTTTCAGTTCAGAGTGAAATACTGAGCTTAAGCACTTAACAAAACACTAAACGTAGAAGCATTTGACTGTACCGTGACCCTCATTTGGATGTTTTAAAAGTCCTGTCTTTATCTAAATCAGCTGTGTCTAATTAGAAACCTGTTATTTTAAAAAAAATTTAAAATCATACATCCATTTATATCACCACATACAAGTTTGAACCCAGATTAAATCTACACTGTTGTGTACAATGCGCTTGTCCTTGCCCTTAAGTGTGATAGTGAAGAACAACTCAGAGGAAATGGCCTGAAATAGTATTTTCCATGGCAAAGAGAGAGAGGCAACAACACTCACTGCAGTTTAAATCCTAAATTACACGCCTCATGACTCGCTAATGGAGGACTTTGTGTGACCATTTAATCAGCAATGAACTGACAAACACATGCACGTAGACACCGTCTGACACATGCTAGTTTGCACGCACATGCATGCAAAGATAACTTCAAATGCAATTTCGCAGACCAATATATCGATTAGGCAGACAAACACAGGCTCAGTGAGTGTCAGCTGAAATAGATTTTTCTGAGCTCCAATCCATTAGCAATAACTGTGTGAATAAAAATGCTGCTGTTGTGAAAGCACTCCATTGTATGATGTAGAGCTGATGATTTTAAACCATTAGTATTAATTGTAAGGCACACTTTAATTATGAGCGAATGCAGTCAAAAAGCTTTTTCTTGTGCAATTTATTGATTAAAAAGAATAAAGCTGAGTCTACGTGGCAATCTCAAGGGCTGTAAAATGAAGCCAGAATGACGTGTCAGAAACTGCACGTTCTAGACTGGCCACTTAAGGGTTGCTCATAGGCTCTTATGATCAGCTGTAATATTTGCAGCCTGATTCAAAAAAACACTTGGAGGTTATAGGCATAGTTTCCCTCTTGGGTGAGTATATTTTTTCATGACTGACCACTTTATTAGTAACATTTATCGTTAGAGACTGAAATTGATAGTTCACTAGCAGGGACCACTTCCTTGGTAACGATGGGCGATGAGGGATGAGGAAGTGTGAATAGTGCTGCGGCTTGGGGAAGGCCTTGAAGGGGACTGGCGATGGCTCTCGGGCCAGGCAGAACCCCATGTACTAACGAGAAATAAAGGGAGGAAAGAAAAAGGGGGGGGCAGGGGGGGGGGCATGAAAATGAGAACAGCAGGTATTGGAGAAGGAGGTTTTTTATAGCCTGAGGCCGGAGGGGGCGTGAAGGAGGAGTGGTCCCACTCCTGAAATTCAGATGATATCTCCACATGGCTTGACTTAGATAGTTGTAGCTGATTAGTATGCTAGGTCTTGCCTTCATTACTTCAAGTCGCTAAACTTGAAAGAACAAGAATGTTTCAGTTTTACTGAGTGAAGACCTCATTACTTATCACTTATTAAAAAGTAACACGCTACTGTAATTACATCGTATTACTGTTTTCAGTAATGTACTAATGTAATGTGTTACTTTAGTTACAGTAATTACACTAATTACAATTATGTCGTTATTTGTGTTACAAAGGTTTTTTTTTTAATCTATCTGAGCACCGGGAAAGAAAGGTTGAGGGACCTGGTGGAGCGGTGGAACAATGGTAAAGTGCAAACTGCATCCAGGGAGAAACAATTGCATTATATACTGGTAACATGCTAATACTATGCATGCTGAACCCAGCCCAGCAGCCAGAGCTTGAACTTCAACTGTTAACAAAGATAGTGTTGAGCAGCCATGATTGTAATCTCTGTTCCTACCTTTTTCTGGTAGGATACTTTAAAGCAGTGACGACAGTCTGTGAAACTGTTACTGCTCTGCAACCTGGCAGATGACAATATAAACACACACATTGTTAGGTTTTGTATTGTTGATTGTCATTTATGCTTAGAAATATCTACTTATATATGCTTAGAGGTGTATAATCAATTGTGTAGTGATAGGATGTGTGATCTTTAGCAGGCTGCAAAGGCTTGGTGTGCATTCAGAGTGTTCTGGAATCCACACCTACATCCTGGGAGCATGGGAAGAGGTCGTACCTTGTTTTATTGTTTTATGGTAGGATAAACGTGGCTATATCTGTTTTAGGCTAAGTGCCTTTTGTTTAGGTGGACTGCTGGACTTCCAGACCAGCAGGTTTAGGGAAGTCTTTATGGGGTCATGCTCTGACCCCCCCCCCCCCCCACACACACACACAATCCTTTGTTCACATGTATACCTATGTAAGATGTTATATGTTAATGACCCTATGCATATTCATGTAACCACAATAAAAGGAGTGCTATGGGGAACCTGGCTGAGAGTCTGACGGAGGTCAAGTGGTGGAACGACACTTGGCTTCAGGCAGGTCTCCCTCATGCATGAGTAACATGAAGAACTTTGCCTACTTCGTGTCTTGCTTTGCTGTGTAATTATATTGTCTTCAACGTTCCAGCGAATAGGTTTAAGCTACAAACCTATCACACGTAATTTGCACTTAAATATAATCTGTGCTTATGTCATATAAACACTGACAACTGCAGTCAAAGACTGACCACAGGTGTTGTCACAGTGCATATGTTCGTCTTTTGAAAACAATTCATGGTTTACCCTTGTACAACGAGCCCTTGAAGCTTCATGCCAGAAACCTCGTCATATTTTAAGAGGATGTTTTTGTACTTACATTATTTCATTGAAATTGCTATAATCTGTGTATTGGTTTATGGAGGTGAGGTAAAACATTTTCTTCCTCCAGGATTTGCTAGGACTTTGTAGGATTTGTCAGCTTTCACCTCTTTAGCTGGTCATGATGGGCCCCAGTACACAATAAAAATGTATGCCACCTGAGTTGGAGCTAGATAATTACCAAGCCTCAGGACACCAAATTGTTTTCTACCTCTTTCTTTTTTTGGTTTTGAGTATCACAATAAATATTACACTGAAAAGAAGAAATACAAGGTCTGAAAGGGAGTTTGCTATTATTAAAAACGTTCTGCCGATGTGCTCTGACAGTAAACAGAGAATCCCTTTTCCTTCATGTGATATGAGACCTTGGCTTTTGTTATTACACATACCATGCCTCAGGAACAGCTGTGGCCTGTAACTACAACACGGTGATCTGGTGGGGACATTATAACCAGCGAAAACACTTCGAGGCTGCAGTCTGCAGGCGTACAGTCTTAAAGCTCATCTCCGGAGGGGCCTGTGGTCAGTCTTGACTGCAGTTGTCAGTGTTTATATGACATAAGCACAGATTATATTTAAGTGCAAATTATGTGTGTGTTTATATCGTCATCTGCCAGGTTGCAGAGCAGTAACAGTTTCACAGACTGTTTGATTTTAATGTTTGGGTCAAACTTTATTTGTACTTGTGAACTCATTGTATGCACAAAGAATGAGTTCACTGCTATGGAGAGAGAGTGAGCGAGAGAGAAAGAAAGAAAGAGAGAACACGCGTGCGTACAAAGAGGAATGGAGTTATCAGTTGTGAGAGTGATTAAAATGGACTCTTTCACGTGGCACCGTTGACATATTAATTAGTGTTGAGGAGATTTGCGGTGAGTGCAGTGTCCAAGTCAACAAACAGAGGTGTGCAGCCAACAGGAGCCAATTCAGAGCTTAAGTGAAGCTTTGTTGAGCACAGACAAAAGCTCTTTTGGGTGTCAGGCTAACAAGTTGTAATAATAAAAACAGTTAAAAAAATCAACAACAGAGGTCGTGTAAGAATTCATACTTGAAATCTTTTCTTTGTGAACTCTGTGGAGTGCACATGGAAAACATCAGTTTGACAGGAAGCAAGTGGAACATTTTTCAACAGATGTCTTTTTTTAACCAATATCTGTATTAACAAGAAGGCCAAAAATACCTCATCGACCAAGTGCGACCTTGTGTTGATCTACTTGCATTACATCATTTGCCACATTTTCAGATGGGCTCACAGCACCAAGCTAAAACTGTCAAACATGGCACTGATTCTGTATGCACAGAAACACACACACACACACACACACATACACAGCTCAGTGTCTCCATGTCAGATGAAAGCAGTGACTGAGGCCACCCAGGAAGAGTGATTTTGATTGTGAACCTGCATGTTGTTCCACACGTAGCCTCTTCACAGCTCATTATGACCTGTCATGACTGACTTGCAGACAGTGTCTAAAAACAATCACTATAGCAGTGCTCTCTCTTCCTTTGCACAAAATACTGTGAGTTTTCTGCTAAGGGTCATTTAGCAGAATCTGGAAAAGTCTACCGCTTTGTTTGGGTTCGATATGCTCACAGTCATCTGTGAGTGAATAATAAAAAGTGCCTTCACAATTATTCCTGAGGAACCCATTTATAATTCGAGTACTTACAGTTTACAGTAACGCCACAAAAAACATCCTTCGTTTAGCAAGCTATGACTTTTCATTAAACAAGCATTCTTGTCATGGTACCTTATCCGGAGAAGCTGGGATGTAGGAACTTGCATTGTGTTAATTGTTCTTTTTTTATTTTTTATTTTTTATCAGTGTAGGCATTTCCTAAAAATTCTACATTTGCTGTGAGCAAAAGAAGGAATGGAACAGAAACTGTATTTTAGCAAGGGATTAAATCAGACTACAAGGCTACTACAGGCTTCTAGAGTGGAGAAACAAATAGGTCTTAGAATTTTTGGAGAAAGTCCTCTTTACTATTAGCGTAACTTAACCCAAAACAGAAAGCAATCATAATCCAGAGCTAAGCCTGGGTTCTTTGTAGCCTTATCAGCAGTGGCGGGCCTTTCCTGCCCTGAGTGAACACCTCTTATTGCAACCCCCCCCCACCTCCACATATAAAACATATTAAGGATTGTACATTAAGATAAATATTTTACTGTAAAAACTGTTGTTTGAACTAGAGATGGACCGATCCGATATTACGTATCGGTATCGGTCCAATACTGACCTAAATTACTGGATCGGATATTGGAGAGAAATAAAAAATGTAATCCCATCCGAAGTATCACAAAATCACCTCACAAAAGGTGCTACTTGGCGTAACCCAGCTCGGCGCATCGGAGCAGTATTTGACATGTGAGAGCGGCTGTTGTCTGCGAGACCTGTCAGCCGTCTGTTGGAGCATTTGGAGCCTCGCTACATGCTTCCTAATCTCGGAGAAAACTATCCCAGAGAAGTAAAGCAAGTGTGTAAGTTCATCCCTGAATGTTTGCATAGTATTTCCACGTTAAGCTTAACAACTGATATATTGAGCCACAGCTGGACTGGCCATCGGAGTTCCATATTGAGGTGAAAAGGAAGCGATTTGTCCCATACTTCAGCTAGAATTAAAAAGAATAGACTCTCAGCAGGAGTTATTCTGTCTTTGCTGCGCAGTTGCATTTACTTCTCTCATTCACTCCCCCTTCCTCTCCTGTTATTACTTCAAACATGAAACTGATCAATGATCAGCTGATCGGCTTTTCTGCTGCAAGTCCCGTCTTTCTTGTTTGTTTATTGCCCACTTTGCGCTAGAAAGAGGAGACCAGCGGATAAACAACAGCAGCACATTTAAGTGTGATAAGCTGTTGTTAGAATGTATTTAATATTACTTTCTAGTATCAGCTGAGGTTTGCTGGAGCCATGGCTATAAAAGCTGCTGGTCATGATATCCGTTTGGATATGTGGTGAGAGGAAAATGTGAAGATGAAACCAGGAGATGTCCTTACTAAATCATCAGAGCTGAGCAGGTGATGGAGAAACAGGTTTACCTTTTAGGTGACATGAATGAGTTGAAGGGAAGTTGTGAACTGTTTCTGAGAGACAAATAACACCAGGATCCTTTTTCTACGTAGCTGACGGCTGGTAACTGTGCAGGGGCGGGTCTAGCAAAGTTTTGTCGGGGGCCAGGTTGGGCATTAACGGGGGGGGGGGGGGGGGGGGGGGGGGCCACAAATAAATATTTTTCTTTGTTATGTCATTTAAAAGCTTTGAATAAATAATTATCTGAATCTTACAACAAAAGTGGTCATCTGACTAAATGTATAGAAATCCATTATTGGATATAGTAAATAATAAGTCTAATATACACCCTAGTAAGCTTTAGTACATTTTCCTTTGGGAAGGTGCCATCTGTGCAGTCTGCAATTCTGCTGAAGAAAGATGTTGAATCTATTTAATTATTCTTGGAAAATAATTTACTTCTGTGCATTTGTTTTACACTTGCATTAAATTAAAGTTGATTACATTGATTAAGGAGGGGGGGTGGTTCCCTAATATTTTTGCTGGGAGTTGGCAACCCTATTAGTTAGGTAGGTAAGTACTCTTTAAAATACCAGAATAGGGAGGATGGTGTAGGTTTAAATTTATTAGATTGATCACTGTTGCTGAACTTGAAAATGTTTTGGGTGGAGTGTACTTTTTGCATACAGGTATAACAGAATAGCTTCAGACTCTTGTTCATTAAAACTTGAGTATGAACTTATACAAAATGCAGCAAAATATTTATAAAAAACAGTTTTATTGATTACAAAATACACTCGGTATCGGCAGATATCCAAAATTTATGATATCGGAATCGGTATCGGACATTAAAAAGTGGTATCGTGCCATCTCTAGTTTGAACCATACTGAATTTAGCCAGATAAACACACACACACACACACACACACATATATAAAGAGAGAGAGAGTATGCATAGTATGCAAACGGTTTACAAACAGCCATCATAGTTCATCATACAATGAGAATAGGACAAATCAACAACTGACAATGACTAATTAATATTGTGCCGAACACAGTCCAAAAGATTTAGTAAGCTACATCAGTGTCTACTGTTTACTATCATAGCCAAAAAAAATGGCTAAAAAATGTAACGTTTTCACTATCCCTACTAATTAATGTTATCTTGTTGTATCTCTGTTGTGGCCAGTGCTATCCTCTATGCTGTTGCATGCTGGGGCAGCAGGTCGAGGGTCACAGATGCCAACGGACTAAATAAACTGATCCACAAGGCCAGTAATGTTGTGGGGATGGAGCTGGCCTCTGTTAGGGTGGTGTCTGAGAGGCAGATGTTGTCCAAGATAAGGGACAATCATGGATAATACCTCCCATCCACTCCATGACATGCTGGTCAGTCACAGGAGCACGTTCAGTGAGAGACTGAGATTACCAAAAAGCACCACTGAACGACACAGGAAATCATTCCTGCCCGTGGCCATCTCCCTGTACAACTCCTCCATCTAACACACTGTAAACACTGCAATAGTTACACCCTTTTTACACACGCTCTTCTCTACTCTGTAATATTCTTATAAATTTTCTTGATATTTATTTATAGTCATCTCTGTTGATCCTTGATATTTAGAACTGAGCGATCTGTATATATTAGTGCTATTTCTTAAATGTGTAAGATCTGTAACATAATGTATTGTTTGGAGCTTAGTCTTTTACTGTTACTATTTTTACAATTACTTCTTGGAGCAACTGTAACCCACATAATTTCCTTAGGGATTAATAAAGTATTCTGATTCTGATTGTTTCAGGATACATGACCGGCCATTATCCAATGACACATCTGCTTACCTGTATCTTTTGCACCTGATGGCTTTGAACGCTTCTTGTCCATCTTCCATTGGTTTTAATTTTGCACTCCAGTATGAACAATCATCCCCCAACTCGACGATCACCACAACATAACCTAACAGACCTACACCTTAGTTCACAGATTCGCTTTGTCTAGGGTTTATTTCTGGGATTTCACACAACCCAGGAACAAATCATGAATACAAAATGGGCTTGGATTTACAACATTATGAATGAAATGTGCTCTATTTGGAAAGAGCCGTCCCCCTCCCCTTTCGAGAGGTTGTGTGTGAGACTTTAAATCATCAAACTATAAATGATAAATTTTAAATTGTTATGGATCCCTTTACCCCGAGTCCTAAAGTGTATATTTATTTTCTTACTCTTCTTATATTTATTATTTGTTTATTTGCACTGCTGTAACTGGAGCCTCGTCGTCTCATCTCTCTATATACTGTACTGTATATAGCGGAGATGACAATAAAGTTTACTTTGACACAGCAGCAAGCAGGTGCACCGAGGGCTCTTGTGCTCACTTTTTGCGGATAGAATTTCGAAAAAACATCAGTGCAGATTATAACTCTGTATTATAATGTCTGGTGTTTTCGTGTTTGTTGGTTTGTTTTTATTTTGTTTTATTTTGCAAGTTGGTTTTTAGATGCTGCTCCAGCCAGAGAATCCTCCGCCGGCCTGCCCTATCTTCCCTGTGCCGCAAGCAGCAGGTTCACTTCGCAAACAGAGGGCGCCCTAATTCCAGGCAAATGGGTGTAAGAACACCGATCGGTGGCTATGCCATCCCCAAAATGAGCTGGCATGATGTCAGGGCAGCATGAGTACGGGCAACTTTTTTTCGCCAGTCTTTGTAACTCCTGGCATAGACTTTTTTGGTCTTTGAAGCTGCTAGAGACCAAAGCAATCACAAAGTGGCTTTTTGAGCAGCAATCTCCTTGCAACCTGTCCCACCAAGCAACAACCATCACCTTCCAGCAACCACTTGCCAACTGGTTGGGGAATCCACAATTTTCACTAGTGGCTGGAGGACACCATGTGGTTGCCGACCAGTCTGTAGGCCTGTGTGGCGGAAGCTTGACATGGGTCATTTTGGCCTTAAATAAACTCCTGTTTTCATTTGTTTTGTTGCTTTTTAATATTAACATTTTTTGGCTTCAAAAGTCAACAAAAAGGTGGTTAGTGTTGTTTAAATCTTTCTGAGTGGCATTTCCTCACACGATCCAAAGACTTTTATATTAGGTTAATTAGTTATTCTAAATTGGCAACAGAGTTCAGGTAGTTAAAGTGTATATGATAAAAAAAATAATTCTGAATGGGAAAGTATTTGCTTTTTGCCTAAAGCTCTTTGAGTAGTCCGGTATGCTAGAGTCACAGTGGGGACAAGAGTGGTTGGAGACCATAGCATGACCAAAATTATTGCGACCATGTGCAATGAACTTGCACAGTCAGCTTCTGGGGAACCAACTGGTCAATGAGAAAAATTCACTGTAATCACTGGCCTATTATTTAATAATAATTTTTTCTAGTTATAGATCCTTGTCAATTTCCCTTATCCCACAACCATTTTCTTCCACTTATTTAAGTCAGCTTTTTCCTGGTAGTTCATGCCCGCCCCTTCAATGGCTCTGTGAGCCACCAGGGGTCACCATACCATGCAAACCACTAGTTTAATTGGAAGACTTGTTGAACCTTAGGAATGAATCAAAGCATTTGGTTTCTGATTGGTTGACTTTGATCCTTTAGTCCTTTGGTTTTGCTTCTTTTGTTTTCAGAATATTTATATATGCAAATTCACAGAAGGATGAAGCAAATATTTTACTTCAAAATTGTTTCAAAACAATCCAAACCAAAAATTTGATTTTTTTAAAAGAACTTCTACATTTAAAAGGAGAGCATTTTTGCACAGATATTCAAAGTTGCCTCACAATCTGTCCCAACATCTTGTTAATCAACATCTTTGTTAATCCCCTTATTTTTCTTGTATTGTCATTATAAGGCTTAATGTTCAGCATGTTTACACAAGCTGAATTGGGACTTCTTTTGTCGTACTCGATCATTAGAATTAATTAAATCAGTCTCACATCGATGTTGTGCGGTATTAGGCAATATTTCCACTGGGAGCACGTTGTTTTGAAGAGATATGCATCCTCTGTGTTTTCACAGTGGATGTGTCAGTCACACTTTCCCCTGATTGACAAATAACTGAAGTGAAAGAATTTCATTAAGTTCATATTGGGTTATTTACACATCCTTTAAAAACTGAGGCATGATTCTACGAACAATGCATGTAAATTTTGTAGGCCCAAATGTGGAAAGTAATACATTTGCAAGCACTAATATTTTTTATCGAATTGTAGAGCACAGTAAACAACAAAAATGGAATGATGATATCATAGGACGGCTAGCTGTACTCCGTTACTGCATTAGATTTAATGTCTCTCCACATGACAGATGCATCTCTTTACCACATGAGATATGCAATTATCCTTCACCAACTGTCCTCTACAGAATTGATGAGAACAAAGTCGACAGCTTTGAAGGGCTAGGTCATCCTTCCTCAAAGGGGTGACTAGATCATTGGGGTTGAGGAGACGCCTGTGTGGGATAATTTACTGAGATTAAGACATTTTACCAAGGCTTTTCCCTGCCACCTGATGTGCTTTATGAGGCTCTATATCTAGCTGCCTAGGCTGCTCTTGACCTTTGGAGCCATTAATGTGATGGGAAACACACCCTCATGCATTAAACCATTAAAAAAAACCCTGACTGTTGTCTACCTACCTAAAATAACTCACTGTGCAGCTAATATTATTCACTTCACTTGTTTTGAGCAAACAATCAGCTGTTTTGCTAGGGAAATGCAAGCTGCAGAAAGCGTCCATGAAAAGTGAAGATTAACACTATTTTGCAAGCACATAAGCACCATCAACCCATCAAACAGCCCCCACAGACTTAACTTCAAATGTCAAAAATAGGTGTTTTTGTCAGAAAAACATAACTCAAGCTGACCTGTTTTTTTTAATCTTCCGAGCTCAAGGATTTCTCGTTTTGCTGTGTTTCACCTCAGAGCAGTCTCAGAGGTGTTGTTTTGTGAGATTTCATTTGGCCAAGAACTACCAACCCACTGCTGGATTCAAAAGTCTCATCTTAGTCCAGACTTCACAAAAAACATTTATATGAACTTTATATTTGGAAGACATTTTCTTCCAAAGAAACTTGATATTTTTGATTAACAGTGACATTCTAGGACCAAGATTGGTTCAAGCATATTGTAACCGACCCAGAGTTTGGGCCGGTAAAACAGATTAAATGTTCCTGCAAAACAGGGAAATGATGAGACAGAGACGACTGGTGAAGTTTCTCTTTGCCTCGCTTCTGCCATATTTATTTATACAATCACATGTATTTTCAATTTGCAGCACCAACATTCTCCATATACAACAGAAATAACAATAAAACCGTCTGTATGTTCAAGCTGCAATACCACGATCTTTACATGGGAAACAAGAATACTTCACGTGTAGTGACCTTCAAATCATTTACTCGGCTATTCTCTCTGAATGACAATTCAAAACAATATGAAATGCATGTTCAAATACATTTTTACCTCTATTTAACTTTTAATCCAAATACCTATGTATTCTGATTGTTTTAACCAACATACCAGTGCTTGGTCTTAAACCAATTTAGCTTAGTAGCTCACAAATACATAAGAGTCATGTGTATGCTGGCAGGCTTAGCTTTAGCTTTAACATTCTCAAAATCACTTTTCAGAACCAGTAAACAGTCGTTCTTCACTGCCAACAGCAGATTAACATTCATATTCACAATATCAGGACACAACAAGGAGCTTATTCAGCTAAAACGACCTGAAATAAGTGGAAAAAGGAAACCAAAATGGCGCCCGCGGCTGGCTAGGCTTTGGCATTTTTCCAGTCCTTCTACTTCATAAAACGTAACAAATAACAAGGTTTACCCACTGATTTATACCCCCACATTTAGCTGTGTTTCTTATCAATACTTTACAACCGTTTTAATATAGTTTTACCGGTTACAAACCTGCAAAACAGGGAAATGATGAGACAGAGACGACTGGTGAAGTTTCTCTTTGCCTCGCTTCTGCCATATTGGAGAGGAGGACCTATGACATCGCTATTCTGTCTCACTGAGCAATGCGCCACCCAAAGGCTGGGGGGTGCAACTACTGCAACTACCTCATTACACATAGTTCACTTCGGAGACAAATCTCTCATTTTTTTATAACAAGTACTACTTCTGATGGGATCACACATTAGTGTGTCACAATATTATTATTATTATTATTATTATTATTATTATTATTATTATTATTATTATTATTATTATTATTATTATTATTATTATTATTAATAATAATAATCATCCATTTTATTTGAGGGTGCCTTACTAAAACCCAAGGTCACCTTACAAAGAGAAAAAGACATAAATAAAACAGTATATTAAAATAGATTCTAATAAATTAAAATACAAAAAACAGCAAAATACAACCACAAAAAAACAACAAGAACAAAAAACATGGTAAAATCTGTATTAAAGCGAGTAAGCCAGTTTAAACAAGTAGGTTTTGAGTTGTGACTTAAATAAGGGAAGGGACTCTATATTTCTTAAGGCTGAAGGAAGTGAGTTCCAGAGCCGAGGAGCAGAGCGACTGAAAGCTCTGTGCCCAATAGTGGTGAGGTGAGCAGAAGGAACAACAAGATGAGTGGCAGATGAAGATCTGAGAGAGCGGAAAACTGTGGTGATATGAAGCAGATCACAGAGATAATCAGGGGCAAGGTTATGAATACACTTAAACGTGAGAACTAAGATTTTAAAGTTTATCCTGGCTTCTATAGGCAACCACTGAAGCTGTAGAAGAATTGAGGTAATATGGTCTCTTAAGGGAGTACGAGTTATGACCTGAGCTGCAGAATCCTGAAGAAGTTAAAGTTTATGGAGGAACTTATTGGGGAGACCAAATAAGAGTTGCAATAATTGATCCAGGAAGTAATAAGACAACCGACAAGGATGGCAGCAGCATGGGGAGTAAGTAAGGAAGGGACATCTTCAGCCTAATCCTTTGCCCTACATTCAAACAAATTTTTGTGCACCACATCTTAAGTATAAATTCATTTTTGGTCATTTGACCCGTCTTCGCTACATCCCTACCTGGCACTAACTGGTAAGGCTTAAGAGCCAAAGGTACACTGTAGCCTCCCCCCCCCCCCCCCCCCCCCCCTTTCTTCTCAATGTTAATATATTAAGAAAGTTTTATATGCAAAATAAATTGAAAACTGAGCAACATTTAGTAGATAAAATAATGTATATTTGCAATTTAGTACCTAGACTTCATGTTTACTCTACTGTTGTCTTTATGTGTGTAATTCAAATTAGGATCCTCTGTGCATTTTCCAGAAGCACACATGTCTGTGTGAAGCTCTGCGTGTGCCAGGAACACACAGAGCCATCATCACCTTGCTGCTGTGTAAGCCTGGCCTCTGGTGCGCTGATCACATCCTGCTGTCTGGTTAGCAGCAGGAGATAGCATGGCAAAATTCATTATCAGTTCCATGCTGACAGAAACCAAACACAGCCATTTTACCTGACCCCACACCATTATTTGGAAAGCCAAACCGTGAAGGAGAAACAAAATACATGTTATATAAAAAGCTGCTGAACTGTTCGGCCTGATTTGTGAAGCTTGGTTTTAGTCGCTCAGCACTCCTGTGAGCTGCCGGGGTGTTATATGGTACCCATTCGGCATCATGGAGACAGCTAGAAAGTGAAAGAAGACAAAAAAGTTGAGCACTTGTGTAAAAGAGAACTAAAAGTGAAAAACAAAAATCACATTTAAGATGTGCTTGAATTACTAAAATAATATTAGAAAGGTGAAAATTTAAAGGTGTTTAGCACTCAGCCAACTGGTGTGCATAAACAGATAAAACAGATTTTTTCATTGTTAAACTACAAAGGGAGTTTTGCCATCCATCCATTCGCTTCCGCTTATCCTTTTTCAGGGTTGCGGGGGGCACTGGAGCCTATCCCAGCTGTCATGAGGCAAAAGGCGGGGTACACCCTGGACAGGTCGCCAGTCTGTCGCAGGGCCAACACACATGGACAGACAACCATTCGCACTCACATTCACTCGCACATTCACACCTAATGGCAATTTGGATTATCCAATTAACCTATCCCCACAAGTTGCATGTATTCCAGATACAAGGCTGAAAAATATTTTTGTATGGTTTCAGGCCCTCAGACAGCACTGCATTGAAAATCTGTAGCAGATGTCAGCTGAGGAAGACCTCTGAAATCCACTGACAGTGAAACCCCAAAAAAGCAAGCAAAAACTCTTGCGTGCAACAGAAAACATTTATAAACAAACGCCAGACACGGCACAATCACACCTATCAAAAGCTGAAATTCTTTTCTGGAAATTCGGGGACAGCACATCCCTTGGGCCAAAGAAGAACGGGACCATCTGGCTTGTTCTTCAAAGACAACGACTACATAGCATGGGTAACTTGCACATCTGTGACGGCGCCGTTGATACTGAGTTACAAACACAGGTTTGGGAATGGAGCCACATACTGTGTTGCAATCCAGATGACATCGTTTTTAGGGAAGGCCTTGTTTAATTCAGGAACAAAATGTCCACCCAGATTCTGCACGTCATTGCGCTGTAAAAAAACAGAAAAAGGGTCCAGGTGCTAAACTGGCCTATCTGCAGTTCCAACCTGAAAGTGAAAAACTTTTGGCTGACTGAGAAACCAAAATATGACAAAGAGCTTCCTGAACGTTGAGCAGACAAAACAGTTCCATTTCTAAACTACAGCAACTGGAATGTTCAGTTATCAAATCCTTGTTTTTGAGTGTTGTTAAAAGAAGAGGCAACATAGCACATGGGGAAACATGCTCAAAATCTTCTTCTTTTGATGATTATATTTAAAATGAAAGAAGCTTCGAGTTATTATAGTCGGCTTTCATTTACATTTTACAAAAAGCCCTACATTTTACAGTATAATTATAAGCACATTTTCTAATCTGCAGCTGACATAGAATGGCTAAAAGCGCTTCATTCACTTATGAGCATGTAGTCGGCAAATTGGCTTTCTCTTGACAGAACATCATTTTAATGCCTGGGTGCAAATCTCTATTTTAAGCTTTGCAGTGTTCACAGATCACAGATGCATATGAAAGGCCTATTCAGACACATTCACAAATACAACGTGCAAATGAAGAAGTGTCATGTTCCTCAAAGTTTTCTGTAAATAAGTTGTAGAAATCGGTGGTTTTAGGCTGGATATTTGAAGTAGTTATTTTCCTTGAAAATGCACTGCAAAACTTGTAAAAAAAAAAAAAAAAAAAGGAAAACAAAGCAAAAGCAATCAGAAGATGATTGGGGCGCTGGGAAAATACCATCCACCAAAAGCACAAACAACACTAACAATCTCCTCCCTGAGTGCGTCCAATTTTAAAAGGACTGCTCTCACTGTTTGGAAATCATTCTACCTTAAAAGGGAACTGCTGGCAGCCCTCCGTTGTTTAAATGCCTCCACATGTTGGCTGCAAATCTGAAAGGTATACGCTCTTAGAACTTTTGGAGACAAGAATTAAAGCTGCTGCAAGGTATCAGATCAAAGGGAAAAATAATGCATGGCTGCAGCTGTGGCTATGAGGTCATGCGAAAAAAGTCGCTGGGACAAAGAGAAGGAAAGAAGGAAACGATCCTCATTTTCAAGGATGCATTTATCAGAAGGTTATCCTCCAGACTTTCAACAAACCTTAGCTTGCTTATCAGTTAATCTTGTTTATATATTAACTGTGAGCAAGACAGATGATGAATTAGTCTGTCCCTTTGGGTCGAGATTAATGAGTCAATGACAGTTTGTCAAACTCAATCCTTATGCTTGCCCATGCACGTCAACTTTCAGGACAAAATGTTCACTTGCTCCCTAATATATCCCACCCACTAGCAGGTGCCACGATGAAGAGATAATCAGGGAATTCACTTCACCTGTCAGTGGTCATAATATTATACCTAATCAGTGTATATCATTACCTGTACTGAGTTCTCATTGGGTTGCTCACCCCTGTAACACCAAGTGTATTACATTTGATACATGAGCTTTTATGAGTTCTCTACATCATAAGTGTGATTACACATGCCAACAAATTAGATCTTATATGTATATGTATACATTTATTTAATTGTGAGGGGTTTAGGTTAAGATTAGAATTTTCAGGCATCTATTTCATGGTCCAGGTTTTACGGGGTTACGTTTTCCAATACACACATTTAAAGATGTTTCTTCTGCTTATTTTGTGCCGCTGCTGATAAAGAAACATAGTCGTATATACTATTAGAAAACAAGCTTAGAGTGTGTGGGCTGGATGCAGTTGCAACTGGCCAGAGGGAAAGCACGGAACACTGGGGTGGGTAAATTTCCGATTTCAGGTTTATTCTTTGCAATCTGATTGCTGTTCTGCAGGCTTATTATTCAAAAATAATTACAGGTCGCAGGATAATGATTTTAACCCCTGATTGATATGCAGTGCTTTAGAACACAAAGCAGCCTCTTTTGTTCAGTATTCCATTTTAGTTTGTGGCTTATTCGTTAAAACATGCCTATCTGCATTAATGTCCTCCACCATTCGTGAGTCCTTACCTTTAAATTAAGAATGCCGTCAGAAACTCAAAAAAAGAATTACCATAACAACAGCCACTTGGCTGCATCCTCAAAAAATCACTTTGGGCTGGTATTCTGTATTCAAGGATAGATACATGGATGATTGATTATTGCTTGAAGTCAGAAAAAGTTCTGAAGGAGATGCTTGGAGACGTGAAGTAGGAGGAAATTGCGGCAGAGGACTCGTCAGAGCCACAAATCAAGTCGTGTGGGGGACTTTGATTTCCATCTAAACAATTCAGGGCAGCGTTTCATAAGATTCCAACCTTCCACTGGTTTGAATTTACTGGGTTTAGTTTTATTTGATAAAGAAAACATTTACTAATTTACAAGCTTAGCAATCCCTGGGCACCTTATATGGTAATGACCATCCAGAGACTGAAGAGTAGACTAAAATGCTCAGATGTTTTGGAAACAATAGAAACAGGGTCAGCTATGAGACAGTACCTTATCCGAGTCTCAGTTGCGTCACACAGTAATTCAAGGTCTGTGTGTAATTTGCTGAAATTTGTAGCGGCACATTTTGTCCCATATTGACAGTTGGATGACAATGAGAAGTGGAGTGGGTTGAGTTCAATAGGGTCAGCCGGTTTAGTGCTGCACTGCCGTTTCTCGGAGTTTGACTAAGTTGGTTGTTGTTTTTATACTTGATCAGAACTGTCAAGATTACTGACAGTTCTGATCTACAGTAATAGGAAAAACTGAAGTTCTCAGTGCTATAAAATGATCTTCTAAGGTAGTGAGAAAAGTAGTGAGGAAGTCAAAATGTAAACAAATGTGTTTGATATGGTTCATATTCTGCACAGTGATACTTTTTATAGAGCCTGTAAACACCCCTTTCTGTGGCATTTAATGTGCAAAAGCACAACAGCACTACAGGAATAGTAAGCTTCTCCTCTTCTGTCTTAGATAATTAGAGTCCCACTTCTGATAAGGTTGGAGATTGCATAAGCATAGTGGTGTGTGAACACCTTTTAAAAACTACTTACGCCGACACACACACCTAATAACGGGTGATTAAACAAAACAAACAGACCAGATAAAAACATGCCCTTTCTGGTTAAAGAGAGTTTATACACTTTTATGGTGGTAAGATATTTACCAATAACTGACAGCAGTGAAAGAAATCAACAGCTAAACTAAAGCATCTTTACCAGATGAAAAATTATAAGTAAAAGACCTGCATGCAAAACCTAAACTAAAAGCATTCCTGTGTCTCTTTTTGAATTTGCTCTCTGACCTGCTCTCTACCTGTCCTTCATAGAATGTTTTAGGATTAGGTTTATTATAATGACTTCACAAGGTTAACCTGCTGCTTTCTACAGTGCTTTATTAAACCACATGTATTCTTTGACTTTGACTGAGCTCAGAGACTCAGAAAATGAAAAAAACTGAAGAAGTTTAAAAGACAGAGAATGTTGACTCTAAACTTGCGCAAGTAATTTGACGAATGGAATCAGGGTTGTGTAATTATCAAAACAATGTTTTTTTCTCACATGTACTGTCTCTGGAGAGACATGCCGAGTTTCATATTGAACTCCCCTGCTCATTTCAAACTCTTGCTCTTGTCATTGTGGGAGGTGGTCTTCCCTTCTCGGTGATCTCAGATGTTTTTCTTGCCATAATGCTAAAACAGTTAATACACTCACACATCTTGAGGAAAATGATTTGCAATGTATCCACTGTGATAAAAAACTACAGTATAAAATGAACATGAGGAATATAATAGCTGATCTGAGCCTTGCTAACAATAGTTCAGGGCTGGCTTTTGTCAGCAGGACATGGCCACACCTACTATAATGAAAGAACTTAGATGTGAAAGCTAAACATACTTTAAGAGAGAAAAAACCTAACTGAAGTGAAAAGAAGGCACTATATTACAGAATGAATGCATGATGAATGATACAGTAATCAGAGATCCACCACAGAACAGCATCCTTTCCTATAGGTTGCTTTCACTTCTTTGTCACGGTAACTTATCTCTATTTTTACCTGTAACTAGCTAAGCATTGGCAGCATTTCCTGTTGTTCTGACTACGTGTCCATGTGGATATGTGCTATATGATCCCTGACTGTAGACTTCCACAGAGCTAATGGCACAGTCAAACCACCACTGAGAACCCAGAAAGTGAAACTCTGAGTATTGTTTTGTATTTTCAATTATAAACCAAATCCTGAAATGAGAAACCCGATGAGGACAATTAGAATTACACAAAGAGACAGTTATTCATTTATGGAAGAATGGGAAAACAGCATAATTAATTTTCAGACTGATTCATTTTCAGGCTGTAAACTCTTCAAAACAACAGCTCCAAGGTAGTCATCATGTCGTGACACGAGTTGCTTAGCTAAGTAGAGAGAAAAGACTCTGATTAGCAGTAAGCCAACAAAAAGGAGACAAACAGTCACAATGGCTGCAGTGTTCATTGGAGCTAGCCTCAGAGAGTGCCTATTAACAACGCATCGGATTAAGTCCCATATTGATGCTTTTAAGAGATCTACTGTAAATAAATCTCTAATGGCCAAATTGTTGGAATGAAACCATTACTGTTTTCTGTAACACATAATAAACTGTCACTCAGGATGCTTATTACTGTATATTATAAATGTTATAACATTAGTGTCTGGTAGGAGGTTGTGGCTTACACCCTTTTTGATACAAGTGTCTTGTTGGACTGATCTACTGCAAAACATTCAAGGCAATTATTGATTTGATGAGATTATAATTGAATCCTGAAATCATCTAATTTACTGAAATGTGTTTATTGCACGCATCACATTATTAATAATGCTATGTAGCACATAATTCTCTTTTGGTACAGTAGTATAAAAATGGTTGTTAGTGCTTGAATATAAACACTGGCTGCTGTAAGCTGAGTTGACAGTAGGTCTAGCAACAAAGGTCACTTGTTCCAACAATGACCTCACAGAATGCATTGAAAACAACAATTTCCAGGTCTGGATTTTCTTCCACGTGATGTATGACTTCACCAGTTTCTCTAATGCCTTAAATCCCTCAGTGGAAAACACCTTTTATTGTGGTTCCCATCTGTTGTAAATGTTCCCCTATTTTCTTTCCCTCTGTTCCTCCCTCTCCGTTGTCCCTTTCTAACTGTCTTACACTCCCCCACCCCACCCCTCGCCCGTCTGGTGGGATTGTCAGTCCATTTTGGAGGTATAAAACCACTGCTGGGGGTGGAGACAACCACAGCTTGCTGTGTGATTCTGAAGGACTCTTGCAAAAACACCACTGCTCACAACTGTGTGGTTGCCTCTCTGTTGTCATTTAAAACAACAGAACTGACTTTGGATTTTTAGATTTTTAACCTTCCATCATGTGCAAAGGACTTGCAACACTGCCTGCGACATGCTTGAAAAGGTAAGTGCAATATTCCTTGAACAACAGGTGGATAAAAACATTCATTCAGAAAAAAAGAAAGACAGAAAGAGAAAAAACATTGTTTATGAATATGATGTGTGTACATGTAAAAAATGAAAGAGCTGTTATTTTACAGCAGCAACTCAAAATCTCAATTTAAATATGGAAAAAGAGGAACTAGCTGACAAGCTGTTAACCACTTGTTTACATAGATAAAGGAAGTCTCTGCGCAGGTATCACTAATGGAAACACATTGACATTTTCTGAAATGCATTTTGCTCACGGTCCTCTCGTTCTGCCTCTCCACAGTGCCAAAGACATCAAGCACAAAATAAGCTTCTTACTCCAGAAGCCAGAACCTCAAGCAGCAGATCAGAAGCAGATGAAAGAAAAATCAACCACGGCTGCTTCAAAAAGGTTAGAGGAACAAGCCTCTCTCAGCTGAATTTGCTGTTTAAAAGATGTGTTCTATGCCCTAAGTTGCACATCGAGCCTCCTTCGAAAGAGAGAATTTTTATGATGAAAACTAAAACCAAGCCTGCCACACATGCTGCCTTAAAAAGTATATTGCGTTTCCAATCTCAAGGAGTTGAAACTGCTTAAAAATGTGATGGCAGTGTCTGTTTAAGATCAGTCTCCTTCAGACTGATGCAGAGCTACATTAAGTTTATTTTCGACTTTAAACTCAGCGACTAGTGCCTAACACGGTACAGATAAGAAAATCCTGGCTCATGCTTCAATTCAAGTTGCAGACCCTTAATATTGATGTGCCTCTAAATGAATCACTGAAACTTGCGGGACATCTCTGTTATCTGAGGCTTTTTGGGAAAAAGATAGGGAGGTGATTAGAAAATAGATGGATGGATCTTTCCACGTAGAAGATGAGCTCACTTTGACGCAATAGGCTGAAGAACCATTTCATTTCATGGAAAATAAATGATTTTGTACTTTTTTTTTTTTTTTAAATATATTGGACCAGTGGCATAGCCAGTGCCTCCTGTAATTGGACATAGATGTGATGACTTGTGTGGCTAACAGTCATTAAGCTTTTATAGTTGATAAATTCTGCATAAATTCTGAAATCGAATTATGTTACTGAAGAGCACAATCTATCAGATTTCTCTACACTTCCAGAGCACGTCTTCCCACGGGAAGCCTGTTAGTGTTCTTTATGAGAACGTTTGCATTGACCCTGCTCGCATTGACCTTTGCCTTTTAGCAGCATCCCGAGACAGTTATGGATGATCAATATTCAGTTTTCCTGCTATAATTGCACAGCAGCAATATCAATCACTATGCACAACACAAAGACTCGATGTGGCGCTTATATAACGTTGCGTATAATGCAAATTATGATTCTAAATGCTGACTATATTAGTCTTTTATAACTGAAAATGATCATTTTACTATAGTCCGGGCTTGCTGCTGTCAGATGACGTGCGTTGGCATGATTTGATTTGCTGTCATTTTGATAATTGAATTGCTGCGACTGGGATTTGAATGTGTTGTTCTATATACAGCAAAAGATATCTCATACAGATATCTTTGTTTTGCTATGTTGTTAAGAGATGTTTGGTGGCTACTTCACCTTTTTGGAGAAAGTACTACAAAACGACTAGATTAGAGACGAGGTGAAAATGTCCATATGTACTTTATGTAAAAATGTTTTTCTGTGCAACCTTACTTAAAATGGCATTGATCGTTTGTGTTTTAGGGTGCCTAATACAGCTGAGGTGGAGAAATGGAAGGAGTCTTTCAGCCATGTGCTGAACAGTGAAGGTAAGTGTTACATTAGTTTCACACATAAAAGACTGGATCTGAATCAGAACAAGTCAGATGAGGCTTTTAATCCAAAGCTAGCTGGAAGAACTTCTGACTTTGTCATCCCAATAATAATAATGCCATCAGCTGTCCGACAGAAGCTTCACTCATTTGTTCTCAACAAAATGTGCCTGTGACTTTATATATTTAATCATTTTCATGTAGTACAATACAGCTGTAATCATGGGAAATACTGGCTTTAGCATATCACTCTAAGGGTTGACAGTAAGGCTTTGCTAATCCCAAAAGTGATGCTGAAAATCAAGCTGCAGAGTTGAAATAAACGCAGCGTAGCAGATGGTTGGGTTTGGCTAATTAAGTATCATCACTGTGCTCATTACTGCTGTTAAAAGAAAGTTAAGGGGACTTGGCTGGGACACACAAACACGCAAATGGAGCACACACACACACACACACACACACACACACACACACACACACACACACACACACACATATACACACACACACACACACACTCAAGCATTTTCCAGCAGATTCTCATGCTCTAGCTTTTGCTACGTGTCACGAGGCACTACTAGAGGGCCTCTCAGGGCTCGCTGACCAGTGCAGCGTGTGCACGTGTGTGTTTGTCTCTGCGTGTGTCTGTGTGTGCGTGTGGATGTATAAGACCTCTGAGAATCATATTGTCTGCGTGTGCATGGGGAGCAACGGCCTTGCGGGAACCAGCGGAGTTCTGACCTGCGTCTTTCCATGACCTCCAACATAGTTATGGCATCCTTCTGCTGTCCCTATTACATCTGTCAGCTGCTACTGCTCCTTCATTTGTTTAACATATTAAGACCTCAAAGGTCTCCTCAAACTCTTCTTGTAGTCATGTTAGACATGTGAGACAAGATGTAGCTTTTTAATATAAAGTAAATCAGTGGCGTGTTCGTGTCATGCTACAAAGCAATGTAAAACTAGAGTCCAGCACTTGGACACGCTGCCAAAAAATAAGGCTGGTAAAATTCTTACCCAGCACTCAGAACTTATGTATTCATGATTCATTTTGTTCTGGCAACTAATGTGCAGTCGGGAGCTGATTAAAACTCCTATTGTGGAGGTGGCATAATTTTTGACTAAGTCTGGGCAGGTTCTGCTACCTGAAATTGGACTGCTCTAGCTAATTCTGCTGCATTATTCATCAGGCAGCCAGCCAAATTAGAAAATTTAGACTGGCTTTGATGAGTGCAAAGGCTGCCACACCATTATATTAGAGCATTTATTACACTCTGGTGAGGCTTATTCATTTTGCTTCAATAACCCACCGCTTTATCTTTTTGGCAATGCTTTACAATGACGACAATGTTTAAACCGAGACTTAATAAAACTTTGGTAAAGACTTATTTCACAATAAAAGAATAGTCTTTACTAATCATTTGTAGTGTTAAAATGTATGTTTATATAATTAAATTGCGCTGTGCCAAAATTTTGACCAAAATTGTATCTAAACCTAAAAAAAAAAACAAGGAAAGAAGAAATAAACATAAATAAACGAAATTAACCAGTTAGAGAAGCAGGACACAAGGTTCACACTAAATTACACAATCGCCATGTCACTGGCCTACTTACATGTGCTTTATACAAGTGTTACAAAGGTCATCTGTGAACATGATCTTGATGGTTACTGGAAAGTTCCAGCTGGTTTACAAACAATTTACCAACTAGTAAACAACATTATTAATTGTAATGTTATTAATTAATAGTTTATTAATAACGAATATATATTAACTAAAGTTATTAAGTTAAATAAATAAATGGACTATGTGGCTGTTGAGTACAGTTGGATCAAAAGAGACACATTTTTCTTTCTGTGTTTAGTGGGTCGCACAGTCTTCACCAGCTTCCTAAAGTCGGAGTTCAGTGAGGAAAACATGGACTTCTGGATGGCTTGCGAGGACTACACAAAGACTGCACCTACCAAGCTATCAACCAGAGCCAAGCAGATCTACCAGAAATATATTGGTGCAGATGCTCTTAATGAGGTAATCACAACACTACTGAAATAAAATGACAAACAAAATCAATTTGATTAATAAGAGTAAAATCCTTCAACATAAAAAGAAGATTACTTGCTGGGCAGGTAAAATATGACTCACCACACCCCAATACTATACCTGAACATTTACCTTCAAGTAAAAAAATAGTCCACCTTTACTTTAAGATATCTTTCTACGTTTTTCACGTCTTCATTTTGTTGATAAGCCCATGTGTTTCTCCTGCCTCGCATCAGCAATGATCTCTATTACCAAAAACAGTTGCTGTTTCTCTGTGGCAGCTTAAAAGTTTAGGCTCTCGATAAGTGAATACATTAGATCAGTACGTTTCACTTTTCTTTCGTTCTGTGACCTTTTAGGTAAACTTAGATGCAGCGACCAGAGAAAAAACAAGACAGAACGTCGAGAACGCCTGCCCTTCTTGTTTCGATGATGCCCAGAAGATGATCTACACACTGATGGAGAAAGACTCCTATAGGCGCTTTCTCAAATCCAAACTGATCCAGGATCTGTGCCAACAACAGAGCAACGCTGCTCAGGAGAAGAAAGAGAAGAGAAGCTGTGACATGGCTGACAGCAGTCAGTTGTTAGCTGGTGGTGCTTAGTCAGGGCGAAAGAAGGAAAAGCTCGAAGGAGGTGCCAAAGATCGACAGTCAGTTAGGGCTCACACTGGGGATGATAGGTTTGCTGGGGTGTCCAGGGTTTCTAGATAAGGAAGGAAGAATGGTTTTGAAGATGTCTGATGAAGGTTCATGTGAGGTAGTTTTTTTTCTTCTGTTTTTGATACTTGCTCTTTATTTCTGGGCTTATGTGGTCACTCTTGTAAATATTTAGGTGAAATGTTCTACAGACTGACTGAATGTTTATAAATGTAAATACATCATTGCATTGTGACGTTTTCCTTCTGGATTCTTTGCAAAACACAATCTGATCTCCAAGCTGTGACCAGGTTATCTTGATACTTAGAACAGAAAACTATTGAAAGCTACCTCCAGCCAACAGACACGAAAACTGGTGCCACTGGAACATTTTCTCAATGGAACGGCACAGATTACTAGTTTAGCTATGTACAGACTTGAATATTTAAATTAATACATCAAGCACTTTTTAAAATAATGCCCCAATTCCCTTCTGTATAGGAGTAGAGTCTCCAAGTTTAAATGTTGTACAATTTTATACAGTCATAAATGTAAAGTAATAATTGACCCTGGTACAGCTGGAACAACAATAAAGTAGCACGTATACTGTATTGATTGGCTTTGTTAGTTTCAGGTGTCACAACATGGTCACAGATTGGTTATTTTCCATCATGTTGACTTATGGCCTCACAATGTAGTGGTAATGGAAAAAAAGCTTTATATAGTCATTTGAAGTTCCAACTCACTATTTAACACCATATGTTTGTACAACAGCCCATGGTTGACACTGATGTCTGTTTATTCACGTGAGTAAAACCCGGTGTATATCTCAACACTTTATCATGGTAACAACTGCCTCTGCTGTTTAAACATCCTGACATGATCTCTGCACTGTGAAAACACCGACTGACTAGTTCTCGTGGGAATTTTAGGCATGTTTTAATATTAGTAGAAGTAGTAATTGTCATAGAGTCATGACGCAGTTATGTTAAATGAAGTAGGATATTTTTTTTAAAACATTTAGAAGTTGCGCTGTTTGGTTTCAGTGTTTAATGATGCACAGTATTTGATCATGTGTTCATTTTAACTGACCAAATTTTTGGTGGACACACATTCTACAATGTCTTATCTAAATGTATACTGTGATGATAAAAAACAACATATTATATGTAAAAGAACACGTGTCTTTGTCCTATTTCTGTATATGGCTACTCCCAAATGTGCTTAATGATGAAAATCTGTGATTGTATTCACATTTTTGTTTTTTGTGAGCTTTGGTGATGTCACCCGTGGAAAGTGTTGTGGAGTTGTACTGGCTTGCAGATGCTCTTTTAAAATGTAAAGCTGAGAGAAGGTGGCAGTAAAAATAATAGCTGTCCTCTGTACCTACTAGCTGATTAACACAAGTGGTGAAATTCTCCTGTAACTACAGGTAACAAGATGTGAAGTAAATAAATGTGGCATGAACAGTATGTTTGTGTGTGACATGTTGGAGGATAAGCTCAAACACACACTTCTTTGTTACACAGTTACACTTCTTATGACGCATCAACCATCAAACATATTGTGCCATATTAGCAAGTGGATCACCAAGGACATGATGATCGATTGATTATTAAAATGACATAATTTCAATTAATGCAATTTAATATTATTTCAGATTTATAGATACAGTTCACAATTCACAACAGTTCTCAAAAGACATTTAATGATTTAAGGTAACTCAAATATATAAGAAAAACTCAACAATCAGGTGATCCCCTCTGCTACTAGGTGGAGGAAGAAGTACTTAGAAAATCATCATATAAATGTAAGTTCATTTATGCTATTTTACTGAATCAAAGGAAGATTTTAATGAAGAGCAATGATTAAATTAATGTTTAAATAAAAATTGTGTTATGCAGCATTGGTTTTAAACTTGATAACATTTTATTTCATGTAGTGATCAACACACGTTGATGCCAGTTGACTCTTTCTGTTGTGATGTCTAAAAGAACGTTTCCATGACCTCATCGCATCTGTCCCTTCATAATCAGACAGTAATCATCTATAATCAGCAGGGAAAAGGTGGTCTCTTCTATATCTAGCATTGACTGCGTACAGTCTGCAGATTATAGATGATTATCAGAGGGTAACGTTATTATCGAATAATTACCAGAGAACATTTCACACATAGGAAAGGATTAGATTCATCAGGATTAGATCATTTTGTTATGAAAGCATAATTTACAGAGGTGTTTAATACACTGTTAATAATTTAATTTCTTCCATTTTATTACTAAACAGTTTAAATTTTAAACTTCAAAAACTTACAAGAAGCTAAAAATAACCTTCAGAGCTCAAGCTCCACTTTTCATACACTGGACCAACTTTTTGTTTGGATGTGCCTCATTGATGTGAACAGTGTTTACAGCATCTGTGTTCATACCCACTGCATAAAGATGCCTATTTAAGGGGATCATGAGCATGAGCAACTACACAGTAAATAACTGATCAAATTTAATCTGGGAATCTAACTCATACAGACAAGGAGACGGCAAAAATGCATAAATATTTGCTTTTGGGTAATTCTGTCTGCCTGCTTTGCTGCTTAGTAAGAGCACCAAAATAGAATATAAAGTGCCTTGATTCTTTAATAGAGGCAGAATCTCTAAAAATATTTGAATTAATACTTAAAGAGCATCCTTCCAAATGAGCTTCAAAGTGGGATTAGTGGTAGCAAGATCGAACTGTTGTTACGAGACTTATGTTGTTTAAAGTAAGATTCCTTCCTGTGGAAAGTTTCTGCAAACACAGAAAGAAAAGAATGCACACATAGTTGTGTCTGCACAGACACACATTCTCGTTTCTGTCTGATATACTGCTGTACGTCAGCCGCAACATGCAGGAATTCTGCAGCTCGAGTAAATCACAAGAAAGTGATAAATCCACTGGTGTGCTTGTGTGAATATTTCTCCGTCATCTAAAATGTATGGGAGTGAGAGAGGAGTTTGGAGAACAAGTGAGGACCAGGGATGAGGAATCTGGACAAACACACTTAGGGCTGGAGCTACAGTACCACTGGCTAACATTTTTCTGATTTCATTCAATACCAGTACTGGGGCACAGTGATGGAAAGGTCCAAACACGAGACAAATTAGTTCATTAATCAAGTATTTTTTCTGGTCACTCTGATGAATGATTTGAGGCGTTGTGAATTCCAGTCATGTACACATTTTATTTCTTTAGTTGTTCCAAGAACGATTCCTTCTTTATGCCATTTAATTATAAATACAACATAATATGGCTTTAGCTGTTGAACTGTTGAAATCAGCTCTTGAAACTTTGTTTTTTGTAGGCTGCTTTGGGAACATTGTATTAGTACTAATATAGGACTATTAAACATGTCATTCTCTTAAGAATGGTCAAAATAAATGAATACAAATTAAATCATCATAAAACCGTTTATGTTTAGTGGCCTACGATGGACAGGCGACCTGCCTGGGGTGATAGCTGGGCTAGGCTCCAGCATGTCTGGCACCCTGAATTGGAGAGATGGTTAAGAAGATGAATAGATGAACTGATGGATGTATTATGACAATTAACACAGAGCTCATTTGTCCCTCGTAAAATTTTAGGAATCTAAATATAGTGAGAAACGCTCTGCTGTCGCGAGGATCAAGATTGATAAGAATGACACGACTACATTTAAAAGGTAACTTGTAGTTAGCAAAATGAAAACTTTTAGCTGTGAAACTCTAAAATGCTTAGTAGAAAAACGTCTCTGGGTTTGTTTTTTAAAATCGTATTAATAGTTAAGTAATATCCATTTTACATAATGCCTATTGATTGTTGCTAATTTATGGTTAGGGAGTGAACATGTAATGCAGCTATAGCATAGAGGACAGTCTCTGAGCTAAGACAGCAAACAACTGTTTGCTAATGTTTTCATCACAATACAGTCTGACTAACTTTTACAACTGTGATTAAAATGATACAATTTGTTAATGAAAAAGCTTGACACGATTTGGTTTGTGAAGATGTAGCCATTGCTGTCACCAGCTTGACTAAGGATTGCACTGATTTTAGAGAGCATCTGTCTATGCAAGTCCGATTTTGGGAAGCACATTTCATTTGTCACTTTAGAACTACTGTAATAACTGGTCATCATCAGCTTATGAGGCTGGCTTTGAAACATGATCTCAATCAAAATTGCAAACTGTTTCTACATTTTCTATGACCATAATGTGCATATATGATGTGTTTCAAACTAGGTTGTTATTACATGAATTTGTTGTGTAGCCTATAAAGCTGGTCCACTGTTTAGGTTACATATTATATTAACAATTCATTTTATTTATTTATTCTTTACTCTGCACCTTAGTTCATATCCTCTCTTAAGTACCCTCACCTTTCTTTCTTTTATTTCTATTATTCATTATTTATATCCTTATTCATTAAAGAAGGAGTAACGTGAAATAAGGCAAATGCCCCCTGTCAAATCTGGCTGCCTGTCCAATCCATATGCTCTGTGGGAGTACACTTATACTCTCAGCATGAGCTGTTGAGCAAAACATTGGCCTTTCATTTTAGACCCACTGTCACTGTGGTAGAAATTGTAACCCTGCACAGTGACCTTTGAGGATAAATCTTAGCAGAAGTTTCAAAGGAAATGCTGCAGTGCAAAGGCAGCTTCATCGGAAATAAATGAGAAAACTCAGCCAGGAAACTGAAAACATTTTGGATTTTTGATCCTTTTCTGTTTTTGGTCCTTTGGCTTCACATCCTAGAATTAACTTACCCTAAGCGGTGAAGAGTGGTGTCTCTGCTTCTCATCCATTCAATCACCAAGTAAAGTTTGCAGCCTGTCATTGAAACTCACCCCTTATTTCCTCCAGTAAGATGTTTTCCCAATGATTCAAGGACTTATTTTGATGACTAATCTCAGCAGCTGATTAAAAACATCAGAATCAAAACAAACCTCCACATTTAAATGCTCATGTTTCAAGCAATACTTACTAAGCACACTATGAGAAAGTTATTAATAAAGACTATTCTTAATTAAATCCACCAGTCAGTCCTGAAATTATTTCTGTTACCAGATAATTCAGCAACTTCACATTAATCACATCACACCATTCACACCCTATGTTGAAACCTGGCCTCTTGTTGACAGTAAAAAATGCCCCAACCGTCTGCTAACTAGACATCAGACTTTCAATGGAAGACCACAAAAATTCACTGAAATGTCACAATTGTGTAACACTGATGAACAACGTGCAGATTTGGAAAAGTGTGTGCAAAGCCAGCTGTTGGCATAAACACTGTCAGTGGTTTGTTTTTGCTTGTTCTTCATGCTTGTTGACTCTGCTGGACAGCGTGGCAATAAATCTCCATGAGAAATGTTTAACATTTAGAAACATATTCTGAAAACTTTTAAATTACAACCCGATTGTTTATTGCTTGCTGAGAAGGACTATAAGCAATAAATACCCTCTAAGTCTATTTTTACTTGTTGGATTTCTACCAACATTTTCTCTGCGTTTTATTGTAAAAGAACAAGCAGAACATAAGATTGGTACTTTAACCTGGCAGTCTGGCTATCAAGTAATAAATGTGTTGTGAAACATTTGGGTCTAACTGTCTGCTTGGTATGTTCTTGATGGGAAACAATGCACACATTTCGATGATGTCACAAAGTAAAGAGCACTATTTTTGAGAACCTCTGCAGCACCAGGAGAATCTTTTCTGTCAGTCCACATGACATTTGCTGACATTTGCTGAGAGAACAACATATATGACTATAGGGTGTGTACCGCCTCCTTTTACATCACAGCAGCCACAGAGGTCATAGCATTAACAGCTGTGGTCCTGCTTTAGCCTGCAAATGTAGAAGGTATAATGCTGCTTGCTGCATTTCTCCACCATGCAGATTGGTATAAAGGTCAGGGATAAAACAAGTTAACTTGGCTTTTCTTAGTGCTATCAATAATCTTTCCAGGTAACAGACCAGCAACAGAAAAGAAAAACAGAGAAAATGGCTTTTCAGAAAAATACAGGGTAAGTGAAGCCCTGGTGGAAAGACAAACAGAAATGATTCGCTTTTCTTCCAGCCACAGTATACAGGCATTCTCACTGGTGTAAGAAAAGTAAATAAAGCACAATATAGCCTGGAGGAATTGGAAAAGGTTAATTGAAGGCAAAAGTAAGTCTTATACAAAATTGACATGTAGTTCAAAGGAAAATTTAAAAGAGGACATCACAAAGAAGAAAATGAGAGACACTTTTTAAAGCACAAAAAACCCTTTCAACAGCATGAAAACAAATATAATTAATTCAATGATTGAATGACTCTTCTATTGTTGTTGAATAGTTATGGTCACTGCTATGCCTTTAGTTTTCTAGTGTTCCTTTCTCTGCCAAGCTGTTTCCTGAGAGTTTCTTTGTTGGGATTTTTTCTTTTGTTTTGTCTCTTGAGTGCACATCTTTCTATTTCTCTATTTATTTTCTTGTACACTCAAATCTTTTGTCTTTTTCTGTTCATTTCCCTGTTGTGTTTAGATATGTGACCTGTACTTTTAAATCCTTTCAGGAAATATCATTTCCTCAGCACTTTTTCTGGATCTCAGTGGAAAACATCATAGTGCCAAGGAAAGCGAGATAAAGGAAAATCATAGAGCCTGGTGATCAGAATATTTGACTCTACGGAGCATGCCCTGGATTACTTTGTGATTTAAAAATTAAAGTTGCTGATGTGGTTGTAATGAAGGTGCAGCGTTGCCTTGATTGAAGAAAAAAAATGTCCATAAATCAAAAAACGGACATTGTTTTGGAAAAAATGACATAGGTTTATGTGATGGAATAATAGCTGTTCACTGACATTTACAACTACAGCACGTAATCGTATTTTACAAGGTTTATCACTTAAGGCTGACTCAAAAAGCACCCATAGACTCCCATGTCAAAATGGCTAACTTCAGGGTGTCAAAAAGCACATTTGAAGCCTGGTACCAGAAACATTTTTATTCTCCATGGCTTTTGTCATCCTTTTTAACGACTCTAGTGGACAGAGTGTGGACAGCATTACTAAGCAGCATAGCAATGACATCAAACTCGTGAAAATTAGAATTTGTGCATGCTGTGTGGTCAAATGTTTGTGCCTGTTGGACACCTTTCCTCTCTTTGTTCTCATCACTGTTGGAGTCGTTACTCACAAAAATTAATAAATTAAAAGTAATTACACATATTACACAGAACTCTTCTTAAATGCAGTGGAGTACATAACTTAATTGCTCCCATGAGAGAATGATTAGTTATGCTACTCGTTGCCTTTCTTTTTCATCTCCTTATGTAAAATGACCTGAAAAATATTGTTTTATAATTACCAGTCAACAATATCAATCTGAGGCTGCAGCCCAAAAACCAACACAAATCCCTATCATAATGAGGACACGCATATGATCTTTCTCTTTGTAGTTGGGTGTGAGCACAAAGCCGACAGCACACAGCAAAGATCAAAACCTAGACTTTAATCTAATCATAATCAAGATGGGAGCTGCCAGAATTCTAATCTTCAGGCTCCAGAATGGAATTAAGAAAGTAGTGGGTAAAGTCACATTGTCTATGTCCATTTTTCTCATATAGTTTATTAATATTCCCTAGTAAAGGGTGTGATGGAAAGTTTGAGAAATAAATAAAAATAAAACAAGGACTAAATGTAGGCTACAAGTAGCATCTTTTGCACTTTCAAATTTAAAGAAACTGACACATTAATGAATCAATGAATACAAGTTACAAATATAACATAAATTAGTCTGAAATATGCCTTTATTTATTTTTTTTCATTAAGTGAATTTTGATGCTTTCTATCTTGAGTAAAAATGTAAATGACTGCTTTGTCCACATAGTATTTCCAAAGTGCAGTGTGGCTACTTTTACCTAAGTACAAAATCTGATGATTTATCCACCTCTGTGTACAGCACTTGTGTTTGTGTATGTTTCTCCACCTGCAGCTGTAATAACAGCCAGAGTCTGCTCAGGCTCAAACTCCCAGACCTGAGCAGAGCTTCACTCAGTGTTAATTTGCTTATCGCTGGATGTTCTCTCCTGCCTTTCTAACGGTAAGCAGCTGTGAGGCCTGCTAATTAAAACCTGAAAGGAGGGTCTCGTCCTCTAATGTGATCATACATGCAATGAAGCACGTACCCGCTGACACGTGCACACGCAACGCCACTAATCTCCATTGTTTGAGCACATGCACACACTGAGTACATAAACTATATACATTGCTTGGCCTGCATATCTGGTTCTCTGGTTTATAGGACAGTTTGGGTAATAAAGACAACAGGGCTAAAATTTATACTTGGGTTGTTTTTGAACTTTTTAATGCTTTTTTTTGTCCTCTTGCAGTTGGCAATAATAAAGCAATTCATTCACGCAATGTCTTCTTAGCAAAACTCACAGTTAAACTCCAGAATGAAAACTTTTTTTTAAATGACCTCTATACTATAAGTAACTCTGCCATAATTTCCACTCCCGCTCTATTAGTCTGTCGTACATTATGTCATAACTTCTACAAGAGCAGAGTTCCCTGTGAGAATGCTTATAGTGTTTTTTAGTCACTAAGCAGAAACTCCGCTGTACCTGCTTTACCATGCTTTGGTCTTCATGTGCTTTTTTGTGATATGACATAACTATAACACTTAATTTTAACACTGTGTTTTTGTATGTGTTTGCCACATTTGCAAACTGTTGTCCTGGGACAAAAAAAATAATCATATCTGTGGAAGATGCAGTCTAAAACTTTACAGGTGTCTAAGGCTTACAGCCGACATCAAAATAAAGAGCTCAGTTCAATAACGAGTGAGGTCTCAGAGCTCATTAGGGATAAAATCAACTGATGTCTGGTGAAAGCACATAATTTGAAACCATTTAGCATTATGGATACATTTGATAATAAATGTAATTAAAATTGACGATTGCTGCATTGCTTGTACTGTATCGGCAGTACACACAGGTAATTCCATGGATCCCTTTAATTGAAGTGCAGTAGCATTGATCTATCAAATAACACAAAACACAGTAAGAAGAGATTTTTTTATGTTTTCACTGCAAACAATCAGCCTGGCTTCTGCCGATGGGCCTCTTTTTTTGTTCTCTTTGGCCCTTCTAACTCAGATCAACATTTTAGAAATCACATTATCCAATATATTGTGTAATGCAGAGAGACTTGGGGAACACAAAGTGCAGTCTTAGCAGCAAATCAATTTATGTGTCCTCGCTGTTTGAGATAAAGGGAGGACTTGCGGTCTGATCTAACATGCTTTGTTGAGGTAAGGAAAGGAAAACGGCTTTTTTCTAAAACTAATGAAAACAGATCTTTCCCTCCAGTTATGCTACCATACATTTTAAAAGTGTCACACTCATTTGTCATTTGTTAGCTAATCCCATTATGCCACTGGACTGACTGCTCTGTCTTTTAATTTGGTGACTAAGTGATATAATTACTTTAACAGCAGTCTGGCAGTTATTGGAAACACATAGGGGCTGAGGCGAGTCATAAACCATAAAATGACATCTTTGCCAAGTTTGACACTTAAAAGATTTGCGATGATATATTTACTTACACAGGTAGGTGAGCCAGCTGGGATTTATACAATAAAGCAATTTTAAGGATCTAATCTAGACTAGCTTCTTTTCTTCATTGTCTTTGTAAGTGGAAGTGATAAACATAAAATGACTATTTGTGTACACTGTACATGTATGTGTCAGTGTAAACAGGAAGCAGAGGCTTGATTGTTTGTCATAAAGAGTTGAAGGACATATCGTAGCTGATTCTATCAGGAAATAATTGTGACATTGCTTCCAAAAGTAATGTCACAATTATTTCTGCTTATTAAATAGTGTTGATAGACTATTATCGGTTATGGTTACATATTAATGTTTCACACGTATCTCGCATAACATGTTTATTAAGCATAAATAACTAAATCTAAGTCAGATATTTCAGTGCACACAACAAAATAATTTAAAAAAAATCAATTTCTCTTACTTACTCTGATTTATTTACTTTCTCTAAGTCTGAATAATTCATCTTTGTCAGGAAATTAATCATTAAAAATGACCCAAAGAGGACTGAATTTGAGAGAGTGAATTTGGTTTTCAGGATATCACGCTCTTCAGCGTTGGGATGTATTTTGAGTTTGCAATCCAATAGGAATATCATATTACTGCAATACCCTAAATAGTACTGAGTTTGTACCCTGTCCTTATGAATTCTCCCTACTTCACTGACTGAAGTCCAAGAACAGTGATTAGGAAAAGATATAGTAATTTTTGGGACTTTTCCTATCTTCAACTTGCAAGACATTCTCTAAAAATCAGTTGGAATTGACCTAAAGGTCTGTTTGCATGTATACAACGGACAAAACAAAGCTTAAAAATACACCCATATGTATGTGGACACAGTTGGAGTGAATATTATACATCCTGTCAGCTTGATCTGACAGACACATGCAGCTGGGCAGGCAGGCAGCAGGTCAGGAGCTGATTAGCTGATAAGGAGCAGGTGTGAAGGCTAAACCTGTGATGGAGAGGGTGTCTGCTGGGCAGGTGTAACGTGACTGGAACTGGCAAATAAAAGACTTTCCCTCTTAACTATAGAGTGTCAATCCACATGTAGACACAGCTGTGAAGGCCACTCCACACTAAAGAGTTAGGTAGGATTCAAAAGGTATATCAATGTCCATGCTTGCCACTAGGCAAGAAACATCCGTCACCATGGATACTGATAGACTCTTTGCCCTCTTGATACGACGCGTTCTCATGCGTCATCTCCTTGTATATACAGAGATGACGCATTAAAAGTAAGTGGTTTCCAAGTTTCATGCACAGCTAAATTAATATTTCTGAAGCAGAAACATGCATATCTAATTATATGATATATATCATTCATTTTGTGAAACAAGTGCTTGCATTTCTGTTACCAGATTATGATATGTAGGTCAGTACCCCCACAGACTCCCTGTTACTGGAGTTCACTTGCACTCCACACCATCTGGTTTGGATTGATCTAGAAACATGGACAAACATGCAAATGGAATGGAAAGGAGACTGACTTGGGAGTTGCAATATTCATTCTTTTAAGATTATTTACAGCAAGTTTTTATTTCCTTTAATATGTGATATGTCTGTATTTCTTCTCCTTGACATCACTTAGCGCTCTCTTTTCAGAGGGCAGAATCTCTGTTTGGTCAATCAGTGATTTGGTTTTAATCAGGTTGTCTCTGGTTAATGATTTAAAGCAAAGGAGACTGTTATTCTGAAAGATCTATTTGAATCCTGAGTTTTGGATTATGTGGTTTTTATAGTTTAGCCTGTTTTGTAAACTTTTTCTCCAGATTATATATATATATATATATATATATATATATATATATATATATATATATATATATATTATTTTTTAATGATCTCACAGGTGGAGTAATGAATATGTTGTTTATCAAAAAGGAACAAGTCCAATCCAATCCAATCCAATTTTATTTATAAAGCACTTTAAAATACCCAGCACAGGAACAAAGTGCTGTACAGAAAATAAGTTAAAACAATAGAATAACAGAAAACAGCAAAAATAAATAAATAAAACACATAAAACATAAAATTAAAACAGCCCTATATTAAAACAAAAACAAGATAAAACAGCATCGAATCACCTAAAAACAACTAAAATAAAAAATAAAAATAAAAATAAAAACCAACATCTCACATGGTGTCAAAGGCCAGGGTAAAGAGGTGGGTTTTCAAGAGTGACTTAAAAACAGATAAAGAACTGGCCTGTCTGATCTCTAAAGGAAGCTCGTTCCACAGTTTTGGAGCTGCTACAGCAAAAGCACGATCACCTCTAAGTTTACGCCCAGTCCTGGGTACATGCAGGAGCAGCTGATCAGCTGACCTGAGAGAGCGGGTGGGTGTATAAGGCTGCAGCAGCTCAGAGAGATAAGATGGAGCGAGGCCATGGAGAGCTTTAAAAGCAAATAAAAGAATTTTAAAATGAATCCTAAAACAAACGGGCAGCCAGTGAAGTGAAGCTAAAACAGGGAAAATGTGCTCAAACTTTCGAGTGCCAGTTAAAAGCTGCGGCATTTTGCACCCTCTGTAGATGACTAATATATGACGTGCTGACCCCAATATAAAGTGCATTACAGTAATCCAGCCGAGTTGGAAAATTATACCAAGCAAATGTATTGCTGTATTTCTGTAACAAATAAGACTGAAGGCAGAACTCGTGTTGTTCACAAGTATGGAGACCATCTGGCCTTTAGACTGGTGACGTGCTGCGGTGCTACTCTACTACACGTGACAATTTTCATCTATTATACTACATCTCCTGTTTTCATGGAGATGTATTATAGCTGTACCTTGGAGTTCATATAGTGAGTAACTATGCAGAGAGTTTATTATGGCTGTTTTCTGCGCTGTGGTAAATCCACTCTGCTGCAGATCATGGGTTTTAACTCCTGTTGTGAGTTACTGATGTTCTAGTGTGTGATGAATCAGATGCATTTTAATTTGACCCAGCAGGCCAGAATGCAAACTGTTCTCAGCGGTGGCAGTCATCTGAGCTTTCCTGTATACATGCAAAGAACAACAGTTAGAAGGCTTCTCTAATTAACTCAGCTGCTTAAGATTTCTAATTTATATATCATAAAAGGAAATTTGGTTTCTGTATCCATAACTTTCTGGTGATATACACCTTTGCCCATATTATGCTTTTATTGTCTGTGGGCAAGTGTTTCAAATTGTGAGTGTTAAATGCGTGAGTTAGGGTTTCACCTCCAATACCTGTATAAAAGATTGCTGTGTAAATATAGTGTGCAAAAAAACAAAAACAGATCTTGTTTCAGATTAAGTACAGAGAAAAGAAATCCCTTGTAGAAATTTAGTTCTGCAGGTGTTTCAAAATCAAATGCCTGCAGAACTACAATCTCTATTCCAAAAAAGTAAACATAAGCAGAATATAATGATTTAAAAAATAAATAATCTAAAAAAAAATCAAAAAAAAAAATAGTGTCTCTTTTTGAGTTTGATGGCAACAACATGTCTCCAAAAAGTTGGGATGGTGTCAACAAAGAGCTGTAAAAGTAAGCAATATAAAAAGGAAACAGCTATTAGTACAAGTTAGGGCAGAAAAACTGCATCTTCAAATTGTGGAACATAATCAGAAAACATTTTCCTCAATATAAAATTGTGAAGACTTTCAATGTCTCATCACATACAGGACATAATGTCGTCATAAGAGTCAAAGAATCAAGAGAAATCCCTATGAGCAATAGACAAGGCCAGAAAGCATACTGGATGCCCGTGAGATTCCGGCTCTCAGACAGCACTGCAGTAAAAACAGGCATGAGTCTGTCATGGAAATCACTGCATGGGCTCAGGAAGACTTACAGAACTCATTGTCTGTAAACACAGTTCACATGCCATCCACGAGTGCAGACTAAAGCCCTATAATGCAAAGAAGAACCAATACATATGAACATGATCCGGAAACATTGCAATCTTTTCCGTCCCAAATGGACTGAAATGGAAAACTGTTTTGTGGTCAGAATATCAAGATTTTAAATTATTTTTGGAAAGCATGGACTCCATATCCTCTGGACTAAAAAGGATAGGGATCATCCAGTTTATGATCAGACTCAGGATTATTGAGCAGCTAGAATCCTGTATCATGCAAAAATGGGACATCATTGCTCTCACAAAATCCAACAACTGGTTTCTTCAGTTCCTGCACATCTACAGACTGTTGTTAATGCTACACAGTAATAAAAATGACGCTGTCTCAACTTTTCTGTAATGCATTGCTGCCATCAAATTGAAAAACAGACACAATTTTTCTTAAAATTGTATATTTTCTAAGTGTAAACATCTGATTTTTTCTATGTTCTATTGTGAATAAAATATGGGTTTATGAGATTTGCACATCATTGCATTCTGTTTTTATTTACATTTTAAACAGCACCACATTTTCTTTTTTTTTGTAGAATTGGGTTTGCAACAGACCCTAACAACCTGGTGCATCTGATTGATAAAAAGCATGGGCCCAACAAGAGCGATATTAGTCTGTAAGATGTTAGTTCTCAGTTAACTAAGCTGGAAAATAACTGGGAAGATAATAAAATGATAACATAAAAATGAACTTTAAAGTGTCGTTTTCTGGCCTAACGTCTTGAAAATAGAAAATCCACAACAAAACAAATGTAAAACAAACAAGTAGAAACCGAAGTTGGTGCCTGTGATGGAACAGTAAGAAATGGGCTGAATGAAGGGGGATTTATAAGCAGAAAAGCAAATGGCAACTAGTACAAAAAAAAAACAAGGTTGCAGTGGGCTGAAGAGAGACAAGCATAGACTGTGGATGATTGGATGAAAGTGATGTTCAGTCACGAAGCACAAATCTTCACTATCAGAGGAGATGGTGCTGCAACTTTTATACAGTGTTTTTCCAATGACACATATAGAGACGACTGTCTGAAGAAAGCAAGAAAATGTCCCACATCATTTATGATACTGGGTCGCATTACAGATGTGAGTAGATGACACTCATTATCTGAACAGTAAATGCACAGGTATACATTTAAATCTTGGACACTTTCCTGTCCATCAGAGAAAGTAGGTTTGATGATGGTGATGATAATGGATCTTTCCACAGAGCAAAAAGGGTAAACACTTTTTTTTCGGGAGATTCAGATATACTGAATGACAACTGATGGTAGAAACAGAAAAGAAAAATGGTCCAGGATAAAACTCAAATCTGCAAAGCACTTCTGAGATGTTTGGAACCAGCTTGATGGAGAATGTTGTTTTTCCTGAAGTCCATGCCTTAAACCATTCAATGCACGATAAAAGTGTGAGAAGATGCAACAAAGTATTAATTGGCATATTTTTCCTCATGATCCCAACAGGTGATATATGTCCTATCCTTGATCTGCAAAGGAAAAAAAAACTCACAGCCTTAATGAAAATAATTTTACATGTTTGAGTTGTTTGTTATGGGCTGATTGCATATTTTTTTGCCAAGGCTTGCACACTGGTCATGCATGTGTTCTTATATGATTGTGGTATCTAAAAGAGGAAAAACAAACACAGTTTACACACATGCACTGACTGGGCATACGCTCACAATGAACAATGATGATAAACAGTGACAACCAAAAAGTGTTTATGATAAACTACTTGCTAATAGCTAATCCTATATATGCCAGTCCATTTTTATTTGACACCTTCTTAAATGAAATTGTTACAAAAGTAGGTTCTGTTTTTGCATTCACTAACTGATTACTGTGCATGAGGTACATATTTTTATTCCTTTCATGTATGTTATGACGCAAGAAAGTGATCATAAGTGTACTATAAAGTCTAGTCTGCCAGCATTACTGCACTTTAGCATGACGCTCACAAACCTATCCTTATCAACCCAGCTACTCAAACCAATCAAGGATTGTTTGAGTAGACGTTATATAGCAGCAGCTATCCAAGGACTATGAAAGCCAATTGTACAGATATCTTGAAAGAAGGAAAGTGTAGTTATCATGCTGATGATAGGAACTGTAATCTAAAACATGTAAATTCCACTATTAAATATTTAATAACCAACTAAATTATTTCTTTATTTTAATTTTGTAGTTTATGACATGTAGCCTCCATACCATCCTTCAGGGGGTGCTGCAGCATGCTTAGGCACCACTAGAGCATCAAGACCCTACTCTGGGAAATTGTTCATTACTTTGGAGCTCAAAAATCCCATTCATATTTTCCCTAGGGACTTTGACTATGAGCCATAATGTTATAACCATCTAAAGCAGACTTAGTATGATCTACAAAACAGTGAATAGTGCTCATGTAGAAACCATAAGCCTACATGATATCAACCTTGTTTTACGGACAAAAAATGTTGTAGAAACAGCATCGTCTCTGGTTGGTGGATGCTGCTGTTTAAAACCGCAAATGTCAGGATACCCGAGGATTGACTACAGACTGGAACAGAGCATTCCTGAATGTAATCAGGAATAATCCTAGTTTCCATACGGATAACTGTGCTATACAGTACTTTACACACACACACACACACACACACACACACACACACACACACACACACACACACACACACACACACACACACACACAGTCACTGTTCAGTCCTACTGGCCTAGACAAATAAATTCATGTGAGATAAACATGTGACCTTAAATTAGATGATGCAGATATTTCTGCTCAGAGATAAGCCTGTGAGCAGGCTAATGTTGAGGTTAGGTTTTCCTAAACCTATTTAATCAATTAAATAGGTTGGATTTGGTACCTATATTTGATGTCTAATAAAGGAGATTGGGTTGGTTCAGTGGCAGTTTTCTTTTCATGTAATGAAATCTTCTCTCAGTTGATATCATGGTTTTACCCCAAGTTTCTTTTCCTGGGGTTTTTATTCTGAGGCCCTCTGTACCTGTGTGTCATTCCTAAGCACGATCATTTACTGTATAAATATTTTAAACACAGCTAGAAGTCAAAGTGCACCAGCCACTATCTCCAAAAAGTTGATTCTGTTCATCTGGACGTAGCGTTTTGTGGGAGAAACGTTTCGTCACTCATCCAAGTGACTTCTTCAGTTCCTTAATCTTAATTAAGATTAAGGAACTGACCTCCCAGCCCATTGTTCCTTCAGTGGGCTGGTTTCAGTCATTATGCAAATGTACTGTTTATAAGATTGGGGAAACCTGCAGTCAGCTGAGACTGAAGAAGTCACTTGGATGAATGACGAAACGTTTCTCCCACAAAACGCTACGTCCAGATGAACAGAATCAACTTTTTGGAGATTTACTTTCCTGGATGATTGAGAATGCATCAAGACACCAGCCACTATGGTATACATGGTATACAAACATATGGTAATACACCTTGTGTCAGGAAAACAATATCACTTTGTGCACAGTAGCAATTTGATATCATTAGAATTGGTAGTATTTCAAACACCGGTGGTACCTTAACTCCAGTCTTTTATGAGCAGTTCATGTGCACCCAGTTCTGTTTACAGCATCAGACCTAGATGAACGTGGGGGCGGACTGTGGCTAGAAACCCTGTGGGTGCAGTCCTGTCAGCGGTGGATCTCACTGCCAGCCACAGATCTCACTGGGGGATATTGCAGAAGGTTCTATGATTTTCTCCCACAAATACAGATCACTCTTCTTCTGACAAATGTATAAAAAGCCCTGAAACCATGAGAACTGTTTGCCAGAACATTATCAATGTTACAGCCTTCTTTATGAGGAACTAAATGAGCAATCAGCTTCTTGTGTGCTCACCGATCCTGCAGCACTCACGCCCTCTGCCTTTTAACGATGCTTAAGTAAACATAAACAGCACTGTATAGTTTTATGGTCTTAATCAATCAACAAAGACTATTTTGGACTCTGGAGATTGCAGCTCTGCTTTTTCCCAAGTACAGTCACCAACATGTCCCTAAAACTTCACACAGAACCTGAATCCCTCAACAAAACATCCATATTAGATTCACATTTTATGTTATATAATTTTCTTTTTTCTTTTCATGTCTGATTACCTTTTTTCCATACTTGGAACTGTCTGGATTCTATTTTTAACTGCTAATAAATCTATGAAAACATATCGTAAAACATAAAACGCTGCCAGAGTGAAATGCTATGTCTTGTGGCAAGAGACAAAAAGAAAAAACAAACTATTATATGACAGGTAAAGTAAACTGAGAGTGACAGTGTGTGAAATCAGAGCCAAAGATGTTTGAGTTTTGATCTGCTTACTCATCTGTTTCAGCAGTGATTGTTTGAAAGAGTATTGATAGATCTTTGGCTATCAAATAAAATGTCAGACTTTTAGCTTGCCATGTTTTAGTGCTCAGACTTCAGATACTACAAGTCCGAGTCTATAAATGTGACAGTGTCCCGCACATGTTACAAGCTCAAGAAACATTTGTCAGAGAGTCACTAACCTCCTTTGGGGAACAAAGGCATCTGACCTTTTCCATCTATTTCTAGGAAGCGCGGTAGTGACGGATGCATCCATGCAAGCTTCTGACAGTGTTTGTGTTGGCAGCTAGTTAGTCAGCTGCATCTGTTTCCGCTCTGCTTTTTAGTCATTGCTGATGTTTCTTGGTGGTGCACTCTTTACATGCAGATTCTAAAAACAACCCACTCATTCCAAGAAGGGATGGAAGAAAAAGGAAGTAAATATATACTAATATGTTTTCTGAGAGTTCTTTGTTTTTCAGTGCTGTTTGTCTTTGACTGTTTCTGTTACATAATTGCAGACACTTTTTTTGGGTGGTCGGTGGGGGTTGATTATTGGCCCTGAAGTAAGGCCTTGAAAAAAAAATTTTTCTCCCTTTTGTTTTATATCAACTATATATCTATTTATATCTATATCTATATCTTTTTGGATTTATGCTCCAACTATTTGATAGGAAGGCGCTACAACCAAGCTAGCAGATATTTGAAACAATGCTTAGGCCCACAACGGGTTCCGTATGTATAACTTAAAAAAGAAAAACCAAAATGACAATTTAAAGACAGATGTTTCCTCTTTTATAAGAGATACAGAACACTAGAAAGAGTACTTGCCTTATCTCCATTCAGAGCATCATGGATTTCACTGTTCAGAAAACCTTTACACGTTTAGATATTTACATGTATAAATAAATACATCTTCAGGAATTGTGTGCATATATATTTTTATGTGATTGACTCCAAAACGTACATGCAAGCTACATCCAATAATGCATTGTCAGCACCATTAAAGCCCTTATTGATTTTTTTACATTTTAATTTTGTTTAATTTTTTTCTATGATGTTGATTAATGACTTCTCACTCTTCAGGTTATGACACCAGACTGGCTAATCTGTGCCATCATGAATCCTTGTCATTCCTCTTTACACCTGATCTTTGTCAATTTGGTGGTCCGATGCATTTCATAATAACACATTTAGAAATTCAGATAAGCTGGCACAATTTTTAGTTTTTCTTTTTTTTGTGATATATTTGAATTTTTGGGAACAATAAGGACTTATAAATGCTGATTATATAATTATATTTCTGTTGGTTAATACATAAATCAAGAGTTAATATCATCACACTCAACGATTGCTACATTTAACTAAATGCATATATCAAGGACACTTCAACATTACACACCAACACCAAATCCAACATTACATCTCATTATAGCATAGTCTTGTGTAAGTTGGTGAATACTCTTAAGGATAGCAGAGTGACAAATAACTTGTGATTGAAAGTATAAAATGTAGTCTGAAACAGGAAAGTACATATAAGGTTGACTTTATCAACTGATATTGCGCATACTTTTGAATTTGTAATGCTGCTATAAATGTTGCTAACATTACACTTTGATTTTAGGATTTAACTGTGTGTTCATTACCATAAGATCATTCTCATTAGCCACTTGAGGGATTGTCTAGTGCTGAAAACTTGCAAGATCAGTTTCCCATCTTTTTCAAAAGTAAATTTACACTAAAAGCAGATCTAGACCTTTTTATTGACTTGGCTTGCATACATACAGTACAGCTTTGGTGTTGTGACATGGGAAAAAGATCTTTCTTTGTATGAAACCACTGTTCTGTTTACTTCTATTTATGAGATTCCCTCCTACTTGATTTTCCCATCTTAGCAACTTGCACTTAAGTGGTAGACAAGCAGCTACACCACTTAGCCAACTAGCCAGCACTGTCCTCAAGGATGGCTCACACAGGATACATTACAACCAAAAGGTTGGGTGTAGTGAAAATCCAAATTTTTATATCTATGTGAGGGTGAGATAACAGACCAGAACCAAAATAAAAATAGGTTATGTGATAAACATTAGTCATGCATTGATAGTACTCCACTATGTGAGATATTCTTTTATTAAAAAGACAAAGTATTCGGTCCACGCTACAAATTATTCAGGCAATCAACTGATTCAAAACAGCCAACTGTTTTACTGCCGTTCCACTTTAATTTCCCTTTGTTTTACCTTTTAAAAAGTCATATGCTCTACTTTCCATGCAATGAGGTCTTAAGGGGGGGAAATCACAAAACACTTCACATATCACAGTCACATCTTTCTGGATAAAATTTTAATGTCGGCAGCAAGGGAAGAATACCAACACCAGTGCTCTTCTAAAATGATTTAACATTGTTGTACATTTAAGGTGAATCTTGAGGTTTTTTAATAAAAACAAAACTGCAAAATGTTTTTCATCGTCTTATCTTAAACTTGTGACTTGGTTTACAGTTTTTCTTTCTTTTGAAAACACTCACTATGTAACCACTGGGCGGTAGTGAAACTTGAAACAGGCAGTACCCCATTTCAAAGTAAAAGCTGTGTCTTATCACTTTTGCTTTCAAGGCAAACAGTCTATGTTTCCAGCATGGGTCACACTGTTCAGAGTTTCACAACTGCATAATGAGTAATTGGTGAGTGTTCGAGGACAAGACGGCACCATACATGTATTCATGTTGGAACCGCAGCAATATGCTATTGACCAAAGATATGTCAGGAGGTTATTGGTGCAGCAATTTATAGCTCTTTGCAACTAATGTCATTTAGCAATGGAAAGCAATACCAATGCGTGTTGTTAGATTTTAGTGACTAGGCCTTAGCAATCGATTTAATAATGACTGTTAGCAACCTCCAGCAACTTCTTCCTACAACTACAGTAGGGGAATACTCATTTTTCTCCAGTGACTCAGCTTTATAGATTTGGAATGCCTTAGTTTTTCAGACCAAATGGAGCAGGTTAGAGACAATAAACTTCTCATCTTCTTCCTCCATCTTTTACTTTTTCATGCTACCACCATGTGTCAAAGGTGCATGGTAAACAATGGGGCCCAGCTTACACATAGGGATAAATCTGTCTGACAAAGTTCCAACACTGTGATGCAAGCAGTAAGTGCAACTATATGTTAGGTTATGTTTATAACTGATATTTTCAAAAGGATGATTTTCAAATCCCAAACTGAAGAACTAACTTTCTGACCTAGTTAAAGATTTGTCTGGTTTCCATAGAGATTACTTTTACATGTTTTGATATAGATTTAGTGTGTATATTGGTGTGTGTTGGTGCATCCCTGTACTTTTTTCAAAGGAAATTTTGATTTACATTTAAGGTCATGCTAGGAAACCATCAAGTTTTAGAGTCCAAATTTAGGAACGTGCGTGTGTGTGCAGGGGTGGGTGGGTGGAAAGGTGGGGCTATTTCAAAAGGCATTTTTTTCACTTTAGCTGAATTCAAAATGTAATTTTGAAATGTAATATCTATGACATTCACAATTTGGATTTTGGAAAACAAAAGTCTTCCAGATTATAGTTTGCACACACACACACACAGTAGTTTATTATAAATATTTAATCGAAATTCTTCATTAGTTTTCTTTTTTTCAAACCATCTAGCTACTGTTTAAAATCTCCCCACCTACCCACCCCTGCCCTAGCTCCTCAATTTAGTTGACCAGGAGCTCCTGGTACTGCTCAGACCGGAGGAAACGGCCAAAGGAGTCTTTCTCCATGAGGGCATAGATCCTCTTCTGGGCCAGGTCAAAGGTTGAAGGGGAAAGCTCCACCAAGTTCCTCAGGGTCACATCCTTGGTGAAGTGGTCAATATTGACCTGTTAGAGAGATATAAGACAAAAACCAAAATTCTCTCAGAAGCAAGTAAAACTCGGATAAATAAGAGAAGTTGATATAAAATACGGGTGAAAATATGAGTAATATTTTTATATGTTAACACTAACAGGCAGGCATCTGTATCTGTTTCTATCTAGTCTAACCTCTCATGCAAATATGTTTGCCAAGACGGTAACGGCAATAACCTGAAATTTTACACTTAAATGTGATGTTACAGTGGCTACAGTCTTTGTTATTTCTAATTTTATAAGATCATTCTGATCAAAAAGGTAGATCTTATGAAATTAAAACAAGTATTCCTAAAACTTGTTCACTCAAAACTCACTTGGACGACTCAGTCATGGTTAGTTACGGAGTGTACCAATGGTGATAAAAGCAACAGATAAATGATTATTTTTTTTTCTTTGTTGCAAAAGAGAAAAATTACCACAGTTCCAAATACTGGATTGATTTTCAGTTTTCAAAAGTTTGGTTATAGAAGGCTGATGAATATTATGCTTTTGTTTCTAAATAATGCAATTTGAATTCTGCCTCTAACCAATTTTACATATTTCAGAGCTCTCTGTGGAGTGATTGCTAATCTAAGGTGCTATATGTTTTGGTTGTCATCCTCCTGCTTTTGTTTTTTAACTTTTCTTTTATTATTTTCAGAAGTTACTTAATCATTCTTAGCCTGGTTTGATGACTTTTCCTTAAGTGGCCCAAAACACGCAAAGATTAAAATATGCAAAAAAGTTATGCAGTTGTACCAATGCTGCAAATATTTGTACATCAAATTTAACCTGTATCTATTTAGATCCACCAGTATGCCTCAAATTGTGGCAAACAATGTTCTTAGTCAGTCTTGAAACTGTGAACCTGTGGACTGTGGAAGGAAGGCAGAGCACAGAAAACCCACACAGGCAGGAGAAAACACAAAACACAGAAAGGACCCAGCTGTGTTTATAACCAGGAAACTTCTTGCTGTTTTGGGATAGCACTATTAACTCCACCATGCTGCCTGTATAATTATTAAGTATAAAATAATGTTAATATAAAATGATATAATTTAACGTAATGAATTATATTAATAATTGAAGGTTGTAGTGATGGTACTTTGGCATTGTAAAATCAAAAACAAATTCACTCTCAACTTAGGATACAGGATTAATGAGCCAATTAATAATGTCAGATAAACTATTTTTACATTCCAAACAGATCTGTGCTTTGGAATTCAGTGTAGACAGTCATTATGGAAATCTTGTCCTGGGTCAGTTTGACCTGGAACATACTGTGAACACATGAAATACTTAGAGTATGAAGAGTGTTAAAGTAAGAGGTCAAGCATCAGTTTCCACTTTGTGAAACAAGCAATGTATGATTAATTTGAAGATTAACTATCTATCATCTCAATGAGGCTGAGCTGATGAAAGAGTAGGGATAGGGAAGTGACATGAGTGCCTGACCTCTCTGGGTCCCTCAGACTGGATAAAGTCTTCGTAGATCTTCTTTGCCTTGCCAGCCATCTTCGCTGGGTTCTTGGTCTTCTTGAAATCCTCACAGGCCATCCAGAACTCGATGTTCTCATTACTGAACTCAGACTGCAGGAAGCTACGGAAGGCAGACAGACCATCTAATAGAGGGAGACATGACAGAGAAGGTCATAAACTGATATGTTATAGGATACAGACTCACAGGTTGTTATCAAACCTCTCTCCTGGTATGCACTTCACTGAGGAAATATGTTGGCAATTGTAAGCTTCAGTTAAGTTACAGTGACAGTCTAAGTCAAACTAAACATGATTTGAGTATATCTGTTACACTTCAAACATGGCTCAAGAATATGGGTAATGTCATATTCCCGCAAAGGCCACAAAGTTAAAACTGGAAAGGAACACCATACAAAACTCACCTTATTTTGAAATGGGTTCTAAGTTTGTCACTTAATGAAGAGACTTTCAATTTACTAACGATACAGAGGAGTCAGCTGTTAAGGTGAAACGTCAGAACAGTACAAAAAGATCTCTGCAAATCACAGTATTATATCATCAACCACTGTGCTTATTAACAGCTTTTGTCCACAAAAAGGGACTAATTAGAGAACAGCTTACATACAGCAATGTAGAAAGAAAGGGAATTACATGTGCTATAATGTATCTTTTCTTTTTATTTGATCACTGTACGTAAAAAAAACAAACAAACAAAAAATAAATTAAAGGAACAGAAAGCTACAATGTAATTCTAGTAATGGTGACATTGATAAGGAACACTGATAACAAAAACAAAGAAAAAAACTCGACATGGGTTGTTCCGACAGTACACCATTAATATAACTTGTGAGAAAACTGTTTGCATCCAAAGAAAAAAGAAAGACTTCTGTTTTTATTTGTTTGTTATGGATGGCAGCCAAGGCTTAGGAAAAGCTAATAATTTGGATTGTACAGGAGATGCAACAATGTTTCGTGCTAAAAAATGTAGCCACTTGGGTGTCACTTGAGAGAGCACATCCTCTCTCAAGTGACAGGATCTACTTATCAGCTCTTTTATGCTCTTTTATTTAAAAGTGCTAAAATCCATGTGCAAACCCAGACACAGTCGGCAGTAATGACAGACTCTACTCTTGCAGAACAACACTCCTTGACAAACAGTAGAAACTGTTTCCGAACAACTCAATGAGCACAAGAAATGGTACAAAAGGAGTGTTGACCCAGCCTCTAGATTTTCCAAAGACTAATCCCACTGCATATTAACTGAAATAAGTCTGATCCACAAAGGCCCCAACCTTCAGCCCACAAGGCCCAAAGGATCTATTGCCAGAGTCCCAGAGCCATGGTTTATGTATGAAAGACTTTTTTTGGTTAATTTTCACTAAACTTGGGGAATCAAATGCAGGACAGAGATCCAAATGTTTAAGCTCACAATAGCACGTTTTTAGCTGATTCTGGTCTCTGTGGCTAATTTCCCACTAGACTGCTTTTGCAGAGCTGGGCTAAATTTTATGAAGGCTTAAAAAGACTTGTTAATACTTAAGAGCCTGTTGCTGCTCGCGCATTAATGCCAAGTGACAGGTGTGTGCTGACTAGCTGTCTGCTGATCAGTTCCTCACCTCCTCAAGTCACTGAACTGGACCTTTCAACCATGTTTGTGATGTTGGTGTCTTTTGCACAATTTTTCCCAAATTATTGTTATGTGACACATAAGTCTGTGGATGCAGCTTGTGCTAACTTTGCACACCTCCCCCTTGTCCAAATATGGGCACTTCTGGCTCCCCCTGCAAAAAGCTGGCAGTGACATAAAACTAAGTCAGTGCTTCAAGGTTGTTTTTCTCAATGCAGTGGGTGATGTCACAGAGGCTATGTCAGTCTTTTGTATAATGCCTGTGGTTACTCCTCTACTTTCTGTTACCACACTCCAGGGAGAGGGTGACAACCATGCCGTCTTTTAGAAAAGGCCAGGCATTTTTCATGAATTAAATCCTAAACCCCCCACCAACCCCCACCCCACCCCCCACCAACCCCTCAATAACTGACCACTGTTGCTGGGTTTTTTTCCTGAAATATCAGTCCGCCTATACTTTTCTAACTGCTACCTGTTTTCCATTTTTCATACGTCTGTTTTTCCCCTCGTGACTAAAACCATAATTAAAGCATTACATAACAGACACCTCAGTTTCAAAAGCCTTTATTTGACAAATGAAACTGCCAGTGTTACACATTCCATGTCTAAATAGGACTTTACATGATTAAGAAGCTGACAGAATTAATGTAAACTGTAGATTACAATGCATTTCTGTTGTTACTGATTAAAAGCGGATGGATGGTGTATGTTATTTAGTGGGGCTTTACTGCATACCTTTAAAAAAAAAAATCCACAAACAAAACAAAGCCCCCACAACTTTATAAACATTTAGACAACTACCTTTCAGGAATGTCAAAAAGTAACAAATTGATTATTTATGGACAAATATAAAAGCACTTTGGTTATCACAAAATAATTATCCAAACTAAAGCTTGATAAAACAGCCACTCATTTCCCCGAAGGCCATTGTAGCTCAACACAATGCCTGCAAAAGGTCCCATTGTCTATACAGGCGTATGCTGCAAATGATAAGCTTTCTGCTGTGGCCTCAGGCCTTTATCTTCAATCTAAATGGCTAGCTTGATTAAAAATAGCACAGAGTCCTAATCAAGTTGTTGCTTTTTCTTTTTTTGTCTTTTTTGGAACGAGTACAAGGGCACACAAAACGCAAAGCGCACATGCACAGGCACAAGTTTGTAAATGAGAGCTGCAGCGACCAAAGAACACAGCCTCGTGTTTAGTGTTTGTGTATCTGCCTTTGACAGGATACTCATGAAATTAGTTTTATTAAGCTCCAGTGAACCTTCTTGCTGATAGTACGTGAATCATTCAGCAACACGTTTAAAAACAAAACCCCTAAAAATGAAATTACTGTAATTTAAACCAAATTACTATGCCACCAATTAAACCCTTTTTATGTCAAGTGTAATCTTTTTTGTTTCATTTTGACAGGTAGTTATGCATTATGTATTTTCTTCATAATATTGACTGTTGTGCGAGGGCGTTGGTGGTGGGGTTGTGGGGGGCAGAGTGTATCTCTGTGCATGAGAGAAAATAATTCATTTACAATCCCAGTGGACTTAACAAGGAAAAAGCCATAAAAACAAATGTTAATGCAAAATAACATGTGGATAAATAATCACAGTGTGACAGTTAGCGGCAACTGCGCAATAAATCAGTGCTGCTGGAATCACTTTGACTGCTCCCTAGAGATGTAACCAAAACACCCATAACCTTCCTGGGCTGGTATACACATTTATTCAAGCATGCAAACACTGGAGGAACGTACATCTCTCTGCCCCAGACGGTGCTGAAGGAGCCACTTAGAAAGGTCCGTTGCCCCTTCACTGAGCTCGGTAGAGGAAATGGTTCTCTGTTCACGTATCAGCAACATCTGTATCTAGGGTTTGTTTTAATGCGCAGGGGCCACCTAAGTGACTTATTAGCTGGAGAGTTTACACGTAGTACTATATACCGCTAACCATTAGAGTTAATCATCAGTCTTGCTGGCTCTCAGGCTTTCTGTTCACTTTGCGAGGTAAACAGCCGAGCCAGAAATTGAGTGTTTGCTGCGCATGGCGACTGTAAATATTATTTTCCCTTCTTCTTACATTTTTCAACATCTACGCCAAAAACTCTCTTTATATAACTCTGTCCCCTGCAAATTATTTCATTATGTGTATTGTGTGTTTTTTTTAAAGTAAGACTTGGATAGATATATAATTAGATAAATGCATTTTATCCCCTTTTTAAAGATTTAAAGATGTTATATAAAGGTTTTTTTTATTCATATTTCACCAAGCTCCTGCTACCCATAGTGTACTGTAAACCCATGCAGAGTGAGCACATAATATTGGATGAGATAAAGATCAAAACCTTATCGTCACCATCTCTCTTATCCAATTAAAACACCATGGCCACATGTAGGTCTTAAGCACACACGTTTGCTGTCATGGAAACCAAAGCCTGCTAGCTGTACTGTTTCTGTTTAAACTGTCTTGCAGACAGACACCAGACCTCAAAGAAGGCATGTTTTCACCCTTTGACACTGATTAAAGTTAAACTACAATGATAGCTCTTACATAATGGAAATGACAGCTTTGGAGAGAAGAAAATAATGATGTTCTTCAGGCTTCTCTATGAGGAGTACAACAAAGCAAATTCACTTTGTGGTGCACGTAAAATCTTTACTTGGAAAATGTCCAATTTTGGGATTTCAGAAAGCAGAATTGTTGGTGTGCACTTCTGGCTTTGCTGTTACATAAAGTAAAAGACTTGTGAGGTACAATATCAAGAAGCAACAACTTTCATTTTTTTTGAAAAAACACTTTAGAGACCAAACACTTTTTAGTAACAGCCACATCCACCTATTCATGCGGTGCTTTACTTAACACCTGTAAGCCCTTATCTGCCACACACACATTTATAAGGAGACATGAGGGGCACTACTTGAACATGTGGACTGGAGGAGACCTTCCAATCCACTCTAACTTCTCGAGCCACAGATGTCACATAAAAAAAAATAAAACTCAGCCTTTTACAAAAAATAGGCAATAACAAAGCTCCCTATTACAAGAAACGCAACAAAACGTTCAGCTTGAGCTTTCTGGTTAAGAAAGTGTAAGTGTGAGAAATAGAGAGGGTTGACCTACAGCTGTTGTTCAGGACCCGGTCCAGACTCTCACGCCATTGAGAAGCCTCTTCAGGAGCAGGCCTGTGTGCACAAAAACGCCTCTTTTCAGTCAGGAGGAAAAACAGTGAAAAACTTACCTCAGGAGCTAAGAAGGCTTTCTTTACAGTCTTTAGCTGCCATGTTGTTGGAAAACACTTTTGCTTTTAGTGCTTATACCTGGATAATGCTTGAAGCTTACAATTTAAACTGCAAAAAAACAGTTATTAAGGTAAACTTATGGTACAAAACTGCTTCCGGCACAATGCAGAGACTGCTATGTGGCAGTAAAGGTAAAATGTATGTATTTATTAATAATCAGGACACATTTCAGCCTTCTCACTGAATAACTGTACAGACACCTTTGTACACAAGTGCTGATCCAACCCAAAACAATCCTTGACTTTGAGAAATCTCACTCAGACGCGGACTTTCAAAGCAGCCAGTTAGACGTAGATTGTTGTTGATCAACACAGGTGTTAATAATCACAATAATTAAGGCTCAGACCTAAAAAAAAATTGCTTCTTTAATTCTTTAGTGTTTGCCTTGTTTTCCTTTGAAAATGGTTGGGGGAAAATAAAAATGACTGTCAACAGACACCAAGTAAACCTCTGATGAACTGTTGCCAGACAGCTTCAGAAAACAGGCTATAAATATTCAAACACATTGCTGTATTGTCCTTGTCTGAAAAAAGCCAGATGAAAGCTTTTGAACTGAGTTTGCACTACAAGATTTCACATTTCTGCAGAGGAAAAATAGACCGTCTATGTCTGAATCTTTCCCCGTCATTTCCACTGAGCTCCAACTTTAAACTCATTCAAAGTGGACTCTTATTAAAGACATTGGACAAAGAAGTCAGATTGTGAAACAATGCTGCCTTCCAGTCACCTTTTTAGGGAGCATTTCCAAAGCAGCCTGCTTTTTTATATGGGGTAAAAATAGTTGGAATAGCTAGTGAGTGACACCCAATCTGCGTCTTTAAAAAAAACAAAGGAAAAAAAGTGTGCTTCAGAAAAAATGAGGGTTAAGAATAAATAGTAAGAATTCAAACCAAAGCTTACGGAATTACGAAACATAAATTCGACTTTCTCGATGATATAAGAGAGTTCTGACAGCTCAGGCAGGAGAGCTGCTGTGACTGCTGTGAGCCAAACTAAACAAAAAGGTCAAAGGAGCTGCAAGACAAATTTATATTAAATAAACCCAAATAAAGCTTCTGCCACAGCCACATAAACCTTCCTCAAAGCTGCACTGTGGCTGGTTTTTAGGTGGTAAAAAAAAAACATCATGCTTTTACTGACACAAGTCAAGGTCTTTCTAGTCTCCATTTTATGCTTCAATTTATTTAAAACATTTTCCATTATGTTAAAAACAAACACTGAAGGCAAAAGTTTCCCTTACAACACCAAAAGTCTAGGTGTACAGTAACAGAAGACAAATAAACACAAAAAAACGGCATAATTTAGCATCTCATACATATTTTACCACTACCGCAGTCTGTTCAAGGCAATGCATTTGAAATCTCAAGCTTTCTACCATCACACTCCCAACGTCTGAGCCCACTCAATGTCTGGGGAGGTTTCACTGGCCCCTTGATCTCCACATCTTGTACCTGCTCGGGGCTCTGTTCTCCCGCTTTACCATCAGTTATCTGGTTAACAGATAATCAGGAAAACCCTACCTACATCACAGACATTTGGCCCTCGGAGGGAAAAACACTCACTTCTGGAGCTTCTCCGGTTTCTTTTCAGTCTTCTCAGGGTAGGGGATGATGAGGTCGATGGCATTTTCCGGCTTCTGCAGTAAGACTCCTAATTTCGACTTGATCTCCTTGGCCCTGAATGACAGAAAGAAGAACGGGACAACAATGCTTTAACACCTAACAGTCCGGTCCAGATGCTTATCAAATTGTGACACTGTGATAAGTGTCATCCTCTAACCAGAGTAGTATATTTGAACAGGACACTGACATTACCCTCACAAGAAAAAATCTGCTTTAACAATCAGTGTAACACAGCTTCAGAAATAAAGCTGCTAAAACTGTTAAAAAAAATAAGTCAGGAACAAAACCTAAAATCCAGGTCTTGTTTTTATTTTAGCATTTACCACACTTTTATTTCTCTTTCTCTCATTAAGCAACATGCCTGACCTCCCTCAGTGTTTGAATGCTTAAGCAATACACTATTCATTTGTAAAACAATAAAAGCTTTAAAACAAGTCATGTACATTATTGTCTGTGTCAAAAAGTCTGTTTAAAAAGAATTTATAGGAGGCAGAAAATAGACCAGAAAAGTAAAAACTTCTTTTTGCTTTAAAGTGCTTTCCAGTGCATACTGTTAACTTTAATGGCACAGAACTCCCACAAACAGGTTACAAAGTTTAGTCAAACTTTGCGGGATCCAAACCACATTACAGCAACACACTATTAAGATGTAGGCAATGATTCGGTACTCACCTTTCGAGGCAGGTTTGGGGTAAAGCGGCTAATCCTTTGCACATTTTCCAGTGCTTTCAATTGCAGTAAAGAACAAATACAGTTTTCCTGTTAACCCACAGTCACTCCAGGGTTCCTTTTCCTTTCTGACTCTGCCTTTCAGCACATAGGGAGTTTTATACAGACGCCTTTTGGGCTGCGGGCCAACAGCTAAGCCAATCAGACTGGAATGTGTACTGCACGGGTAGCCTGGCTGAGGAAGGGTGGGTTTTCAGATGTGAATGGCTCTTTGCTTTGAGGTTTCAATTAACTGGTCCAGATACAGAAAGGAACATTAGATTTCACTGATTTAAAGTTTATGTAACAGGGATCTGAAGGTGCTAATCACGGTGTGGTTCCCATCTTGTCAGTGTGTTTATTTTATTTGCAGTGATGCATTTGAAAACAGTTCTTTTGAATTTGGTATTTATAGTTCCTGTTATATTTGTTAGTACCAATTTGTTTTCTTATCCTATTTACAGGATGTTTATTTTAATTTTTTTTACCATTTTACACATTTCTTTTAATCTGACACATGAGTGTGGCTAAGAGTGAATGTGTTTACAGTTCAATTGAGTTCTTTTTGTATATCACAAATCACAATAACAGTCTGCTCAAGGTGCTTTATGTTGTAAAACCCCCACAATAATACACTATTGTTTAAAACTATAAAACTATAATGTAGAACTTAACTGCGACTGAAGTTTGATGCTAAGTATGAGCTAATGTTTAACTTGTTTTGTTCCAGTTAATTGTGTCAGCTGTGTATACATAGACTTCTTTTAAAAGTTACTTTATTTGGCTTTTCCCCGCCCAATGTACTGAGCAAAGAAGAAAGAAAAAAGGCAAATGTACACGTTAGTTATAAAGGTATTTTTTGATTCACCTCGGGCTGTCGGGCTAATTTTGATTCCAAACAAAAATCTGCAAAACTGTTGTTATTTTTAACCAAATTGAACTTTTCGATTTATTGAGTATTGATAGTTTAAAGCCATTTATATGGACATCTGAAACCCCAATCTAGAACTTTTGTAGGCTTGACTTGCTGTCACCAGAAACTCTAAATTGAAGAAGCTAAAAGAGAGCCTTCATCAATTTTCCCCTTTTGACTGACAGAATTACAGACTTTGGAACTTGTAATATAACTTCTAGTATGATAGTTCTGTCCCCACTGCTCCATATTATAGCTTGCCCTGCGACTTAACATTTTTAATTACAGATCATTTGCTCATTTTGTTTATTGTTGTTTTATGTCACACAACTGACTGCTGTCTAAATTACAACCGACCAACCACGTCTCCTAAAAATTGCATATATACATAACGGCAATAAATTGTTTACCCAGTTACATTTACTGGGCAATGTACATCTATTTGCTGCCTGGGTTAAGCTGCGCCTCATTAATTATCTGCATCAGAGTAGACACGGTGGCTAAAATGCAAGACTCGTGTACATAGCAATCAACTCTCTCACTTGAGAGCAAGATTTACATCCTGGCTCGAAGACACCCATACTTTGGCAGATGCTGCGCTGCTTTCTGCAGAAGTATGAACTCAGCTTTAACCAGATTTCACCAGAAATTTGATCAGAGATAATGCTTCTCTGAAATAAATTTTGACCACTAAAAAACCCTGTATCTGACTTGCACATAATGCAAATGCAGTAGCCAATTTTCTGGCTGAATATTCTTCTGATTATATATAAATATATAAGAATAAATGCTCACAGTGCCACATGTGTTCACTCTCTGCAGATTCACTGCAGAAATACATGCAGTTTTGAAAAATAGGGACTTAAGTTAAGGTTAGAAAGGTTAGTGGGGTTTACTTAAAGGTAAGTATGCCATCTGTCTTTTTCTTATCCACTAAGTATAACTTGGTCATAATTATTGTTTTCCTCAAAATCAATTTAGCTGTAAATGTTATTTTCACAAGGCTGCATTGGACTGGGAGACGGTGACAGTTTTCTCTAATCTTGTACATTCCACTGAGTGATTCCTTAGATGTCCTTCAACCATGACACATTCATCGATTCAGTCTGATTCATCCCAAAAGATTTTGCAGCCTCTAAAATGTCGTTCTACATCCGTTTTACTGTTTGAACAATTGCAAGCTTAAGATTAGTTTCAGAATATCAGTGAGTGAATGCACCATTCCTTTTAGTAACTTCAGGGACAAAATACATTCTTGTAAATACTGCTTTTTAACATCTCTGTATATGATAAACACAGCAGACTGAACAATTTTTAACCTTGAAATCTATTTTTTCTTTTTTTTGGCTTGATTGGAAAAACTGCATGAGTATATGTCAGAGAGTACTCTTGATTGCTGTCAAATAAATATATCTATCTGTCTAGAAAATTGGTTTTCAGCTGTTACAGCACTTATTGAGCATTATATTGAATGTACTGCCCAAGGTCCAAAGAAGAACATTCTGTTGAATGACTAAAGCATGATGTGGTCACAAGCTTTTCATTGACAACATAAGCCACCTACATTTAATTGAGAAAAATAGTGATGAATTTCTTTATTCACATGCTGCTTGCCAGTGTTATAAAGGCCAGACATGTTATACGACCAATTCATTACAAAGATAGAGCCGGCTAATTCGAATTCTCTCAAAGTTTTGATGCTGATCAAGATTCTAATCGGCAGCAGAAGTTATTAGAAAGCAATTATGAGGCTTCTGATTTTAAAATCTCGTCATGAGCAGGTTATTGTACCAACTTTATTAACCTTAGTGTCATTACTCTTTTGTGCGTGCATTTAAGTCACTGCCTTGGGCCCCTTTAGAGCCGAATTTAAATCTGTTTCTGAAACGTGACATGAGTGTAATACGTGCGACATGTGCGCTATAAGTTAATTTGTACTACTGAGCATACACATAACTGAATACATATGCACTGACCTGCTTTGGAAAGGAGGAAGACAGTTCACTGTTAGCCCTCAAAGCTAACTGCAACAAACCTTTCCCCAAACAACGATTAAGATTTGAATAGCCTACTTATACTTAGTTTTTAACATACATGTGACTCACTGAATTGCTTCAGTTTACTTTTCTTACTTTGGTATTTGATTTATCTGCAGTAAAGAACACTGAAAGTAAACAGAGCTCAAAATTTGCTATGGTGATGAACCCCATGAGATGAAAATCTAAATATATGAGCCAGAACAGCCCTGGAAAATTTCTAGTTTCACACAGTTTAACACTAATAACAAATAAATAAACAGCCATTTTCCTAAGAACATTGAGACTGCTGAAAAAAGAGAGGTAGGGGTTTCTCAAATGAGCCCGAGGTGCCCTCTGGACCATGATTTGCATTCTGTAGCCTTAAAAAGAAATCATCATGTTGCTACAACAATGTAGTCAGAAGGCGTAGGCTTCTGTACAGCCAGTGCTGTAGGCCAGACAAAAGAGGATGGTAAATTATGCAGCACTTGTTAAACTGAAATATCAGTCTGTCTTGGTATAGGTCAGGGGTCGGCAACCCGCGGCTCCGGAGCTTTAGTCCTTATACTGCGGCTCCGCGTGGTTTGGGAAAATAAATGAGAAGTATTTAGCTGAAGTGTAATTTATTTATGTTAGTTCTTTTTTAACTTGTAGTTCTAAATTGAAAGATTATTGTGATAGTGAAATATAAAAATACAATTACATTCTATTATTTTTTCATCGCTCAAAATAAGCGTCACACTCGGTGTACCCGCTGAAACGCCGTGCATTTATCGAGACTTTCAACAGCAGGTAGGCCAATTATGGACCTTAGGATCCACATTATGTCAGCAGCTGTTCTCCTCCGTGAACTATGTTAAAAACAAACACCGCTCACGCCTCACAGATGACAGCTTACAGTCCTGCGTAAAGATGAAAGTGACTTCGTACAGCCCCGATTTGCAAACGCTGTGCGCAGAGGTTCAGGAGTAGAAGTTCCATTGTAAACATACCACGGCAGACCCAACGCTGTTTGCATTGACCACTTTTCACACACAGTTGCTGTACGCATACAGCCGGCTGTAGCTTTTCAGCTCACAGCCCGACACATACCAACACAACAGCATAGATAGCACAGACGTTAAGACGGCGAGGCGTGATTGCGGGTGCCGCTCAGGTGCGTCCGCCTCCCCTGCAGCGGTGCTGCAGACCACGCCCCGCCACACACGTTAACCAGGTAAAATACATATTTAGGCAGAATTTTGCAAATATCTATTTTTCATCTTTTAGCAGCATAGTGCTTTTTTTCCAATTATTTTTTAAAAGTCAGGTCAAGGCTCCAAAAGCTCAAAGGCGACATAAGAGTGGTGGCTCACAACAGTTTTTGTTTGCGACATGGATCATTTTAGTTCAGCTGGGTGTCTTTCCTTTTGTTATATTTCTTTAAGAGTTCAAAATGTGTTAATTACATAAATAAAATGTAATTTTCTCTGTAGCACTTCAAGGATTTCATAAGCAACACACTTTAGTTGTTCATACAAAGCATAAAGGTAAAAAACAATATATGCAGTGTTATCTTCATTTTAGATGTCAAAAAGTATTTGCGGCTCCCAGTGTTTTTGTTTGCGTGGAAACCGGGTCCAAATGGCTCTTTGGATGTGAAAGATTGCTGACCCCTGGTATAGGTGTTTTTATTAAAATACCAAAAACATATCATAACCTGGTACAGAGTTGTTTGTTGTCATTTTCTCAGTTTTTTGTTTAGTTTTTGAACACTTTAAGCTGCATATTTGCTCTGAACTTTAAGAGGTTATGGTGAGGAAAACAATTTAATTACTGTGTAGGAAAGCCTGTGTTAGTGTGAACTACATTACCCAGCAGCCTCTGGACAGTGATGGGATACTGTTAAAAATACTACTTGTCTACTTGTCTTATATTGTGTGTTAGTGTTAGGGTCATTATGGAGTTTTGCCTGCGTAGAGCAAGATTGTTCCTGCTCATCCTGCAGATAATTTACCAGATTGGGATCTACTCTGTGTGAAGACAGTCATGAGCAGTTTTTCATATTTGGTAGCGCTCACTGCTTTGCTGGTGAGGCAACTGCTATCGGGGAGTGCCATTTCCACAGGGTGGGTGGATTTCGCCTTCTGTAAGTGTTTAGGTGGCATGTTTAAAAGCACCACCCACAAAAATAAGTTGATTAATCATCATGATGTTAATCGTGGCTCAAGAGTTGGCAGTTCGTCTTGTAATCGTAAAGTTGCCGGTTCGAGCCCCGGCTCGGACAGTCTCAGTCGTTGTGTCCTTGGGAAAGACATTTCACCTACCACCTACTGGTGATGGCCAGAGGGTCCGATGGCGCGATATGGCAGCCTCGCTTCTGTCAGTCTGCCCCAGGGCAGCTGTGGCTACAACTGTAGCCTCCACAAGTGTGTGAATGTGAGAGTGAATGAATAGTGGAATTGTAAAGCGCTTTGAGGGTCTCAAAAAGTGCTATATAAATGCAATTACCTATTATTACCTAGATTGCTTTTGTTGTTGGTGGCTGCTCAAGTATGTTGTGGGGGCTTATCACGTAAAGGTTTTAGGCTATGCTGTATTCTTTCTGTCTACTTATTTGTAACAATAGTGCTTCATTAATGCTGTGACAGGCAAGAGAAGCAAACAAAGCTGCATAGGAGATTTGCTTTCATTTCCTGGAAACCAAAGTTGAAGAAGGGACGGACCTTTGAGTAGATGTGTACTTAAGGCAACGGCAATGGCTGGACTGCTGTCCAAATAAACTGGCACGAGTTGGCATCCAGGTACTTTGTTTGCCACTCTAACAGGGACTCTACACTCAATTTACACATGTAATGGTTGTCTGAAAATGCAGTCAACACAATAAAGTAGTCTTTTTCAAAGGTAATGGTCTCCAAATGGCACAATAAATGCATGCATATTGTGTGAAAAGGTAGCTTTAGCAGCTGGACTGGACTTATTTTTGTTTTGTTTTTGAGATGAGTTCACCTTCCCAGACACTAAATGTAGAAAATTAGCTTTAGGAGTTGGTGAAAGTGGATACGTTAGAGTTTCTCCTAATTAGGGAACAAAAGCTGCTCTGCCCTTCATAGTCACAGATGTTATGCAGGCAGAGGTGGCTGAATACACTTACTGTACTTGGAGCTCGAGCTGTTGGGTCTCATTATATAGGATCTTGTTATCTGAGATGTTTGTTGCTCTTGCACACAGCAACACTTGGCTTTAGCTCACTTGCAGTGCGTATTAACCCTGACAATTAGCTCTTTGAACTCAGATGAACAGACACTTAACACTCCTTTTTCAAAATGACAACACATTTTCTTCACAACCATGTTGTTACTCTTACACAATTATCACTTTTTTTTGTCTCAACCCAGAGTTTGCCATAATTGCTGTCTTCCAAGGAAGAAAGTAAAGCAATACTTCATTGTTACCAGATGCTTTTTTTTTTTTTTTAGCATAACAGGAAGAAGAGTGGCTAACATTATTCTAGAAATACAAGCAAGCGCCAGTACTGGGCTAATCTCAGGGCTCTGCTATGACTCTTTGGCTCAGATTAAAGAGATTGCAGACAGTTCCTGACATTTCACTCACTTCCCACTAGTTAAAGGTCAACAATGAGCGTTCTGCGATAAAAACTGCAAAGAAATAATGCGCTGGAGGAGAATTTGTCTACGTTTGAATTGAAGGCAAAACAGGCCTCCAGTGATGTCAGAAGGTCAGTAGGCGTTTCGTGATAAATACAGAACGGGGTTTTATTGTTGAAACCAGATTGGTTCTGAGATCGTGAACATCTAAAAATATCCAAATGGTTATAGCATTATAGAGGTATTGTACTCCTTAAAAACTCCCTTTGCAAAAACAGAGATATAGCAGATAAATGGTTCTAGGCTTTTGTTTGTTTTCAGAATTTGATTTTCAGAATTGCTGAAATAACTTTGATGCCATAAGTTTTTTGTTTGTACCTCCATGCTGCTGATCATTTTTCCTCACTACATTCTTTCTTTTGTTAAACCTACTACAAACTGCCGTGACCCAAGATGTGGACACACCTGTGCACTTAGAATATTATTAGTGTTTTATAATGTTTGCAGGGAACATCAGTATCCTGGCCACTTTTTTTCCCCTTGCCAGATCATTGTTGTTATAGCTAATAAAAACTAGAAACGAAAACTCAGTTAAAAAAAAAACTACGTTTATTGTTTGGCGAGTAGTTGCTAGAAATTGTAGCTGTTGCTAATCGATTGAAAAGAGGGTGCTGCACCAAAACCCTCACTGTGTTTGCTTTGGTCATTAGCAGACTGCTGCAGCTGCCCATAGTTTTGATGAAAGAGGTGGACTTGTTACTTGTTATTCGTGGCTGCAACCTGCAAGTGACCAAGGAAATCACAAAGAGGAATTCAGTGCTGTTTTTTTGTCACCAATTCACATAACTGCCAGCAAACACAACAATCGGTCATAAAATTAACACTTTTCTTTGGTGACAAGTGGTTACCACAGAGTCACTGAGTGGCCTCTGAGAGTGTGTGAATCGAGCTTTATTTCATAGCCAACAACCTCCAGCAACCATTCACAAGCAGCTGAGTACACATTTTTTCCTAGTTTATTGCGATGTATCTTACTGATATTTAATTACATAAATAAAATAATTTCTGTTGGGATCAAAGATTAAAACTGTATTTACTAAAGTCTAGAAAAAACAGAAGTAAGAGAGCTAACCAAAACAAAAGGCACTGGGTGCTTCAGTTAACTTTTCAATCCACAGGAAATGATATAACTATCCCATGTCCTGAGATAACACTGGTATTAATCTACATTAACCATGGCTGCTTGCTGACATAAGAGAGGCAAGTCAAAGAGATCATGAGCCAGTGGGATCAAACACATACACATACCACATTCAAAGGGAATTTTGTACATGCTCACGCTATGATTTTTGTCTTTATTAATGTCACAACAGAAACACTTTTGATGTGTTCTTGCTTTCTTAGTAAGACGGCTGTGCAGAAGTGCAGGCATGAGGCTGGTTGAATAAGGAGGTGTCCAATTTCTCAGTGCTCTGTCCACAGGCCGGCGGGAGGAAATTAAATTGCTTTTCCCACAGCACCATTAATTGTTTTTGTTAAGTTGTTTATTTGTAAAGGCTTTTCCGGTGAAAATTGGGGAGGGGGACAGTGAAAAGCGGCAAAGCTTGTTTTCTCTTAAATTACTGTGGATTTGACTATTAAGGAACTGGCATTAACGCAGGGAGGAAAAAGATGTGTGGATAAATAATGATGTATTCGTTATCATTCCTGCCTTAGTTAAATAAATTGCATTCTCTGTTTGGAGAAATGGATTTTCCATTGGAAGGTCAAACCTAAATACTAGCAGTGGATCTGTTGCTAGGCTTCTTTTATTTAACACAGTTAAACACACCAAAAAAAGATATAAAATAAAATAGAATAAAAGATGATTTGCAGCTCATGTACTGCTGCAATGCATATTCTTCCAGAAATGTACGTTTCCAGCTGTTGCTGGCAGCTACACTAAAGAATTACAGCTACATAAAACATTTTACAAAGTACATTGGTTGGACAGTTATGTTCTAGAAATGCTTGGTCCAGATGCAAATGTGTTTCCTCTGTTTTTGCAGTTAAACTTCAACCACATCAGATCAGATAACCCACAACGCTGATTATCACATCCTTTTATCCAGTCCTGCAGTCTAGGTGTGTTTGGTTTTCAAAGATAGGGGCATGCATCAGATGAAATGGCCTTAAAATTGGTGATATAAAAACAAGCCAAGCCAAACATGACAGTGAAACTAATGCTGTGTATGGAAAATAGCAACAGTTTGAGGTGACTGTTAGAAACACAGAGGAGAGTTCAATCATGTGGTGTGAAAGCCTGTTTCCAAAGGAGCTCACGTACATTGTGTTTGTCATGTTCACACTGCTGACGGGGTTAATGCACTAAGGAGCACTTCAAGAGCAGCTTTGGACTGGTGGCTGTCTAATGGACTCGTAGATGGGAACACTGATGTGGTCACAAGCAGAAATAGGGGGCCGATTTTCCTATGGCCAAGAGACACACTTTCCAGTCACATGTCTGATGTCTAGTCTTTACGCTGGTTTTAACAAAATTCCCTGTTTTTCATTATTGTTACACACTAACGTGACTGTTCACCATTTGATCTCCAGACCAAGGATATTAAATGTGATCAAATGATAAAGAAAAAAAATCACTCTCTAAAGCACTTTGCTCATCCATTGTTATTAAATTTGCTTGACAAATAAAGCAAGTTGGATTAATATTCCACCTTCACTAGTTTTTATATGCAATTTTGAAACATGGCTTGGGTGATAAGGCTTGGCTTACAGTCAGGGCTTCAGTTAGTCCCAGATGTCTGTTTAGTCCTGGGTAAGTGGAGACAAGTGAAGTGCTTCCACTTCAAATATCTTTACGGACCCAGCTTTGTGCACAGGGGCAGTCTAATGCCGAAACAGAAAAAAAGATTTCCTTCAAAACATGGAGTGTTTTTACTTTCTGTTAATTTTATGAATAGCAGTCACAAAACTGTTTTAATTAGCCATAAGCAAATAAAGAAGACAATATTATTTACTTAGCATACCTTCATTTTAAGGATAGTTAAGGTTAGCGGAGGTTGTGCTTGCAGGAAGCTAACAGGAAATTACCATTGACCGTCCCTGAAGAGCAAGGGTTGCTACGTGAAATCCAGTCACGCTGGTATGAACATGTGATGTATGATTTGTATGATACTGTGGATGCAGTATGGAAATAATTCCAGTGACTAGTATATTGAATTGAAAGCAGAGTGTTTGAACTTTTACCTAAATGGAGAAGAAATGAATGCTAGAAATGGGTCTAAGTTATTTGCCCATGTTGTCATTGCATTTAGTTAAAAAAGTGGCAGATTGAGGAGCTAATGAGACTGAATATATTTTACACAGAAGTGGTTAAATTAGTGTGCACTGGGAAGCTACAGTCGGCCAAAACTGACAAATACTCAACAAGAGAGTATGAAGAGTGACTCATTTAGAGACATTTGCTGGATATAATCAGCCAGATGGTTACTTTTTTTAATGCAATAAACACTTGAAAAATGAAAAATAAAAAGATCAAGACAAAATCTTAACAAACAAGATACGGCATTCAAACAGACTTTTGTAAGTAAACCTTGGGATGGATGGAAGGATGCCCACATCTAAACTTGATGTGAATGATGTGGAGACGAGGTGCTTTGCTGTTTTACAGCTATTCTGTTCGTCTTCTGTCATCACTGCTGTGACCCTTTCCTGATCCATATTATGTGTTACATGCTCTCATAACTTTCCAGACCATTGACCTTTGCTAGATTGCATAACTGCATAATTTTCTCAGCCAAATACAGCTTAATTCATAAAATAATTATTTTGAACTCTGCCACATTAAGTGTTGCCTCTTTATACAATTCACACACCCCATCATCACTGAAATTTTGACTTTCTTTTAATTTTAGTTAATGAAATAGGGCAAAAGTTGCTGTTTTTTTTTTTAACAAAGAAGCATAACCAAACACTTCAGATAAGAATTTTTTGCTTTATCTGAAACATGCATCAATGGATGTGCCAGAAAGCATGCTTTATTATTGTCCAAACATCTGGTCTCAATTATTAAAGCATTTACAACAGAAATATGTCAACACTGACACTGTGGTACGATACATGAGATTAGATCTGGCATTCAAGAGTTCATAGTGTTGAAGAGTTCAAAGGGATGACCATAAGAATCTCACACACACCCATGCGCAAAAGATCAGTGTATCTCGTCTGAATTAAGTCCCCAACCTCCATAGCTTGCCTTGCAAACTTGAAATGTTTTAAGGTCTAACTGAGGCCTAATTTAGTGAAAAATATAAAAACAATAGCGTACATGAGTAGCGTCATAAGTGCTTGGATTAGATGTGGCAACGCTGCTGCAGTTGTATCCAAAGTAACCCCAGTTACCTCATGTTGACACAATGGATTGCTACATCTGTTGACATTTTAAGCAAGAATGTGTGACAGAACACTCACAATTTAACGTAGGCAGATTCTTTTGTTTTCCCCTTTAATCGTTTGGAACTGGATTTCTATTTGCTGAGTTCCCAAAGCTGCATTGTATATTTTAGACTACTTAATTACTTTGGTGCAATATTTTGGTTTTTCTGCAATCATATTACATTATGTCAGACTGTTCAAAAAAACCTTCATGCATTCAGTTACTGTATTTGCTGTAAGTAGAGTTCATTAGCTGCTTTATAAATAATTAAATAGTTTAGTCATGTGGTTGGGTTAGGGATCTCACTGGTCTCACAGTCATAAAATGATTAATGGAACAAAAAGAATAACAAAAAACACACAATATGCTTCACAAATATATAGTCGAACTAAAAGATTATAGAATGACTCAAATGCATTCTATGAAATAATGCATTCTAGCACTGTTTACAGTGTAGATTAACATACATTTTACAGCTTCAGAGTAATGACTTCTTTGCCAGTGAGATCACACATATTGAAAAACATTACTCCATGATCAATCATGTTTGCTAAGTTTTTCATGCCTCTCAGTCACGAAAAGGCAAGATTTCATGATTCCACCAACATGATAAGAGACAAAAATATTGTGTAATCTGATTCACTGCTTTTTTGTTATTTAAACTGTGCAATAAAAGATACTTTAAATCAATTATTTAAGACATGCTGCATGCATGTTTAAAAAAAAAAAACATATTTATTCATATACAGTTCCATGATGGTTCCTCCTCCTTGGGTTTCTGCAGCCTGAGGTATTCATTGAGCATGCGGTTGGTTGGGGCCATCTTCCTGATGTATTCATGGATGTTCTCTGTTTCATCCTGGACTCTGGTACCGACACTCACCAGTCCCCGGCCTCCTTCCTTCCACTTAGCGTACAGCCTCAGGGTGCTGGACTTGGGGTGAAACCCTCCATGCATGGTAAGGAGCTTCCTTGTCTTTATGTCAGTGGCTTCTATCTCCTCCTTTGGCCAGCTTATTATCCCAGCAGGGTACCTGATCACGGGCAGGGCGTAGGTGTTGATAGCCCCGGATCTTGCTCTTACCATTCAGCTGATTTCTCAGGACTTGCCTGACCCTCTGCAGGTACTTGGTGGTTGCAGCTTTCCTAGCAGCCTCTTCATTGTTCCCATTTGCCTGTGGGATCCTCAGGTATTTGTAGCTGTCTTCTATGTCTGCAATGTTGCCTTCTGGTAGTTCGATCCCCTCAGTTCTGACTACCTTTCCCTCTCTTTGTTATCATCCGACTACACTTCTCCAGCCCGAACGACATTCCAATGTCATTGCTGTATATCCTGGTGGTGTAGATTAGTGAATCAATGTCTCGTTCACTCTTGGCATACAGCTTGGTGTCATCCACGTACAGGAGGTGGCTGACAACTGCTCCGTTCCGTAGTCGGTATCCGTAGCCAGTCTTGTTAATGATCTCTCTGAGAGGGTTCAGGCCTATGCAGAACAGCAGTGGGGACAGAGCATCTCCTTGGTAGATCCCGCATGTGATGGTGACTTGTGCTACGGGCCTGAAGTTGGCATCTAGTGTTGTATGCTACATCCCCACTGAGTTCTTGAGGAAGGCTCTTAGGGTCCTGTTGATCTTGTTTATCCTCTGGTATTCTTGCCAATCCCATTCTGTGCCCCACTCATATATTGATCCTTGTGCCTGTTCATCTTAGCCACTATGATGCCTGACAGGAGCTTCCATGTGTTACTGAGGCAGGTTATTGGCTGGTAGTTGGATGGGACTGGTCCCTTCTGGGGGTCCTTGAGGATCATGACTGTCTGGCCTTCGGTTAGCCATTCAGAGTATATAGTATATACTATATACTCTAGTATATATATATATATATATATATATATATATATATATGTGTGTGTGTGTGTGTGTGTGTGTGTGTGTGTGTGTGTGTATGAAGAAAAATCTAAGTTTTGGCAAGTCAACGGAATTAGTAATTAATATGGGATTATCTTGATGAAGTACAAGCCTTCCACCCATGGACTGGGTGGCAGGGGTCCTTCGTGATATACAATGCTGTGATTCTGCCTCTGTTAATATATATGTCCTCTAAAGAAAAGAAGCTGCCATTAAACATTTTGGAGGCCATACTAGATAATTATAGAGGATAAATGACATGACGCTCCACCACACAATGATAAAATGAAGTCAAGTTGCACCAAGGCCAGCCTGCTTAAGTTATGAAAAGCAGCCATTGATGAGCCTTCTTTATGATACTGTCTGTATTTATGGCCCTTGTGAGGTTAGTGGAAATTTGCAGATCCAGGTATTTGACTATTGTCACCAGCTCAGCTTCTCCTGTAATAAAGAAGGAATGAGGTGTGTGAGCTCTCCTCTTAAAGTCTACCACCATCTCTTTTGTGTTCCCCACATGGATGTATAGATTTTTTGCATCACACAAGCTAAACCTCTGCACCTTGTAAAATTTTCACGCTTCACCTAACCCTAACACCAAAAGCCTAATCCATTGTAAGATTTTTTTTAACATTATGGTACTTTTGGGTGAAATAACAGCTGCATCAATACTTTAAAAAAATGCTCATTTTTAGTGAACTACATAAAATTATAAGTAATATACACCAAAAAGTAAAATTTAACAAAATATGTCACAGACGTGATGTAAGTGAAGCCTTTTTTTTCCAGGCCTGAGGGATCTGAGAATACAGAGGATGTGAACCCCAAGGAACTAAGTCACTAGATAGCACAGTCGTCTCTTCTCACTAGGGACCCACACCAGGAGATTTCCCACGCTTGGAGCATTGTGTCATTGCCGTTGCACTCCCTCACTCATGTCCGTCTGTTCTCACCCACTCATTTAATATATTTGGTATAAATCCTCTCCTCCTCTTCTCACCCCTCTATATTCTGCTGCTGCTGGATTTATTCTCTATCACAACAAGACATTAAAAGCCACATTTTTTTCCCTCCATATCATATAAAAAATTCACATACTAAAGAAGTAAATGAGTAAATAGAGCAAGCTTCAGTTTATGAGCTTGGTGGAAAAGATCATTTATTAAAATGCTATCCTTCTAAAAGACAGTTGTACATTGCACATTTCAGAAATGCAGGCAGACAGAAATTTGTTTTCCTGTTATGTGAGGGATCAGCTAAGAAAGAAAAAACAAAAAAGCTGCTAGGAGGACCAGGCCACACTGAGGTGCGTCTGCACAGCACATGTCTCGTCCCTATGGGAAATAGTGAAGAATGTGCACTTTGGGTCCTCTTCTCCATATTTGCTCTTCTTAATGGCTGCTAAGGGGTTTCCTAAACATACAGCCAGGACACTGTGTGTTTAGAGCACCTATTTTAATCTCAAGGTCACAGGGTTCAGTACAGCCATATGCGATGAAGATGATCATGGCTGGTGATATGATGAACATACAGTGTGTTCTCTTGCGTACACACTGGCTCTGTTAACATTCAGGATGTAGCTGACAGTAAGGACATGGAGCACATGTTGCCTGCATCCTTATTTTCATGTTAATTTCTGCTGGTCACACGTGAAAATCTACAACAGTAACAAAATGTACAATTATATTCTACACATTATACACACTAAAGTCATATTTACCTAACCACCACCCCCTCCTTATTCTTTTAATGTCCTCTGCTCAAGAAGTGACGTTTTTTATTTTTTTGAGATGTGTTACAAGTGACAATCCATGACTGCATGCTCTGGTTTATTCACAGCTCTACACTGCCCCCTGCTGCTGAGAAATTAACCTGCATTCTGCGAACCTTGTGAGACTCTCTTACTGTGTCCAGGCCTACGAGATGCAGGTATCTGCTTCAAACAATTACTTCTATTCAAAGACAACTACAAACCTTGACACTGTATTAGCAAACGATATTTGCTTTTCTTCTGCCACATAACAAAGGAACAACCCACTCCTCCTTAGCAGAATTTATGATCTGGCAAACCCGTTTATCTGGGTCACAATTCTGGTATGACAGACTGAAGAGAGGGGTTTTCACCCAAGCCATAGATCCAGATGATGAAAGCTTCTGATTGAATGGTTGACAAGCGGACAGGAATAGAGCTGGGAGCGGCAGAAGAGTTCACTTCAAAGATGAAAGAATACAGCATAAACAGCATAGTTACTGGCCAAAGTGACACTTTTCATCATTTTTAACAGTCTGTTTTACTTCAGTACAGACTGTACTTTTTGTACGTTATAACTTCAATCTGCTCTGTGCCTGGCTAACAGACCAAGAACAGCACAATCAAGAGTGACCCATAGACTGGTTGTAGCACAAAGTTTGCACACTGCTTCCACGTGACAACAGCGCTCACTGCAGGCAGATGGGTAGTCTTTGGAGTGGAGCAGACAACAAACAGGCTACCTCAGCTGGGCCATAAATCCTGCTTTAGGAGTGTTTGCCACAAGGTCATGGATAACATCTTTGAGCTAGCAAGTGTCCTAAATTAACCACCTTCTTCCTCACAAGTCCCGTCGCACTTCTGCAATACAACTTCACGAAACGACAGTTAGAACTGCCAGGATGATTTCTGAGGCTTTGCAGCGAAGCCTGAGCAACTATGAGGCCAAAACGTCTGAGCTTGAAGTGCAGCTAAAGGGCCAGACACTCTGAAGACAACCTCTTCAAGCAAGAGTCTGACATGCATGTAAAAGTGCGGGAGGCTCCTACAAAAAAAGGGGACAAGTCAGCCATATTACTATACACAGTAATGTGGAGGACAAACTGAGACAGGAGGAAAAAAACACAGAAGCTAGAGGAGGAGAAAAAGAAAGCTGCAGAAGCAGAAAGACAACAGTGATGAATAAAAAAGGGGGTATAATAGAAAGATGAGGCAAATAAGAAAAAGAAAGCAAAAAAAAAAAACCAGTCAATAGTTGCATGTGGAAAAAAGACAAGGCCGCAGACCTTTTGGCTCCAGCTAGATACCAGTAACTCATCTCCCTTCCTGGTTTATCAACTTCTTCTCATCTTTTCCACCTGTGGTTCATCCCTTTCATTCATACCACTCCACAGATTATCCTCAACCATTCCTCTATCTCCCACACTCCCCTCCTCTTTCCATTCTCTGTTACCCTCTTCACCATTATGCCTTTGCATTTCCTCTGTCTCTCTCACACCCTCTTTTCCTTTCTCCACAATCCCACCCACATCTCCTTTTCTTTGCATCCTCCATCCACCTTCTTCTACTTACCCCTGTGTTGCTCCTCTCCCTCCCACTCTCAGTCAATCAGTAAACCAACCAAACGCACTTTATTTGTCTCCGTGTGGCAGTGCAAACACTGCTGTTGCTTTGTATCTCTGTGAACCAACCAGAACTTGGTGCTGTTAAAATTAATTCTAAAAGTTCATATTTAGTTGTAATGTTTGGATTGTAAATCAATTGGCCCAGGCTATCAAAACATAGATGTGAAATATCAAAACTATTCAACAAATCAGCTTTTGTGGCTTAGAAAAGTTAAGATGTGAAAATTTTACTTCATCACATCAGATATTGTAACATTAGTGAGGAGATGACCAATTGTCCTAAGTGCGTGAGTTGAGTTGGGGGTTGAAATTCCTAAGGAAGGGATGAAAAGACTTTAAAACATCTGTGTTTTCAGTCCAAATTGGGAACACTGGCATCTATGAAAGCCTGTCCTTTCTACTTTGAGTGCAGGTCAACAGCTGATTCTTGTCCTGGTGAAGCCGCTCTGGGTATTTGTTTTCTCCTATGTAGAGATATAAACATCCGCACTGCGCTGCATGACATACATTACGTAGTCTAGCTTGTGTTTTGTCCCTGGGATGATGGGCTGAACAGCTTTTTCTGACACACCCACACAGACTCACACACCAGTACCTACTCTTTAACTCCCACCACCAACTGGAACACAAACTTGGGGTTACCAGGATGGGCAGAGAACATCGCACTTAAGGTAGAAATGGAAGAAATGGACCAAAACACACATAATGAACACTAAAAGCATCCAGTTATCCAAACGGAGCCTTAATTAGGTGAGCAAAGGGGCATGAAAGATAACCTCAGACATCTAGGGAACAGAATGCCTGGTAAAACAGCTTTGTTATTCCCCATGTGACTCAGGTTAAATATCCTGGACTCCCCATCAGAGTCTACACCTGAAGAAGCCTGTCAGATGTGAGGTCAGATATCTTTATTAACCAAAAAGAAAAGTCCACCTGCCTCAAGCGCTGAAGACTACCATGACCTGGGTTACTGAGAGCCTACACAGACAAGAAACTTGCCCATTTCACTTTTATATTGCATATAAATTTAAATAATTCCCTGCTACAAATTTCCAGAATGCAAATAACAGTTTATTACAACCTACAATTTTTGCATTTTCATAGTGAAATGTACACATAATAGAATTCCAAATATAGTACATAATTAAACCTTTTAGTGCAGCTAGTAAATGATGTAATCACAAAATGAAACCACTAGATGGCAGTGTAGTTTCACAATTACACCACCGGGCCAATTTGTTTTACAATTCTATTACATAAAGAAGTATAAATTATAACAAGTAACGTACAGTAAGCTACTGCTGTACAAAAAAAGTCAGATTTTGTCACAATAAAAAAGTAGTTGAATAATTTAAAAGAAATCGGTTATCATCACTACATTGTCATTATTTCTAATTGTGACAGAAAAGAGAAAAGAAGCTAGAGATCAGTTTTGTGTCAACATTTTTCTTTTGGTGCACAATCAATGCTTTTTATGAACATGAACAATTAAACAATCTACATTTGTGCTTTATCTTTGCAGTCTTTTTGCTATTTATACTGTGAGTGCTTTGTCCGAGAACACTTTTTAACCTTATACAGCAAGTGCTTGAATTACATTTCAATATTAATTAGGCAGTTAATCAGACTAAGCTAAACTGGCTGAAACTGGCAGAGGCCTAGCGCTCTGTTTCCCTGTCAAGAAAAACATTTCCTCCCACGAGGATTGTGGCCACTTGGGGTTTAAGCCATCCACATTCCAAATCATGTATTTCCAATGAACTGGGTGGTGGCAGAAAAATTAGAAGGAAATCTTGTAGATAAAAGTCCTGCAATGTAGTGACCCATCTATGCTAGAAATGCACCAACACTTTCCCACAACTTGCAGTTAAACAACCGTTACTGTAACTGAGTGGGGTGAAAATTAGTTTAGCAAATGATGACCAATTTCAGTGTGATTTACTTACTGTGATTTACTGTTTTTGACTTTTTTTTCAAAATGAGACACTGACAACGATGAATCATGTTGTCTGTTTCCAGAGAACATTCAGGCAACATTTCCTGTTGTTTGCATGGCAGCTCTTACTAAGATTAACCATTGTTGACCAACTTTTACCATACAGTAAATAAAAGGGGACCAATGATCATACTTTCTGCATCTATTTATATTCTTGGACGATAATCAGCTGAATTTGTTATAATAAAATAGAAGGACCTATTACTCATAATAAAACTCAAAAACAATAAATCCATCCTGAACTAGGGGCACTTAAGAAGTAGGAAATGACAAAAGAAAAGGTGGCGCTGTGAGGCTAAGCTGGCTAAGCTAAAAATGTTAATCTGGTGCCCCCACAGTCTCTAAAACAATAACAAAACAGTCCAATTTGAAAGCTGTTCCCCCTTGAGTTTCACTCCACCTTTTAGGAGCTGGCAGGTGACCTTTATGGACAAGACGTTTGAGAGATAAATTGTAAGCTAACGCTAGCTGATAACTTAACTACAGCATTAAGATGTAGGTCCAGTATACAGACACACATATGTATAAATTTTTGCTATGTAACAGTCTAGCTGAAACACAAGAATGTCACTCACCAAAACCGGATCACAAACATGACAGAAAGGTCCAGTGCCTATACTTATCAACCACATCTTGACTGTAGTCCAAAATAGCATTTTGTGCAGTTCCTCAAGTGCAGTTTTTTCCATTCAAACTGGCTTCTTTTTTCATTTTTGTAGGTTGCCCATGTGCAGAATCTCACAAACGAGAGAGCTTAACTAATCTGAATATGAGGTTACTTTGTTTTGGGACCTTTTTTGTTCCTGGGTCTGTTCAATGTTAAAGTAGAAGTTTTTGTCTAAGAGCAGAGTGTTTAAAGCAGTGTGAAGTCTGAAAAAGTAATTGCTTCCTAAACATAATAACTGCTTTTGCCATCCTGCAAGAGTTTGCGTTATCTAGCAATGAGTCCTTTTTTTACTTACTTTCCTTACTGTACTTTGTATAATTGGTTTTATTCAGCCACAGTGGAGAGTTTTTGAACATCAATGACCTGCTTAAGAACTTGCAAAAGTATCTCAATCAGATTTAAGCTTTATCTAATTGAAGGACTTTGACTAGGTCTCTCGAAAACATTTGTTTTGGGGTCTTTTAGCCATTCAGAGACAGTCTTGCTGGTGTGTGTTGATCATTCATCAGTCTTTGTACATAAACCAAGTGTGCTTGAGCTTCGGGTTACAAACTGATGACCGGACATTCTCCTTCAGGATTTTCTGGTAGGAACAGAATTCATAGTTCCATCAGTTATACCAAGTCCTCCAGGTCCTGAAGCAGCAAAGCAGCCCCAGACCGTCACACTACCACCACAATGTTTGACTGTTGGTTTGGCATTCTTGTTACGAAATGTTGTGTTAATGTTACAATAGACGTAAGGGGACTCAAAACTTCCAAAAAAGTTCAGCTTTTGTCTTCTCAGAATGTTCTTTTGGCGGAGGCTTGAGAGGCTCTTGTGAGACGAGGCTTTGTGTTCTTTTTGGTCAACAGTGGCTTTCACCTTGGAACTTGGAACATTTTTGCCCAGTCTCTTTCTTGTGGTGGATTCATGAACACTGGCCTTAACTGAGGCAAGTAAAGCCCGAGGTTCTTTGGAAGTTTTTCTGAGTTTTTTTGTGATCTCCAGATGATCCAGTCTTGGAATAACTTTTGGTAGGCTTGCCACTCATAGGAAGGTTTTCCTCTTTCCCCCGTTGGTAGATAATGACTTGTTGTTCACTAGAATCTCAGAGCCTTAGAAATAGCTTTGTAACACTTTCTTGACTGATAAAGAAATTTTGTTTCCCATCTGTCACTTTAGATGATGGCATGTTATGTTGCTTTTTGAGATATTTTAGCCTACTTCACAACTGATTTCTTGATTCAACAGGTCTGGCAGTAATCAGGCCTGAGTAAGGCTAGTGAACTGAACTCGCCAATATATCTGGGCAGTCACAGATCATTCACAATTTAACAAGGCGTTAGCGATTACTTTCAGAGCAGTTGAACATATTAAGCCATTACTTTTCTCACACAGGGCCAGATAAGTTTAGATATCTTTTTCCTTAATAAACAAGATTGGCACATTAAAACTGTATTTGTCTTGCTTGCTTGCTTAATCTTTTACAAAATATTATTGAATGATCTGAAACACATGTGTGACAAATGTGCATAAAACTAAGAAATCAGGAAACAACAATGGTTTCTCTATAATATTAGCATAATTCCCCATAACTTCAAACCAAAAATTAAAACCAATATCCATCTTTGCTTTCAAAGAAGCTTATTCGATTAGTCTTATACATCAACCAGTTGTTGTTTCAGACAATTATTTTATATAATATCAATAAAAGCTATATGTAGCCTAAAAAGATAAGCTTGTTAATGATGCAGAGGTAAACCGATTACTTTGAGTCCTGCTAGTGAAGGTCCATCAAATCTTTTCTAATAAAACAAAATGGAATAAATGGGTTTCTAAAACACTTTGGCTTTAAGTGCACCATATAAATAAAATGTACTTAGTTTCTTACTAATATGTATATCTTTACATATTATATCCATACAAATGTTGTTTTGGGGTATTTTCAACTAAGGCCATTAATTCAAGCTTATTTCTGCCTTGATAACTGAAGATATACTTCTGGATGTCCACTGCACTGTTCACAACATGCCAAAACGTACAAACCCCCCTAACCAGTTTTACAGATGGTCATTGCTATGCTTAGAGCTAGATAGAAATGTCAAAGGATTACTATGGAGAAGGGGGCGGCATTATGCTATATTCATATGGATCAGGTCTGTGGACCAGCTGTTGTCCACCTAATAATGGCTCCACTCTGCACTGATGACATATGAATACACAAACTAGACATTCAGACACATTTTGTACAGTGGACCGTACCAAAGCAATCATAACGACAGTATTTATCATTTTAATGAGAACAAATTATATAACCACCATCATAACCAGAGTCATTATTACCTAACTACTGCAGACTCTGGATGGCATTGCAGCTCTTTTTCCTGCGGTTTCTGTTTATTTGGTTAACAGGCAGCAGTGGTTGCGCTCTAAACTGGTAGCAGCTTCGTTGTCATTTATTTCCTGATGTTGATGTTGGGTGCAAACAGTGTCTATGGTAATAATAAACTTTTACAGCTCCTGCTGTTGCGTTAATGCTGTCATCATCTCTTGAGCTTCCTATTTGCTAGAAAACTCCTTCCCATTTACACACTATGGGACAAAAGCTAGAAGCAGGGGGGTGCTGTCATTGTCTGAGTTCTTTATGATACATTTTAGAGCAGAGCAGTTTCCTAGGTGAATAACAGTTGTGCACAACATTAGCTGCAGAGTTCGTCATGACAGAGGGCAAATATATCATTGTTACCTCTACACCAGATAATATGAATGATTAAACATCCATACTCTGGGTATTTGCACAACTATGAGCAAACTTTGCCTGACCACATATTGACATTTGATGACTCGTCTATGTCACTAGACTAAATAAGACACTTAAAGTACCCATCAGCTTTTACAATGGGTGATATTTTTTCCCATCGTGCTGTTGTTTAGCAAATATAATTTGAATATAAATAATCTTATAGAAGTAATTTTAAACCATGATTTTGTTCAGTAAGAAAAACACATTTAAGAAATAGTCACAGTTTTTCAAATAATTTAATTTATTTGGTATGTAGAAAAAAAACCAGTCATATAAATATTATAGTATAAATTAAACTGCACATTATTTTCCATATTCGATTAAAAATGCAATATATACATACAGGTAAATACATAAAAATCATAAAGGACCACACATGCCCATACAAATACATACAGTGAACAAGTTTGACAGACATTGCATGTCACAACTACAAAAGTTTGCCTAATGGCTAAGAAAAGTGCATTTTCCAAATGTGCTGGCCTCTTGCTTGATTGTCACTCAGTCTGTTTAGTAGAACTCTTTCTTTACTTTGCTTTCCAAACTCTAGCTGTATCGACAGCAGTCCATTTTCAGGCATCAGCCTTCAGCTTTCCTCCATTTTCCTTTTTTTTTTCATTGTGTTGCCATCTTCAAATCTACGCCCATCCACAGCTGCTCTCATGTAGCACTCAGCATCTGTACCAGTATTAGCACACGCTTCACGATGAAGCACCTTGTGCCAGACTTCCCTTCCGTTCTCAAATCTTAAGGCGATCGCTAACAAATCCCTTTTAGGCTCATCGAAAGATTTCAAGCCTTCTTCTCCTGTTGGGGCAGATTTCTGGCCTTGGTGCTTGGCTTGGCTTGGCACACCAGATCTCTGTAGGCTGGAGAGCGGAGAAAGCGTGGATAGCAGTCTTTGGCCATGAGCATGTAGATCTTGTGCTGGGCCATGTCGAAACAAGAATGTGTGGGGACCAGCATATTGGCTTTGGTGATGTCACGGGTTTCGTGGTCAATATTAATCTACAAAAAAAAAAGGACACAAGATATTAGGTTGAGTTTCTTTTTGACCACTTATGGCTACGTCTTCTTTGAGATTTGGCATTTACTTACCTCCCGGGGAGCTTCGCTGCCGATAAATTCATCATAGATCTTCTTAGCCTTAGAAGCTAGCTTGGCAGGGCACTTGATATGTTTGTATTCCTCACAGGCAAAGTAGAATGCAATGTTCTCCTCGCTGAACTCAGACATAAGGAAGGCTGTGAAGGCATACAGTCCATCTGCAGAAATAGAGGAAATGTGATTACTCGTTGCACATAATGGACCCAGAGTGGATGAATGTGTACGTGTGTGCATCCACACAATTTACCCACATTTGAATGCACTTTTTTTTTTGTGAAAATGGCATAGAACAATAAAAGAAACAAACTGAGACTTTACTTACATTTGCTGGAAATAAGTTTTTCAAAGGACTCTTTCCACCTTAGGCATTCCTCCAGGGTTGGCCTGAAAACAAATGAAGCATTAGTTTCAATTAGATTCAAACTGGAATTTTGACCAAACACACAATGGCAATAAATGCACCCTGCAGTATTATATTGTATATGTGAGCCTTACTTATTTTTCCCTATTTTGCAGCAGGATAGATTCCAGTTGGGGATCTGCAAAACACTTCCCAGCCTTGCCTTCAGCTCCTTGGCCCTAAGAGAAACAGAAAACAGATTATTTACATTTTTCACCAAGACCTTGATGGCATACCTATTGACAAGCCGTCTAGATTTGCATAACCTAAAACTTACATTGTATTTTAGCTTCTCAGATGCTCACATGCAGATGTACAGTGATAAAGAAAAAGCTGTTCTCTATCATCTAATCCAAATCCCCAAACATCAGTGTTTGCAAGAAGCTTAATATACCTTTCCAAGCAGCAGGTAGGCAGTGATGCTAGTCCTTTACACATAGCAGCAGGTTGGAGCTGGTAGGGGTGGTGTTTCGGTTTTGTGGTGCTCAAATTACTGTTCAGTAAAGCTCAGTATGGAACGAGATTGTCTGTATCTGAAGAGAGTGAGTACAGAGGCTTTATAGTTCAACCGCCCCTGCCTGTGATGTGTCATCAGCCACCTCAGCCAATCACAAAGAGGGAGAGAGAAAGGGAGAGAGAGAGAGAAAGTATATGCAAGGACAAGGCTGGGAAATTACTGTTAGAAGATAAATGCTACTGATATTCTCCACTTTGTTTTTCTTGTATTTCCCTTAACCAGCCACAACCAAAACAAACCACTCTGCCTCTTCCATGAACAACCCCAAAACAAAACAAAACAAAGCAAAAAACATCAGTGTTCAAGTAGAAAAAACACATCTGGTGTTGGTGGCGGTGAGCTCATGGATTTATTTAGTGCTAAGAGAGCACTGGTGCTTGTGAAATTCGTTTTTATTGACAGCCTTTAAAATAGTCTTGGGCAAGGGAACACACATTTTAACATGACAATTCATATAATACAACAGGCTTCAAGGTCAAATGAAAAAAGCGTTTTATTTTTGTGGGTCTCTCATAGGTCTTATCACATCCTTGCGAGCTGTGGCTCTTCCCTAAACCTGTGTCATATTAAGTCATTAGGGCAGATTGCCACAGTGGCAATCTGTCATTCATGTGATGGTCATTCAAAGAAAATTCAAAGAAGAACAACACACTATACCTACACTAAACATATCCAAGTTCAGTGAAAGCAGAATCCCAGCAAGAAATCTCTCACAATCTGATCACTTCATACAGCATGTAATCTTGATATACAGCTCTGTTGTAAACTCCATCAGACTAAACATCAAGTCCACTATATAACAGACTTTGAAATAAAATAGGTTGCTAAATGCAATGATAATAATAATAATAATAATAATAATAATAATAATAATAATAAATAAGCATGGCACTGCACAGGTGACTGCCAGCATCACAGAAACTCTTTTGCACATCACTGGGTTTAATTTGACAGTAAAATGTTCAACTGGCATTTGTCCTTTTAACATTTTGTGTTGTCAAATTGATTCTCGACACCTCCTTTGTTTTTTTTTTTTTCCTGATTCAATGCCCTCTAGGTGCAAACACAATCACACTTTACACTCTTTATGAGGCAGATAAAGGTGTTCATTCCAGGGCATTATGGGAAGGAAATGTGATATTCACTCTGTTTAATTATATTTTCCTGAAAGCAGGGTGGATGTACTGCCAACTGCAGGACACAATAAAGCTGAAGCTAGACCGTTTCCCATATGGCAAGCTGGGAGTTGCTTATCTGGGATTTGTTTGTCATATTCATATTACAGTAAAAAAAAAAAAGGACAGGCACATAACTGGTGTTATAACTAGAACCAATAGGACAAATATCAGAATCTGGGTTTCCTCCTGACAGTTGGAACTTTGTAATGTGCTACTTATGTAAGGTTACAGCCATGGGCGTTTCAAGGAACTCAGTACCCACAAGGGCAGTGTGATAAATGCAATAGCCTCTGCTGGTAACATCCCTCCCCCTAGGATTAAAAATCCCACTGTGGTGACTGTCACTTGTGAATTCCTAAGAAACAGCTAGATTCACCATAACAGTATTTTAAACCACTTCAGATAAAATCCATTATACAAAGAAGGATATTCAGCTTCCAAGTGTTTTTTTGTTTTGTTTTTTTTACTGTTGAACAAGGAATCACATATCAGCCTGGAATCGTATTAGACCTATTAAGCTGTTACATGCTTAGAATGAACTGATAAATTAAGGTACAGCATCAAGACATGACATACATGAGGTTAACCTGACAACTAATTAATAATTCTACAGTTCCTTCTCTGAACAACCCCAACAATTAATTCATGTGACATTTTTTGAAAGAGTTAATAACTGTAGTTATTAGCAAAAGCAGAACAGTGATACATAGCTATGAACTACTGAACATCAGCAGGACTATACACTGATCACTCTGTTCAGGGCAAACACATGGGACCTGTGCAGTTGTCCTGTGATGTCTGGCACTGGGTTTGAACCTTTGCGTCCTGTGCAATAGGTCCCGGGGGGAGTCTGCTGGCTGACTCAGTGACATGGGCTCTTTGTTGTACTCCTGAACAGTGGAGCAGGGTACACTGCCTGGCCGTGGGGCAGCCACTGCCATTGGGGAGTGCTGTTGCCATATGTGGGTGTGCTTAGTCTTTGAAAACCTTTAGGCGGGTGGCACACGTCAAAACAATATGTATAGGGTGGGCCATTTATATGGATACACCGTAATAAAATGGGAATGGTTGGTGATATTAAAGTCCTGTTTGTAGCACATTAGTAAATGTGAGGGGGCAAACTCCTCAAGATGGGTGGTGACCATGGTGGCCATTTAGAAGTCGGCCATTTGGATACAACTTTTGTTTTTTCAAATGGCCCACTCTGTACATAAATGCCAGGACCCATGGCTTCCCAGCTGGCAGCTTTATACAAAATCAATTTGTATTTTTTTTTTAAGTGACCTTTTGGTCTTACATGAATGATGACTCTCAGATGCAAAGGCATAATGCGGCTCAGCAATTGAAAATTGCCTGCCAACAATAATCTGCATTATTATGCTCCTTTTCTTACAGTAAGGCAGTGCTTTCAGTTGATAGCTGATATCTGGAGAAGCACTATCTGGACTATCTGTTTGGCACAATACAAATGACCCATAAGACATTTTAGTCCAAGAATATCCCTAAAAAGGAAATAGCGCAAACCACGCTGCCTTTGATACAAACACATTTTAGCATAAGCATTCACAGTGTGCCAGGGCCAGGCAGCACTGATTAGGTTAAGTCAGCTGATACTGAGGGGACTAATTTGGCTGGGGAGGATTTAACTGCGCCATTTGGTGCCATCAAAGAACAAAGGTTTGCCTGAGAAGCCTGGGGGAACCCGGCTACCCACTCACCTACTCATACAGTCACGGTGATGTCAGCACAGCTCTTATCAATCCTGGTGACAAAGCCGGAAATGAGACAATGTAAGAGACGGTGTGAAATATGACTATGACTGACCAAAGGCCATTTTTGGAAGTTGGGTAGTCACTGTCCTTGGAGCTGGCTGATGCTAGTACTTGATACTGAAAATTATTCTGACTATGAAAGGTTTCTTGCTAATTGTGATGACTATTACACAACTGTTCCAGCCAAACAAGGATTTAACTACTATGTGCTTCTGACAAAAAAAGCAAGAAAGTGCTCCGAGCAGTTAAAATGTTTTTGCCTCAGCTTTCTGTTGCTTTTTACAGCAGCAAACTGAGGCATTTTAATGGTTATAAGTCAGGTCAGGAGAATCATATTCACCAGAACATGTTAATGTTTCATACAATAGTTTTCAGTGTTATAAATAAAGCACAGATGTGATGCTGAGATAAAGCTGCGAGAGAAGGCGTTAACATCTGATTTCCCTGAAACTCTTTTGGTGAATTTAATTTAACCATGAGTTTGGATCATCTGTCAGCTAGCAATGCCTTCGAGCTTCGTTCCTTTGTTTCACAACAGCACCATATTTATATTCTTTATAAAGTGCTGGTCATTTTTTCCTGTTGTTAAACTGCTACAGCTCAGACTTCCTGTCAGATAAAAAACAAACAAACAAACAAACACTAATGCTCACAGAATGGAGACTGCACAGACACTTTTCTCAGAAAGCCCCCGGGTGTCGTTACCCAGTAGTCAGACTTAGAAAGAGTGTTAGTTTACAAGTGATTTAAGAGAGTTCTTTGATCGCACAAAAGGTCATTTGATATATCTGGGGGGGCTTTAGCTTAATAAAAACACAGGGTAAATGACTGAACATTTCTGCTTCAGAGCAATCTCAGAGGAGGTTATCACTTCTCTTCACTGTTTATGTCCTCTGTAGGCTTTGAATTGATTTCAGCTACTATATTATGATATCATGATTTACCGGGTGTATTGTAATGGTGTAAGAATAACATGCATTCATCATGCTCAGTACAATATCAAATGCAAGTCATTTGATATTGTATTGAGCATTTTTTTCTTTTTTACTTTTCGTGTGCTATTTCATGGCATGCAGTCTTGAGGTATAGCTGCCTATTATATCTATTCATGTGACATTTAAATGGTGTAAAGGTTAGTAGTCAAAATGGATATGATGTGCTATTTATGCATATCCTATAAGAATGATGTGCTATTATTTTCACCTGGGATTCAGTGAGAGGCAAATAGCTGACAGTAAGTCAAATCTTCATTTCAAGCAGAGCAGAGCTATTCAGTGGATGCACAATATAGCAACAGAAATTTTTTAAAACATCTTGCTTTGTTCCCTTTTCCTCAACAGCACACTCTGCCTCAACAAACAGGACAGCCTCGTTACTTTGGAGACAAAATCTTTATTCAGAACAGTACTTATCATTTGGCTGTGTTATGACAAAAGACAACCAAAGAATTAAACATTTTCAAGATTCATGCCTCAGTCCTCAATCAAAATGAGAAAAATATAAAGAGAATTTTTAAAACTTTCATTACAGTCTGGTTTTTGTTTGTTAGGATAGAATTTCTTGAAAGAGTTCTGGATTTTCTAGTTTATAGTTGTTACAGCTATTTAGTAACTTACCATGTAATTAGAAACTATTTTTAACCTTCCACAAAATCTGATATGAACCTCCCTGAGAAATGGAGCTACATGTCAAGTAGATGCATCCCACAGAGACTTGAATGGGACAGGATTAAGAGATGTTTTTGGTTACATTATAGGTTAGACTTAAATTGGGCTCGGGGTATGCCCCCTTTTGTTGGTAAAATGTTTTTGTTTTCGTAAAAACTCTGATGTATACTATGAGCAAAATTAAGACCAGTCTAAAGACCAGTCTAGTTTCAGCCTCTTGGTCTGTGACCAGGAGCTAAGGCTAGTTACTACTGGAACCTGGGGCTGAGATTAGGTTGAGGTTGGGCTGAGAAGCACAGGAGGACAGACTGAGGGAAAGTGAGCTTGGAAGGATCCAAGTATAACCATTAGATATACCACATGATAGTATCACATTGTCTCTGCTATGTTCATGTATGGGGTTTTTATTTAATCATTTTAATTTAAATTGCACACAAAAAAATATTTTTAGCTTTGATTGAATAAAAACTTACCCAGTGTGTACCATGCCTTCCACATTGCATAGCCTCTTTCTTAAGGAATTGTAATGTTTTCTTTGCTATACATATTTCAATGTTAAGATTATGGATTCAACTGATTAATTTCTGATTAATTTCTGAGGTGTTCTTTTTACAGCTATCAAACAAAGGCAAAGTAAAAAGGATGAATGAATAATGAATTAATGTGTGGTTATAATGTTTTTTAAAAGGTTACTCACACTAGAGTAAAAATAGGACAGCAATCTCCTTGTGACTAGAAAAAAAAAGGTGTTTGCCCAGTAACTGCACTGAATAATTTGCACTCAGCACCCAGTTGCAAGAAGTTGCACAGAGATTGAGAATGATGCATGCTGAGCCACTTTCAATCTCAAACTATCTTCTAACAATCTCTGTCTGACTCAGATTGACCGTCACAAGGGTTTGAAAAAACTCCTGTCTAATTCTTGTAGTGTCTTTACCTTACAATATAGTAAGCTTTGAGGCAACTGCTGTTGCGATTTGGCGCAGACTGATTGCTTACATTTTACAATACATTCGAGTCAGTCTGTGCTGATGAGTGCAACTCGCCTGAAATGTGCATCTTTGCAATAGAAGACTTGACTCAACTGGTTGTAAAAATCAGTGATGCTGAGCACCTATGAGGTTTTGATGTTAAATTGCCTTCCTGCGGCAACTACATCTCTATTTGTAAACAACTTTCTAAATTTCAGGTTCAAATATATGAGATCCTGGCTGTACTCAGGATTTGACTTTCTGTGCATGTAGAAGGCAACAGAAATGTGAAGTTTAATCAGTATCACAAACAGATCACATGTAATTGACAACTTGACCCAATTCAGACTGACTTTAGACTAACTGTCATAATGCTGTTTTATTACTGAAGACAGCACATGACTGTGATACCTGGTTCCCATCTTGGAACCAATGATTTGAAAGGCAACAAGATCAGAAATTGCACAAAGTCATAATAATTCTCTAGTGCGATTGTAGCATAAGAGCTGAGGCTGATGAGCCAGAATGTCTATGAGTAGAGGTTAACGCAGCTCTGGTCACAGGGAACAAAAATGGGAGTAAAGCCAACTTTGTCTACCCCAGTCAGAAAAAGAAAGCCATGAGTATTGATAGGTTTGAGGCATAAACCTATTCGCTGGAACGTTCAAGACGATTCTACTACACAGCAAGCAAGACACAAGCAGGCAAAGTTCTTTATGTTTCTCGTATACGAGGAAGACCAACTGGACAAACGCTCGACCCCAGTTGCTCTTGTCCGCTCCCTCGTAACACTGCTCTTTTATTGAGGTTACATGAATATACATAGGTTCATTAACATATGACGTATACATACAAACAAAGACTACCTTGCCTGTGCGTTGTGTAAGTATGTGTGTGTGTGGGGTCAAGATGTGACACCATAAAGGACTTCCCTAAACCTGCTGGTCTGGAAGTCCAGCAGTTCATTTAAACAAAAGGCACTTAGACTAAAACAGACATAGATATGTTTATCCTACCATAAAACAATAAAAGAAGGTACGACCTCTCCCATGCTGCTAGGATGTAGGTGTGAATGCCAGAACACTCTGGAATGCACACAAAGTCTTTGCTGACCACTAAGGATCACACATCCTATCACTACACAATCGATTATACACCTCTAAGTATATATGGTTAGATATTTCCCAATACAAATGACAATAATAAAATATAAATCCAACAAGTATGATTGTATGAGCAGTGTCTGTTGTAGTGAGTGGTGGTGGCAGAGCTGATTGCTGGAAGTGGGACTGATTGAGGAAGTGGATGCAGCTGGCGAGACTGTGCTCAGGTTGTGGTGCACCTGTCTCCACTCCTGCCATCAGGCACACACCAAAGCACAAGAAGGGACAAAGAGAGAGGCTACAGGCATAATACATGTTACTTTTGGGACTAATTAAATTAGAATGATGCATTAAGTGTATATTGTCTGCACATATGTTATTCTACTTGCTCCAATTACAAAATGTCTCCATGCATGCATGTGTTAGAAATAAATACAATTCATATGTATTGTGTCAAATCAGAATACTGAATACCACCCAGGAAATGCACCACAGGGCAGTCCTGATAAACCAGAACTGACATTTATCTTCATGAGTGAGTTTTAAATCAAAGGTCATATCTCACCTCTAGCTTGCTCAATCGTGTCTGGGTCAGAAATGTACCTGGGGCTAATCTAGGACACTTAAGTTGCAGGGCCTTACTTTACCTCTGCAAACAGCCCTGTCCATATTACTTGCTGGTCTTTTTACCCCGTGTAACCTAAAATTGCCAGTCATTTAACATCAAAGGCTATTCATCTTAAGCCTAGTGAAGATCTTTTGGTTTCATTCAGCCTCATATGTCGAGGACCAAAAGCTCATCTTAGACTCAGCATGCTCTTCTCACAGTTCAGTTTTTGTTGTTGCGATGAAAAGACCGCATTGAGATCATCGTATCTACATGAGCTGCTGCATTGCTGCCTTCACAATTACCATTGCCAAGGAGAAAATGAAAAATGACACTGTGGTCCAAATTCACCTACTAAAAACATGACCAGCAGGCAATAATATCTGGTTATTTCATAGTGAATTATACCCTGATGGAAATTCTCATAAGAAATCTTTTCATCTTTTCTTCACTAAGCTTCCATTAGCATAAAAAGTAGGTCAAGGAGCTAAAGAGATTCTTCTTATTCTTCTAATTAGGTTCACAGAGAGGCATACCCAAACTTTTCATCGTTTGATATAATTACGTGTTCAGGTTTAATTTTTCAATTTGAACAAAAGGCAGCTGAGAATGTTAAAGACACACCTGTGTTCTTGTCCATGTGTCTGCACGTAACATGTTGTGAAATTCACCTACTTTTACTATTATTATTATTAGATGATGTTACTTACCACATGTACAGCATCTGGACCTTGCATGACACCTGCAGTTTTTTTCCTAGTTGCTAACAATGGGGACCTTTCACGTGTCACGCTGTAATAATTCCCACCATCTGGTAATTAACTGTGAATATTTTTAGGAAAAAAATATTTTAGGGTGTAAAATTTAACTCTGTATTGACAAAAGAGCCCATAAAAATACAGATATAATATTCAAAATTAATTCATTATTATTTTGTGCAGTTGAATATTGTACCAATACACATGACAAAAAAAAATCATTCAGCACAGCTAGGCTTGCCTCTCAGCATATTGTTTGGGGACCACTGGTCTGCAGTTTGTGACTTTGGTGGTAATGTCATTGTCATCTTACAGCTAGCTATGGTTGGGACACTCGGTTGGATATTCTAGGTCCTCTACATTGTTTGTGAGTCATTGCTGTCCATGCTAGCAAAGTTGCTGTTGCAGTTGATGGATACCATGGTAGGTAATATATGTCTTGTATCCTCTACAAAGCGTAGCATAAATGTATAAAAGTGGTTGCCATGGGTGGTTTTCATTCTAATAATTTGGATTGCACTGTTGTTTCCACATGAAGCCTTAACCAAGGGTTAAATTGGCTTTGCTCTGTGGTGCTGATGGTAAATCACTTAAGCTGCAGAGTAAACACATTGAACAGCTGATGACACTTCAAACTAACTAAACAAGTTTTCTGACGTGTAAGCTTTCAGTGTACTGCCTGGCCATAGATGTTTGTGTCAGTGTATAGCCAAAAGTGAATCATTGTGTTGCTCCAGAATGACTTTACACCCAAGGAGCTGATGAATTCGTAGCAATCATTTTTCAAATAACAGCCCCACGTTTTCCTGCCTATCTGGTTGTTTGTGTTCACGGGCAGTTTGTGTTGAAGACAAGGTCAGATAAAAACTCCCCCTCCCTTCCCAAACATCCGAGTCTCAGGTCATTGCCAGTGTTTCCTGGCATTACATCCGTTTGTTTGTTTGTTTGTTTTTTTTTTTTCAGAAGGTCCATCAGAGTGGTGACTCAGTAAAGAGCGGAACAGGAGAGCAAAAAGCCCATGAATGGAAATATTTAAACAGAAAGATGAATTTCAGGGAAATTCTTGCTGGTTATTCTGCCCAGTATAAGAGGTTTGCCTAAGAGGTGTTTTACAGGGATAGCCAAAATAAGACAAACGTCAACAAATCAAACAAACCTTTTTTTTTTGTGCTCCACTATGCATAGACTTCCTTACCTGTTTGCACGGCTTCCTGGCTCAGAAACTGTAAAAATGATAATTTATATATTTAACAATACATTTACCCTTAGCTGAGAATGATAGAGAATGATTGATAGAAGTCTTTATTTAGTAAAGGCAATGAAACATTATGAAAACACCCCACTACACATAATGTAGATTGCTGACAAGTTGTACATAAATTACTGAAAGTATCCCATCAGTCTTATAAGGATTAACCCTTTAAGTCCTACCATAGAACCAAGTCCGCCAGAGCTTATATTATATTTTTACATGCTGTGGAGCCATTTTTGGGAGCATTTCAAGTTGCAATACATCAATACAACCATTACAGCCTAGATTTTAATAATATGTATGCATTAAGTGCATAGTAATTACATAAATTGCAAAAAAGTGCAATAAACTACAAAAAAATTGAAAATCGTTTTTGTTTTTTTAACATATATTTCTAGTTAGAGAAATTTAAGAGGCTTATCCCTCAAAACTGTAAATACAAAAAAGTTGCACAAAATAGTTTCCCACCACAGGAAATTTATTTTGAGTGCCTTCATAGTTTTATTTTTGAAATACACCAATTTTTATACACTGCAGGAAAAACGAAAATAAATATTATAATGCAAATTTGCAAAAAAGGAGCATATGCATCAAAATAAACTATTTCCAGCAGTGCAATATGAGTCCTAAGCATCCCAGAAACGACACAGAAAGTCATAAAGTCAAACATAACTTTTAAAAACACCAGTATAGGCTCATTGAGGCCCGGATGGTAAAAAACTACATTTCCGCGAAAATGACATCACTTCCGGTTTCGGGCAGGTCATGGCGGACATGCGATAGTTCGCGCTGACGTCTAATCCAATGTAGGAAGTGTTATGAACAGCTGATCGGATAGGCAAAGCGTGTTTCTGGAATATTATGTTTTTGTTGCTGCAAGCGCTTTTTATGCAGTTTTTGCAAAGCTATATGTGGAAGGAAACTGTGACCTAGCACAAGCTGATGGCATAAGATGTAAGTACAACTCCTCGGGTTTCATATGCAAAAAAAAATATTGCGCTAGCTCACGTGGTTGCAGAGCTACCGGGATTTAAAAATAGTTATGCAAAACAGACTGGTTTTAAAGGGTTAATAGCACCGCTATAGATATTTGTACTGTGTTGAATAATGCACAAAATGCACCATTCAGGCCTGTATTGTAGAGTGGTCAGTAAAATGCACACGACAGCACATCTGGAGTTTGACAAAACAGACCAGGACTCTCAGACGACTAAAAATAAATTTCTCTCGTCTGATAATACAAAGATTGGACTCTTTGGTCTGACTGTCAAGTGTCATGCCTGGAGGAAACCAGGCACTGGTCATCACCTGGCCTATACCAGCCCTACAGTAAAGCATGGTGGTGGCAGCATCATGTTGTGGGAATGTTTTTCATCATTGGGAAATTAAAATCTAGTTGGAGTCATTGAAACATTCAGTGAAGCAATGTATAGAAACATCCTTGATAATAACCTGCTCCCGAGCACGCTCGATCTCAGACTGGTGTAAAGGTTCATCTTCCGACAGGACTAAGCATACAGCCTGTGAATGTCCTTGAGGGGACCGGCCAGAGCCCTGAGTTGAACCCGAGTGAACATCTCTGGAGATATCTGAAAATAACTGCACAGCGATACCTGCCAAATTTGATGAAGCTTGAGAAGTCTGCAAAAGAAGAATGGGAGAAACTGCCCAAAAAGGTGGTGTGCCAAGCTTGTAGCATCACACTCAAAAAGACTTGAGGCTCCAACTGCTGCTAAGGGTGCTTCAAGAAAGTGTTGAGCAAAGACTATGAATTCTTTTTTATTAATTTGTAAGAATTACAAGCCAACATTTGTATGTTTTTTACGTCACATTATGGGGTAATGTCCTCTGATGTAAAACAGTGTATAGTTGTGAAAACTACATGTGAAGATACCTGACAACTGTAGTTCTGTAATAAATTTTATTCTATCTAGACAGACGCTTTTCATTCACTAATTGAAGCAAAAATGCTGGGGGATTTTGTGCTTGGACAATTCAACATTTGTGTAGTGGTCATGTTTGGTCTCTCTGGGAGTCATCTGGCTTTGTGCATGTAAGAGCCTCATGGTGCTCATCTGTCTGATCGTTCTCTGAGGAGGAAAGAAGCAGCCTACAGCAGGGCCAGCCAGATGCTCTCTGTGACTGTTAAACAATAACTACTGAAGTGTGCTCCTTCTTCAGCAACACTATGATCTGTAACTACTCCCAAGGGGCATTTTAGACAAAGGTCAGACAAGCCTACAATGTGCAAAATGTCCTGACATTTGAAGTGATAATCTGTTAAATTCAGTTTTTCATTGCTGGTAATAACTGATAATGTGTGTTTTTCGAATAAAATTAATTAATTTATAGAGTTTCTTTTTTCTCTCCCTCAGTTCTAATTGTGATTTACATGTTTACACCGCTTACATGATTGGCATTCTTAAATTTCACCACTTGTGACTAGGAACTATAGAAGAAGGCTGGTGCACCAGTATACAGTTACAGGCATTACAGATCTGATTAAAAACGACTGCTTATACTAACAGCTGTCAGTCATTGTGACACACTTATAATCACAAAGATAAAATACCAGCGTGAAACAAGTATTGCCCACCAATGCCCACGTGTCACTTGACTTTATGCTGGTGCATGCTAACATTTGGTAATTCACAGTGAATTCTCATTAATGGCAATGTCCTTAATCTGGCAGATGTTTGTCTGCTAATTAAACTAAGGGGAAATTAAAAATTTCAGCTCATGATTGTTAGGAGTTGGTGGGGTTTCTCTGGTGTGGTGTCACGGGGTCTGCTTCTGTTTTCAGCTCAGGTAGGCGGGGTGGTGTGTCACGGGATGCTGACACACCGGCGGTGCATCAGACGTCATTTGATGGAGCGTTACTTAGGAGCAGCGCGACTGACGTCTGGTGTCGGAGTATTGCCACCTCCTCGAGTGGTAACGTGTTTAATTCTCCGCGGTGTGCATTACGGCCAACCTATGTCTGGGATTTTGTTTGCTTACCTGTTGTCTTGTATCCTCAGCCGGATCCATCACCCGCTTACCTGTCAGCTGTTTGTGAAGCCGCATTTCCGGGATCACTACGGAGATCATTTACAGCGTTTCTCCCACATCCCGAGAATCCCCGCCCAAGCCCGTACAGCCAGTGTGACAAGTGAGCTCTCCAACTCTCCCCATGTTTGTTGCTGTTTCTTACCGGTGGTTTGGCATCTCCCTCTAAAGTTTCGTTTTTCTTTTTCTTATAGATCCACCCTGCGTGCGCGGGTAACCCCTTTCCCTCCGAATACGTGTCAGCGTCCTCCCCTGGTTTCCCTCTGTTTGTCCCTCTGTATAATTTCATATAACTTAGACACCACAAATAAAGAGCACTCCTTGCATTTTCTGCGCTTCTGTGTGTTCTGCCATAGAGTCTGTTCACTCAGCATAACAATGATGGGGCAAGATGAAAAACCAGTGCACAGCGATTCATTATCAAGAAGCCATAATGATCTTTAGCTTGTCCCAAGCCATTTTGTCTTGCTGGTGGCATAAAATGGAAACTCAACCTTTGGAAACATGAATATATTTACCAAATGTTTTGACAAGTCAGTAATACATGTCACAAAAATGGCAGAATCCATCTTTGGAGGAACAGAACTGTGCCTAGGCCTTCGAAAAAATAAATAAATGAAATGAAATAAAATAAATAAATCAATTTAATAATAAACATATTACGTTTTCATTATGTATTAAATACATTCCCATATTAAAACCACCCCATTACTGTGTTTTTACTTAATATTACTGTGCTGTTTCATCTGTGAGCTGGTTTCTTGTCTACCTGTTACATAATATATTTTGGGGAGTAAACTCTACCACACTCCAAATCATTTGTTCAGACCTAATTTGAGTTGTCTAAAAATAAAATGAAGAGCACTGCAGAGATACAGACTGTCCCCTCTTGATTCAATACTGTGCTAATGATAGAGGCCAGTGGTATTATAAACCCTTTCAGAATGCATTCAGTTTTACAAGTGTGTGTTTGTATTTATATGTGTGGTGTGTGTATATTGTGAAAATGTAGACTGTAATGAGAGCTGAGCAGGGTTATCTGGCTGAGCTGAAACAGATTTCACAGCCATGAATAAAATATGATGCTCCCTAACAAAAGCACCTCCTGCAGTGAAATGACAGACTTGTAGGTGGTCTTTTACTAGCAGAGCATGCCTTGGAGAAATCACTGCTAATCATTAACTTGAAGCTGGATGGCTTTGTTTTTTCCCCGCTGTATCCCCACGGTTGGGTTGTGAAATATCAGGCCCACACAACAACACCGTTGATATTTGACTCTTGTCAACATCACATGCACACAGTATGAATGTACCTGCTACCTTGGAGATCATAACAAACAGTCAGGAATGACAATATCAGAGAGCAGCAGGTATTATTGCTCCTACAGGCTGTTGTAACTAAAAATAGGAGCTGACACGCAAATGCATTTGCTTATATATAAAAAAAATGTTGCAATTTGATTGCCAAATTACAAAAGAACATGCTTATAGCCGATATAATATTGTATCACTGTGAATTTAAAAGAAATCAGCGTTTTTCTTACTTTGTGTTTAGAGTTGGACATTAAAGACAGCCACATTCACACTGGATCAAAAATATGAGTATAAAAATATCAACATCCGTGTGACTAGAAAAAAACTGTGGGTTGCTCAATGATTGCATTCAAATATTTTTGCTTTCATTCATAAATAAATAAGCAACCAACTGGTCACCCAGAGGTTCATGTGAATACTTTTGATTGGAAGGCAATTCAGTGTTTCACCTGGTAGGAGGCAATCAATCACTATCCTGCAGCAGCTACATCACTGTTTGTGGAGACATTTCAGTTTCAATTCTGGGTCTGGCTGGACCAGAAGTGTCAAATATATTTTAATACATGGCCCACATACAGCCCACTTTATTCTTAAGTGGGCCCAACCAGTGAAAGTCCTCTTCTTATTACATTTAATCTATGGGATAACTCACCTTTTCTATAAGAAAAGGTTCAATTTCAACAGCACCATTCATTTTTTCCCATTTTTTTGATAAAGTAACACTATTGTTCAAAAGTCCAAAATCTATGCCCTCCTTCACTCATTCAGTGGGCTGAACTGGAGTCATTGCGGGGCCGATTTTGGCCCCTGGGTCTTATGTTTAACACCACTCTGACTGTAAGTATGTGAATATCTGTGTAATGTGGGTTTCTCTGCATGTACATAGTAACAGGTTTATGATTTTTGTAGATTTTTGCCATTATTATCTTAAACAGATTACTTAGAATTGCTAACCTGACCACTCTCAGCTACAAACAGACAGTTTGTTGCACCAAAATTGCTTTGGTGTGTCAAAATGGCAGCTTAATTTGAATAGTCACAGACTTCGTACCCATCTTTGAATAATTTTAAAGGCAGCAAGTTTGCAAGTTCCTGGTGTCACAGCTTCCAACCACTCATGTGGATACGCTTTTGTCACTGCTAAATGTTACAAAAAGAAATAATGTATGGCACTTTGATAAATTAAATGTATATTGATGATGTCACTGTATTGCTGTGAAATAATGCATTAATGTTCCAAAATCCAGCATTTACAAACAGTTACATCAAGTGTGTTACATAAGTTCATCATCATTAGGCGCCCTTTCCTGTGCCTTTTTTTTAGCACAAGCATTCACCTGACATCAGTTTATAGGAGAGCAAGAACAAAATGCCACAGACTAAGAAGTCTATTGGATTGGGAAGTGCTGTAAATGTTTAATCCTAATGGCTTGCTTATTTGAAAAAGTGATTAAACAACTAATAGCTTAAATGAACAATAAACATATTGTGTTATTAAAAAAGTACTCTAAGGAGTTAGTTTGTATTATGTTAGCCTCAACACTGTTAACAATTAATGTATAATATATTCCTTCACAGTAACAACTCCAATCCCCAAATTAGCTTGTATCTCTACTGCACATCGTTGGGTCTGTGTAAAGTCGGGTGCATCAGTCTTTCCTTGTTTTGATGTATGGGATGAGGACTGAAATGCACAGCAAATGTACCATAAACACAAAACACGTGGCTAAAACATTCGGTGTTCCAGTAATTCCTATTTTTTGTGTTCCTGCACAAAATGGATCTTCACATTTATAGTACATCTCCCATTACCAGTGAAGGTTACCTAATAGAAACAAATGTTTTTTTTTTTCAGGTTGTTGCAAAACAGGCAATCCAATATGCTTTGTTGTTTTCCCGACACTGCTTCTGTTGTTTGTCTCAGGGCTGAACAGGAGGAGTAATTAAATGTTCTCTCATCCTCACCATTATCCATAGTCAGGGCAATGCTTCGCCATGGGTATTGTGCTTACTATTGATTAAGAGACTAGAGAAATACAGACTGATCGAGAAACAGAAAAGATATTTTGAAGCGAAAGAATAGATGGAAAGATAGGAAAAGATTATAGAAAATGAGCCACAATTTGCCGTGTGTTGCAAACCACCCAAATCATCTTTGTAGAGCAACAACTGGTCAGGACGCATATAAAGCCTTATGATTGTCCTGTACATTTACTGTAGAAATCTAGTTTCTGCACAGGGACTCACACGCTCCGATATAATTTTTTTTCTAAAAAGTGCATGTTTGCTTTTTAGACAAAATAAAATATATAAAAGTACAATGCTTTTACAGCTGCAAGAGTACCAAGACAAGGCTCGTAATGGATCGCTTCAAAAGCTCCAGGAACACCTTCACGTAGTTTACACTATCTCTTATTTTCAATTACATTACTGTAATTTACACTTTCATAACCACAGACAAGACGGGTCATAATGTGTTGAGTTGATGCTCTGCTTGCAGTTACTTCCGTTGTGAGATACGCATTGACTGCTTGCAGTCTGCTGGCCCAGATAGGCTTGTGTTGTGTCTACCGAGCAGGGCACTGTCCCACATTCAGACTGCTCTTCATTCCCAGAGTGACTAACACAACAACAGGAAAGTAAATGGATGTGTAATGGGGCAGCGGGCGACTGCGTCACCCCAGTGCCCCAAATACAAGGTATACGTGGTAGTTTCAGCTAAGTAAAAATAGTATCATGAATGTTTGACAATGCTTCTGCTCTGTGCTTATTTGCTTACTTTTAAAAGAAAAAAAAAGTCATCTAGTCATCAGTCATCATATGAATCACTGCTGATGAACTTAAAAAATCTTACTTAGCATAGGATGAGAGGTGAAGATGCTGAGCAAAGTTCTCCACACCTAACCTATCAGCACGCATTTTAATTTAGTTTAGAATTGCAGTAGTAGTTATTGTGAATTAAATCGACTCTTGAGTTCAATAACTGGTAACTGTAATTCTTGAATATGATCACCAAATAATCAAATATCAAACATCAAATAATTATAGAATCATTCTAAATGTTTTGAAGTATCACTGTTCTCTGGAAAAGGATGTTTATTGCTAGAAAGAACAACATGAAAATTGTTGATGTGGCTGGGAATTTCAAACTCAATCTAAAAAGTGGAATTAAAATTGATCATGACATAAAGTTTGCATGTAGCTGTCTGTGGTTCAGGATGTTTGTAGGTTAGTTTATGGCATATACATAATAAGAGTCCTATTGCTTCATTTTTAAAATTAATCATTTAAAATTAAAGAAATAAAGAAATGTATGTTTCTCTTGTTTTTTCAATTACATTCAGCTCATTTACTTCTTTGAATTTATGTGAGAAAGACTGAAAAGTCATTAGCACATGTGCTCAATAGATTGTATTTACTGAATATTTAGCATGCAAAGTCTTCTAAAACAAAAGCAAAATTGAACAACCAACAATGCAATTTTGAATCTGTTCTTCAAACATTTAATTTTAACAGAGGTGTGAATCATGCAGATGGAGAAGTGGCTTCTCATTAATTAGAAATGTTTTGGTCTGCTTTCATTGCTGTTATAAAATGGCTGGGAAACGAGGTCAGCCCGTCTGTCTGTGTGTCTGATCAGTGGATGAGTGCATTTTCATAACTCTAATACCGTTTTGGCATAATGAGAATGAAGTCACACAGTGCAACAATAAATGCAGATTAACTTTTTTAATGCAAAAAGAAGAAGAGGGAGATTACATTCATGTGGAGCACAGTAACATACCATATATGGCAGTATGCTTTTTTTAGTCTTTATCCGTTTTCTGGCATTTCAAACAGGCTGGCCTATGTGGTACACATGCACTAAAGAAAATATTTACCACTCTTTAAGTGCTCAGGAAAGTTTTGCATTTAATTCATTTAAAGGATTGGTAAGTTAAGGAGCACATCTAATGCAGAAACACATCAAATGCTGAAGGAGCACACTGACATATTATAAATAAAGTTATCTGCAGTATTTGTTTAACATACTGTACATGTTTAAGAATATATAAACAGTAAATCTGAGTATTGCATCATGCAGAAAACTATTTTCAGCAAAGATTGGATGGAATTCAGTGGAAGAGTATCAGCAGGACGTTGTATTTCATTGTAACCTTGATGGAACGTCTGCTGTTTATGCTGCTTGTTTTTGTTAATTAGGTATCAATCCATTATAGAATGGAATTTAAATTACTCTTTAACTCTACTTGGAAACGTTTTTGCTAGTCGATAATCCGTAAAAAACTCATTACAGTTCAGTGACATATTTTGAACCAACCAAATCACCAGAAATGATGAAGGGAATCTCATTCGGGAATCTTTGACTGCCTAAACAATTGTTATCATTTAGAACAGAAGTGAAAGCTAAACTCTGCCTGTTGAGCTGAGTGAAATGAGCTGACAGATTACCTGCAGTTTAAGATACACAGTATTATGCAATAACAACATCGAAGTGCAATTAATTATTTTGGCACAGTTTCAGATATTAAGTGGTCACTCACTTAGTTGTTCATTGTAAACACACAAACTACCACAGCAGGTATAATTGCCTGCATACAACAGTGTCTATTTCACAGACAAGGTAAGACAAGTAGTGGCAGGGCTGAGCAATAAAGCAATAATGATAATTACCACAATATAGTTTCCTCAGTGATAAAATATATCAGAAATATTCATAAATCCAGTGAACTCTCGAAAAGAGAGAAAATAAAGCAGAGAGACCCTCTTCCCATTGAAAAAGACACCCTGCACAACATTTGTGCTGCTTGCTGTGACCCATGTTTTATTGTGATAGCACCCTCTACTTGGCAGAGTAATATAATGAAAGCAAATAAGAAGGATGATGCAGGGCTGCAAAGTGGAAAAGAACGTACAACATGTAGGCCACCCAGTGACTTTTATATAACCTGTGCTGTTTATTATCCAGGAAAACCTAAACCAACACCTGGTTTCTATGTGTAATGACCATTCAGGTTAGGAACAGTTACTGGTTGTAATATATGTAAAAGAATGTGAACAGGCCACAACCAGACAAATAATTTATTTTGCTCTGAAAATTCCTACAAATTTCTGACCAACTGCAATCACGGAGGTAAACAAAGGTGCGATCAAAAAGTTCTGACTTTACCAAGGAAAAGAAAGAAAGAAAATTCAGTTATAAAAAGAATAATAACTTTAGTTTGGCTAGAATCCGCACACCTCTTCCCCGCCTCTGCTTTTTGCAGATATGTCCAAGTGGTCACATCATGACTACTTGGACTGGACAAGTCAAATTTGGGAAGTAGGCAGCTGGTGAGAAAAAATAGTGTTGGCAAGGCCAAAAAGATTCAGGTTGCATAATGTTCACACAATCATCAGTCACACACACACACACACACACACACACACACACAGACACACACACACAAACACACACACACACACACACCCACACACACACACACACACACACACGCAAAGGTATGTTCTTGGTCATAATCCAACTACTTGCTGTGATATGAAGTTTGGTGTCTGGTCTCTCATCACAGGTTCACAGTTGGTCAGAACTGTACTTCCATGTAGTGATCAAACAGTAACAATCCAGAGGTGCACATGAAGATTACCATAAAGGTTTTCTTTTGCTTTTAGGACTATTTAAACAACTCATTTGATTTCTTTATTGACTGTAAAGTTTCTTTACTACATAAATGCATATATCAATTCAAACTACCACTTACCAGTCTTTATTAGAGTCTTTTATTTGAGTTTATAGCCCAAACATGAATATTTGGGCTATAATCACATAGTGCATGACTGATATAAAAATAAATAACTTACATAGCTAAAGAACTAACAAAACATAGCAAATATTGTGATAACTATCATTATTGCATGATACTGTACTTTTATTTTGATATTTCAGACAGATTGCTCAGCAAACCATTAGCTTATAATCATCCACACTCATTGTACTGTATATTGCAGTCCACAGAGACACGTTTTATCTAGAGGGATTGCATGCATGGAGCTGGTGTTGATAAAGGAAACAGTCAAGCAGGTCACCCCATCCTTGCAGATTCACAGTATTAAGAGATTTCAAAGGATAAATGATCTACAGTAGAGGTCCAGTTTTATTGCCACTGTTTGTCAAACAGACCTTCGTTGTCCTCGTGCTTGTGCCCTGTTGACTATATCCTGGTACATCTTGGACCTGAGAAACCGTGGGTAGGAGTCTTTCTCCATGAGGCTGTAGATTTTACCTTGGACTTCATTGAGGCTGGTTGGGGTGGGATCCGCCAGGCTCTGCTTAGTCCTCTCCCTGGTACGGTAGTCAATGTTAATCTGCCAGGACAAAGAGAGGAAAGAATAATTTTGAAGATAAGAGTCATTTACTTTCATTAATGTAATAGTCAGTTTGTTAATTTGTCATAATAAATAATAAAATGTCCCCCTTAACTACATGCATGAACCTCCTCTGAGGTCTTCCTCTTTTCTTCCTGCCTGGCAGCTCCATATGCAACATCCTTTTTCCAAAATATGCACTATCCATACTCTCCAGTATTTATGCAACCAATCTTGGTCTTACCTCTCTTTGCCTACAAACTTTGTCTACAAACCACTCAACCTGAGTGGTCAGTCCCATTTTGGTCAGTCCCAGTGGACATCTTAGGATCTTCAGCTCTGCCACCTATAGTGCCAGCTTCTGTCTTGTTGACACTGCCAAACCATCATAGCAGGTCTCACTACCATCTTGTAAATCTTCCCTTTCAGTCTTGCTGCTATCCTTCCTTGTCGCACATCACCACTAGATGCTACCAGCCTACTTCTATCCTGTTACCATGATAAGAATCTTTTAATTTCTTTTGACCGGGTTTATCATGGGTTTAAAGTAGTGAATCATGGGTTTAAAAATTAATAGTCTTTTTATCGATTCAAGTCTGTAGAAAACTGCATTAACTCACCTCTCTTGGTGCCTGAACCTCAACAAACTCCTTAAATATCTTGTTTGCTTTTGACACCAGCTTAGCTGAGCTCTTGATTTTTTTGTAGTCTTCACAGGCCATCCAAAACTCAATATTCTCATCACTGAATTCTGACTTAAGAAATGTCCGGAAAGCTGCCAGCCCATCTGAGAACGAAAAAAAAAAAAAAAAAAGAATCAAAAAGTTAAAGAATGTAAAATATAAAAACACATAAGACTCACGTTTCTGTACAGCAGCTCATTTTACCCTTTATTATCCTTTGGTGTATGATGAACATAAGCAGGAAATTGTATTATACCGTAGTTACAACATAAATAAATCAGAACGAAATATTCCCACAAAGAGAACACATTTTTGTCAGCCAAGATAAGTGAGTAATTAATGTGCTCCCTGTTGACATTATGAGAAGAGGGGCATGTTTTTCTATGTGCCTGTGTCATGCTGACATGTCATTTCCACCCTTTCTGCTGTTTACCTCTTAACACGGTGCAAAGCATGTTTTATGCAGCAATACTGTTTTGATTGGCCTCCAACAGCATATATGCTTACTAGAGATGGCACGATACCACTTTTTTATGTCCGATACCGATACCGATATCATAAATTTGGATATCTGCCGATACCGATATCATAAATTTGGATATCTGCCGATACCGATATCATAAATTTGGATATCTGCCGATACCGATATGAATCCGATATAGTGTGTTTTTTAATCAATAAAACTGTTTTTTTAATATCTTGCTGCTTTTTGTATAAGTTCATACTCAAGTTAAAAAACAACAACAACACTAAAGCTATTCTGTTATACCTGTATGTAAAAAAAAAACACACTGCACCCAAAATATTTCATAGATCAGCAACACTGATCAATCTAATAAAGTTAAACCTACTCCATCCTCCCTATTCTGGTATTTTAAAGAGCACTTAGCAGAAATATTAAGCAACCTAACTAATAGGGTTGCAAACTCCCAGCAAAAGAAAATAGGGAACCACCCTCTTCCTCATGATGCTTAATCAATGTAATCAACTTTAATTTGATGCAGGGTGAATAAAATTCACAGAAATAAATTATTTTTCAGGAATAATTAAATAGATTCAACATCTTTCTTCAACAGAATTGCAGAATTCACAGATGGTACTTTCCCAAAGGAAAAAGTACTATAGCTTACTAGGGTATATTAGACTTAACAGTTACTATATACAGTAATGGACTTCTATACATTTTACATCAGATTAAAACTTTGGGTGTAAGATTCAGATAATTATTAAATAATTAAAAGCTAGATATTTTAAATGAGAATAAGAAAGAAAAGTATGTCTTTGTGCCCCCTTTTCCCTGTTAATGCCCTATCGGCCCCCCTGGCTAAACTTTGCTAAATCCGCCCCTGCACAGTTACCAGTCGTCAGCTACCTAGAAAAAAGATCCTGGTGTAGAAACTAATATTAAATAAATTCTAACAACAGCTTATCAAGCTTAATAGTGCTGCTGTTGTTCAGCCGCTGGTTTCCTCTTTCTGGTGCAAAGTGGGCCAAAATCTAAGAAGAGAGACGGAAAAGCCGATCAGCTGATCATTAAGCAGTTTCACGATTGAAGTAGCAGCAGGAGAGAGAGAGAGGCAGTCGCTCTATATATCGGTTGTTAAGCTTAACGCGGGAATGCTTTACAAACATTCAGAGATGAACTTACACACTTGCTTTACTTCTCTCTGGGAAAACTTCCTCGGAGATGAAATGTTTGCTAGCAGGCTACAAATACACACAGCCGCTCTATCACATGACCACACTGCTCCAACGTGCTAAGGTTATGAGCCGAGTTACACCGTGTCGCAAGTTTTGTGAGGTGCTTTTTTGATATTTAATGGATCGATTACATTTTTTTATTTCTCTCCGATATCCGATCCAGTAATTTGGGTCAGTATCGGACCGATACGTAATATCGGATCGGTCCATCTCTAATGCTTACTGTGTTTTTTGTTCTTCTTACCAACAAAAGCATGAGAAAAAAAAAACTTACATTTTTTTTCCAAAAAAAAAAGGAGAACTCAATTAAACCAAATGAGACAAAAAGTATCACACTTCATTCATTTGAGGATGACTGACAGAAGAATATGAATATGTTTTCTGTATCATTTGGGACCTCGTTTATCACAAATGAGTGCGAGAACTGGAGCTAAACATTTCCAGTAACACTAAATCACTGTTGGATATCAACTTAATGGATGTTTTGCCATAGTTGTCTCTAAACAAGTATAGGATGATGTCAGGTTTTTGCACATGAACTGTTACGTTTAGGTCGTTTTGCAGATTTTTTGTGTTATTTGAAGGTTGTTTGTAGATAAATGAAACAAAAATAAACCTGTTTTATGTTAAAGATACACGAGCAATCCACTTCTATGGCTATATAAGTACTAACAAGCACATAGGCACAATTCTAGGTTCCTGTTAGACACCATCACCAGACTTCTTACTCCTGCTCAATCTGGTTTTCCTACCATGACTGTGATTTTTTTTTTTTTTTTTTTTGCTGGTAAGGTCAATGGTATCAGATCACAGTTCAAGCCAGGAACCTTCCAATCTGTCCAAGTGTCTCAGCCCACCCCATTGTCTGAGTTTTATCCAATTTCCATGACAGATCTGCCAGATATAGTTTGCATATGTGCACTTCTTCATGCCCAATTGATATTCGTTGCAAATCTTTTAATGAGGTTCTACTTATCACCTCCACCTCCTGTCCATTATCAGCCAGTCTCTATCTTCTCTGTGCATGCCAGATTTCTTTAAAACAGTCACTGCCATCCTTTTAAAACCTCTCCCCAGATCCCACCATTTCAGACATTTACAGCCCATTTCAAAACTTCCATCAATTTGCTAAATCCTTAAGAAAGTTGTGGACCATAAGTTACGTATTTCTCCTGTCCTAACCCTTTTAGACATATCTGGTACAGAACCATTAACGTTTTTTTCCTCTCGGTATTTTTTCTCCTAATCTGTTATGCATAAAAAAAGGTATTGCTTGTTATTTTGTTCTAACAAGTCACATATTAGCTAACAGTGCCCACAGGTTGAATGCATCCAGATGAAATACACAGTATTCCTTTTAAAGCAAATTAAGGTAAAAACCTTATTACAGGAACATCCAGCACTCTGTTCCTATTGATTTAACATCACTTATGTAATCCAAATATGTGTGTGTTTGTATCTACATTTTGTAGTGTGCTGCTCTAATGCTTGGTCAGTTGAAACAGGATGCACAGGTGCATCACGCTCCCTGTGTCTAGGGAAATCCCCTAGTTTTGCCTGGGAAACATTATTTTGTTGTGTGTCAAACTGATGTGTTATGTCATAACTTCAATTTTAATGAAGCTGTTCAAGTGAGTATGACTTTGCTTCATTCAAGACTACCATTTGTTAGCCTAGTGTTATGGAGTTCATCACTGAATAAAACTGGGATGCAGCTGTTGCCACCCACCCTTTGGACTCCAACTCTTATTAATTTTTGCAGAAATCTTGTCCAAAACACGCTAATAACTACACATGTGTCTATTAACTGACAGCAATCTTAAAAGTGCAAGTAACACCGTGCAACAAGGATACATTGATTTGGATAGGACTTCAGTTTTGGTGTATGTATGAGAATTATGGTGTGTTTTAAAGTCTTGTTCTTTATTGTCTTTGCTGATGAAAGGATGAGGAAACAACAGAGGGACATATGTGTTTTTTAATCTGCCAGGTTTGTAACTGCTCATAAACCCTGGTATCTTTCACCTGGAAAAGCCCTAAATTGTACCGTATGTAAAGATGAATGAATTTCATATAATTGTACTAAGAACAGAATACACAGACACCCAGCTAAAACATTCACCTAGCATTTCAATTAAAAAACAAAAAAAGAAGGTAACTGTGGATTGACATTTAGTTAGCAAGGACAGTAAAAATAAAGATGGTCCTGGGTGAACTTTAAAAAAGTGAAATGATACAATGATGGACACCCTAAACCTTTCCTGTAATAGAACTACTGGGATAATCACGTTATGGTTTTAGACATTCATCATTCACCAAATATCCAGCAGTTCAAGCTCACTCATGTTTGGTTATATTCATGTATAACAAAACAATGATTTTAATTATTTGAGACAATATTTGGCAGATTAATTGGCAAAAAAAGACAAACAAATAGCTAGTTATAACCTCATGTGTTTCTTTATCAAAAAACATTTTATAGTATTTCTCTCGCCTTGCTACAGATACTGACACATTATTGCCACAATCATTGGTCATATAACTGGACAGATATACAGTGTTTTTATTACCATTTTTAGGGAAGCATATGTTGTAAAGTGTGCTTGATCTATGTGCATGTATGCATACGTACAATAAGGAAGACAAAGCTGTCAGCTCATCAAATGTTACTTGGGGTCAACAGTCCCGAAGGTATCATTAAATTCATCCAGTACTAGTTGACTGACCCAAGATTTTGAATTGTTCCAGGAAACGTGGATAGGACCTCAAGCAGCCTAGATTAAACGTTCACTTCCTACAAACGACGATTGATTTCTATATCAGTAAAAAAAAAATGGATTTGACCTTTGAGGTTCAGCAAGACACGAGCATCCTAATTGTAGGAGGAAAATGTTTGAATTTGATTTGAGTTGATCCAACTCTCACCAAGTGAATGTGCCCTTTACTCTTTTAGTTTAGAGTTTTCTGTCAAAGACGCTACGTCACATGGCTTGTCAGCAGAAAATAAATCCATGACCTATTTGTGCAGACAGACGTGTGAGTTGTGAGTGCGTGCTGCTGTCTGTTTGGTCCAAGGGGAAGGTCAAAGACGAGGATGTGACTCATTATGCGGCACGGACTCTTAACAACAAAGAAATGACACACTTGCATAACATGGGCTTGAAAGGAGAACAGTAAAATTTGTTTGTCCTGAGTGAAAAATAAAAAGTATTAAAGAAACTGGAAGGGGCTCGTTTACTTCTGTATAAGGTGGCTTTCATTTTCTTGGGGCTGGCAATGAGTGTTCTGCGCAGTACGAACTGTTCCCACAGAAAATAGAAAGTGTTCACTTACACTTATGAGTGAGGAGGCTGTCGAATGATTCAGACCATCGAACAACTTCATCGGTTGATAGTCTGATGGAGAGAAAGACAAAAAGAAGTGCCTCAGTTACATGCTAATCAACAACTATGCTTTAATGCATTTTGAGTCCTCTGCAGTGTTTTATATAAATTCTTGAATGGCAGCTGAGTTTAATGCATGATTAATTCCTCCTCATACTAATTCTTATTCTCAGGGCCATAAAATATTTCAAATAACAGGTTACTTTTAAAGATTGGAGGAGACAACAGAGCTACAATTAAATGATTCATGTCTTCCACAGCATGTGCATAGCAGTCTGAAATATTTTATGAAATATTTCTGAAATATTTTAAAACAATGCCACAAAGGTACACTGTCAGAACATCTGACGCTGTACCTTTTTTCCAACTGGCCAAAATAATATTTACTTGATTATTACTAGCCTAAGTGCAAAAAGGGCTATGCTAAACAGACAATTATGCTGTACAGTTTGCTCTGTCTGTACTTTTGGCTCATACAGTTAATGACATTGAGAAAAGATTAAAAAAAATGGGGTGTTAAATATGGAACTCAATGTCTACTTATATGCAGCAACATGTAAGTAAGTAATCTATATATGATTAAGGGACTGTGTGTTTCATTGTCAAAAGAATAAAAATCATAAAAAGTGGCATGCAAGATTAAATTCAATTAAATATTTTGTAAGCAGATCTATAAAAGAGGACTTTTTAATTTCTACCATGAATCTGTATTTACATGCACTATGGTGAACCTGTACATATGAGTAACATGCACCTGACAAAAAAAATTCTTGGACATGCTTTAAAAAAAGACTGGAAGGTTGGCTAGATCAATTCACACGGCTTGAAATGCCATCGCCTAACATACATTTAGAAGGTTATTGATCCAACATTGAGGTTTTGATGTAACCCCAAAGTACAGTAAGCTTGACTTCATAATATGTCATATGATATAACGTAATTTCGAGGCCGTAAACACAATTTGGAAATACCAAAAATGGTTATATTTAACATTATATAATATTATTATATTATTTTGATATATTACATGTCATTGTGGTGAAATTAAATTGACCAAAGACAATTTTATAAAATGCTATACATGCTATAAATTTCAGCCAGTTGATAGGTGGGTGCTAGGCAATATGATGATATCGTAATATCTGATATAGATAAGAATCAGACAGCTTCGAAGCCTAAAGTGCATTTGTTTGCCAACTTAGGTTGGGCAGACAAACAAACAGAATGGTTTAGTGCAGCAGTAACATTCATACAGTCATTACAGCGGGACATGCACCGCTGAAGTTATCTCCTCTAGTAAATGCCAAGGGTGATTCTTGCAAATATGTTATGACTTACGACTTGCATTAATAATAATAACTATAATAATAAAAATAATACTTGTGTCATTCTCAGAATGTATAATACTTTTGCCGACATACTGCTCAAATGGAAAGCAATAAATTACATTCATATCACCTCAAATTAAAGGAAGTCTTAAAGGCAACTTTTCCTTGAAAGGTCTGATAATTCTAATTATTTTACACCACAACAGGCCAAGCACAAACATAATTTGTAGTCTTATAAAACCAGCACAGGAAGGCTTGTTTTCTGGCAAACTCACTTCAGACACCTGGCTGTGGTTTCGTGGGCTGGAGGCAGGAATTCTGAGAAGTCATTGTAGGAGTCAGATTTGTGGGACAGGCAGCCTAGTCTGGTCTTCATGGTGCAAATCTTGCTGAAAAAGAACACAGTATTTAATGGTTTTCAACAAAAAAAATTTAAATCATGAAAACTGACTTTTGCATCATTTTCCATATTGTCTTGGTACTTTGCAAGAGTTACACTTTATGTAACACTACCTGCATCAGGACCGAACCTGTGCTCCAAAATCATTCACAGCACTTTAACCACAACACACCTCCAACCTTCTCCATTGGACCCCTGACCCCTGACCCCTTCTTGCTTTTCCCTGTGCCATGCTATTTATAATATACCAGAAACACTTCTGCTATCAAGAACCTTGCTCTTATATAGTTGCTGTTGCCAAGGTGGCTAATCATATGTTTTGTCTTTGCGTAATTGGGCTGTTCCTTCAGATGATGTATTTATAAGTTCTCAAATGTTGATGGATGGTCTGCTGAATAAGCTGATCATAAAGAAACAAGATGCAGGCCAACTGAATCCAAAAGACAGGACTAAACATGGACAACAGGTGCAACTCCATATGCAAAGAGCCGATTCCGTATGGCTCTGCCTCATTCAGAATGGAGCTTCAAACATCACTGATACCCAACTTTCCTTCCTGAGGTGTTTTGGTGTGGCTGTGTAATGCACGTGATGCAAAGTTTAAAATGAGTTTCACAGAGTGTGAAAGGTAAAGATTTTTTTTTCAATTTTTCTGATCATTTTACCTGCACTATAGATAATAAAACAAATAAAAAATGTAGTTTTGCCGCTATTCTGCTCATCATCTTATTTATTACCATTAAACCAATCACAGTGATAGAACAGCCAACCAACAGCTAGGCTTATTTGTGATTTGTCTATAAATGTATCATGTTTATAGTATTTAGATGACCATTCAACATGTGGGGAGTCTTTAAAAGCCCCACTGTGTATTTCCCCACCCACCTCGCCCACACCCAACCCCCAACAAAAGAAAAAAAACAGCATCTCTCATGGACCACACTGAAACAAACCATATCTCCATCTCTCATCACAGTCTGTCCTGTTTCATTTGTACACTGCTGCTGCCATGTACAATTTGTCACTGTTCTGCCTCTGGGACAGATGGGTCACTCCAGATGGGGCATGGTTATAAAGATGCTGTTTTTTAAAAGTAAGTCTATACGGATAGTCTCAATAAACTGTCATTAAGTCTCACTGTTGTCATTAGTACTACTTACTTCCTTATGTAATTTTAACTGTAAAATGCTACTGGTGTATCACTGTGTATTTAAATCCAGTGATGTCTGTCATCACTGAGGAAAAGACGTACCCTAACTAATAACTCTATGCTATATTTATTATATATTATATATTTGTGTAATTTGGCTTAAACCATGTCTTGATATTGTAGCTCATTCATTAAATTTCAGATTTTAATTTTCTAACTGGAAAAAAGCTAATCCGGTTTTGCTAGTTATCTATCAGTTGTTATACATTACATGAACAAAAGTACTGAGCTACCTACACGTTACACCTAGAGAAGCTGCTCTGCCCTGGAAGCTCATACTACGAAGCTCCCAGCACACAGTTTTTGTCCTGATGTGAATGCCAAGAGGAGTTTTGGAGAAACATTGGTGACTTTATGTGGCTTTCTTTCTTGGTGACTGAGTTGTTGTGGTTGGTAAACACTTCCACTTTGCAATAACACCACATACATTTGAGCATGGAACACACAAATGGACTTATTGTTTGCAAATACAGACTCAGTGACTAGGTTCTTGATTCTATACAACTGTGGCACCTTGAAAAACCTTGAATTCAAAGATAAAGAGGTGCGGAAAAGTATCGTTGTCCCTGCCGTCTACGACATTTTACCAGATGACTGCATGACTTATGTTTTATCTGTAATAAAAGCCAAATTAAGTCACTCTTTGCTTGTTTCCAGTTTTTCAGCTGATCTACGGTAAACAGCTGCTGACAGTAGCACGTATTTGGGTAAAGATTTGTCTTGTCCACTCACTTTGTTGCAGTGTTACATCTGCAGGATGTTTGCTTGGCTTTGGTGATAGTCCTGTTATGTAAACATTTCCAGAGTGGGCTACTTTATTGGACACTGATGAGCTTTAGAATGACTCAAGCAGCTTGTGTCTCCATCCTTCTTTCCATTGTAGTTGTCCATCCATCATAAAAGCCATTATTTTGGATAATTATCCCAGTTTAGTGTCCCTTTTTCTTCGATGACATCAGTGCAGCAGAGGAGTTGGAGCACTGGATTGTTTTGATGTTTGGACCTTGAAGTGGGAACATTGCATGAAATGTACTGTTTATTAGCTGACCGAAATCCATTTGTTGGACATAATGGGCTTCATCCACCACATGAATTCCAAAGCTCTTTAAAATATTACTTTTTGTTCTCGGTCTATCCACTCCTGGGTGTTTTGAGGTGTTGTATGCATGTAAGAGAGTGTACGTTCACTTATGTTTGAGCTGCACTAATGCAGAAGGTTTGTGGTATTGCTATTTAATGAAATTTATTCAGCACTCTGCCATTAAGTGGAAGAGGTAAGCCAGTGAAGTAAATCTATGTTCACAGAGGAGAACATGAGGTTACAAAACAATCAATGAAACCTCGAAGATTGTGCACTGACAGATTTGTTTGGGTTTCGGTTAAGAGTTAATGCTCTGTCAAAAACCTTTTCTATTCATCAAACGTAAATCTAAATAAAGACTGTATGCAGCTTGCCCCAGAAACGCCCAAGTTATATATCGGATGTTATATATAAAACAAATCCACTCAACTAGAAAGGCAGCTTATGTGTCATCTATATGAGTCATAATCTCAAGGTGCACTTAACACAAGGTATTATTGAAAATTCATTTTCAGAGAGGAAAGCTAAAATAATAGGCAGGGATATTTTAAACATGATAGACTATGTATAGACTTGTAGTTAACTAAAGATCACTAGTGAGGGCTGAGTTGTGCGTCAGCAGTTAGGAACATTATAAAAAAAGACTGATGTTAGAATGAAACAAATATAGCAATAACACCAGAAAGACTAAACTTTAAGATTTAAAATATCACATGACAAATTTGTAATGTCATTTTTTAAAATCAAAATTGTCAAATTTAGTGGCTGTTAAGCAGCTTTTACACACAATTTCCCCCACAAGATGGTAAAGCTTTAAACCTATTAACATCCACCAGATTTCTGCCGATTCCTCTGATGCAGTACGAGCATTTGGTCCCATTAAGCTAAAGAAGGATAGTTTCAGATACTTAAACATACTTCCCTTTAAGCTCTCTTACATGTGTTTTGGCCTTGCAGTTCTTCACTTGTAGGATTTTGATTTGGATCTGCCATATAGGTGAAGATTTCATAAGAGTTGATGTGTATATAAGCAAGCAATCAAAATATATGAGGTTAAGTGTTCAATGGTAATAGGATTGGTAAACTCCATCACCTGAATGGAAATGTACATGTGTCAAGTAGCTTTAAATCAGCTGTGGAACACGGAAACATAGATCTATACATTGCAGAAGGTGCAAACTTTTTTTTTTTTTATCACTGAAGTAATGTAATCACCAAATCCATTTACTTGTGTGATGTTTGACCCGTTTCAGTTCCAAGCTGAAATGAAAGCATAATGTATTTCTATTTAGTACTGTCTATTATTAAATTCAATTTGGGAATACCTATTCATATTCAGCAACATAGTCATTTCTATTCCATTTTAATTTTGACTTACATTATTAAAAAGCTTAGCTTTATCATATTTTCTTGGCTTAAAAGAATAACCATACTTATATTCAGGCTGTTTCTATGAGATTAAAATCAAATGTTTTTCACATTTTATTTAATTCTATTTGTGGCAGAGGGCGTGCACAGGCATTTAGGTGTGTGGAAACAGCAAAAGTTAATGCACAGGCTTTCCTACATGAATAATAAAACAATAGTATTTATAAGCTCCTCTTCTACAAATATTATATTTGCCAAGCAGTTTGTGGCAATAAATATCTAACGAAATCAGCTGCTTCTTTAATAAATTTCAATAAATGCTGCAAGTAAACCCCAAATCCACTTGCTGCAGGTGCTGTAAAGTAAGAGACCTTCTAGCCAGCTGAGCAAACAGAGCACTGCAGTCAACAGAGTCGTGTTTGCAGTGATGAACTTTTCAAATGTAATAGCATGGCCTACTAGTAAATCACAAAAGTGTTGTTCCCTCAAACAGGTGATTAAAAAAAAGGAAATGAGCGATCATCCTTAGGTGTCAATTAATAATAGTAGTAATTGATTAATAATAGTCTGTGAGTGAATTTTACAAAAGCAGTATAAGAGTGAGAAAACTGACAAGGGTGCACTTAGCAGACATAAACAATGACGCAAAGCTGCAAGACTCACAACAAAGCTCATTTAAAATGCTCTCCCAGAGAATGAAGACTAGTTAGAGAATTGATTGGGATTCATTCCATTTTAGTGGTGCACAAGAAACCAGATCTGCCAAGGTTAGAGCACAAATGGGGAGTGTCTACATTACTTATTTGCTACTTTACTTAACATAATTTGTAGTAACCAAGTTATGCTTTTAAACTGCACTTCCTGCAAAACAGTGCAGTCATTTAATCATCCCCTTTATGATCAGTGAAAATGAAAGGTTATTTCATGCAGATTGCCTAATGCATCGAACATATTGCCTTTAGATCACAATTAGTGATTTAAATTGAAACGCATCTGGTCATGAATTCATGTTTGGCAATAATACTCGAGCATTTAAATTTGAAATACTGGCACGTTAGGCAGCAGCTTTCATCCATTAGAAACTATGCATTATAGTTAGATTTTGTTTGTGTGCCAGTGCCATTCTTTAGCAGGCAGAGGCCATCAAGTGAAATTGATAAGGAGAGACATTTATATATTGATAAGCTTGTTTGGTGAGCGACAAAATTGTCAGTATCATGGCAACAGATGCCCTCCTCCTGCTACTTTGTCTTTTCTCCCTGCCTCTTCTTCTTTGTTTAGACAAATCTGTATGTCCGTGGCTGTTGTGAGGTACATTCTTCATCTGCAGTATGATGCAGACACGTGCTGCTGCTACCGCTGAGCTATTTATAAAAACCCCTGACAAATCCGTGTAGTCAGGGGGAAGCAGTGCATGTTCTATTCAGCCATGCAGCAAGGCTGGCTCCTGGAGGAAGGAGGCTAAAAACAGCAACAGCGCTCGAATGCCTCGGATATACACAAGTACGCCTCGTGAATCTAAAAGTACAGGAAGCATCCGCTAGACTTCCAGTGTCTGAGTTCCCTGGTGGGGTTCGTGGATTAAGATGTTAAAATGTAGATCATGGAAGCTGCGTCTGTGTGTGTGCATGTATATGAATATTCTTTGATGTTACCTAACTTGGTGCAATGCAGGTTTTAAGACGTCTCTCCATGTCCTCATTTTTGCATGCTGACAAGAGACACTCTGCAGTTCTATACACTGTATGTGTGTAGTATCAGCTTTTAAACAAATCCTGTAAAAAAGGGATTAGATTGATGTACATATAGCATATTCATCCCAAAATTTTCTATTTGTCAGCATGCTGGTGTATACTGGTAAAATGCATTTATTTGGTGCTAAGGAGAGGGACCATATTGATTAAAAAATTAATGTTGTACTATTCTATACACTGCATGGCAGCGTAGGGTACGTGTACAGGGCCCTGGTGAATATGTCGGCAGTGACGCTGCGTTGACGTTAAAAGCAGAGGGCATGCGTGTCAGGTCATCTCTCAAGTTAAGAGAAGATAATCTTATGCACAGGTCACATCCCTGCTCTTGTTCCTGTTGAGTGCCAGTAAAAATAGCAGCCTGTCAAGTTAAAGTTTTATATATTGCTCTTACATTTTCTTCCTACTTCCGAGCCCATCTCACAGCATACGTCATACTGTTTCGGCACTCTGTTTTGCTAAAAGACACTCACACTTTATTCCAACATTTATATGTTTCCCATTATTGTAAAGTTATTGTTTTACACCATAGGTTTGTCTCTTCTTAATTGCCACTACTGCTATTCTGCTTCTACTTCTACTTTTAGAAGTACTCTAAAAATTGAAAATAAAAACACTAGAAATCCTACAAATACTGTGTCACCTCTCCAAAGCCAGACATCCATCTAACAACCCATGCATCCATCCATACTCGACTCGACTTATCCAACTAGGGTGTTGAATTTATCTGAAAGTGTGGTCTCCATGTGTACCATCATGGACATGTTACCAATGCCTAAAACTCTACCCTGAATATCAAATGTTTAGTCTAATTAAAAAAAAAAAAAAAAAAATCAAAGCTCAATATATTTTCAAAAATAGATTTATTCAAAAATATATTTTCAAAATAGGCCAACACTTTAAATAAACTCTTTTAAATAAGAGCCTTAAAAGAAAAAAAAGACAATCACATAAGCTAATGTAAAATGTGTAACAACATTAACTCCCACTGCTTTGTAGAGCTCACATTGTGTGACATGTCATTCCAGTTTCAGTAAGAGCTGTCTAGCTTGCCATTAAATTAAAGAAACAACCCTGAATATGTCACTGTCTAGGTCACACATAACACTGATTGAAATAATGAGGAACTGTTTCACTTTTAGCAGGGTGACTCAGCCTTCCCACTATTTGTTAGTATTATATAAAACCTTTTAAACCCCAGACCATGTTGGATGTCAGTAAAATGGTCTTGGTTTCTCTCTCACTCTCAAAAACTCCAATAAACTTTATTATGAGGAGAACTCTTACACTGATTACTTAGGGCATGAGACTTGTTAGGGTTGTTCCTGAGTGGTTCATGTGCCAAAATAACCAGCTGCTGTAGTTCTATTTTTGTAAATTATATAATATGGACAGTTTTTGCTCCTCAGCTCAGTCTGTTGTGTATAGTCATGTTCATAATAGAGCCATCCTTTAAAAACAATGATTTTGCAGTGTCTGTAATACTGTCCTTAATAATCATCATAAAGAAAAGCATTTGAAAAATATATAGTTATTATTATATGCCTATTTTATATGATATTTATATTACATAAACAACATATTATGCAATGTTACTTATGCTATTATTTTTTCACTTAGTTCTTTGTCTCAGTATCATCACAATATCATTTGAGTACTTCACATCCACACAGGAACTGCCATTCACACATCTTTTAATTAATGGATCTATGAGCTGCTTAATTACTCCACTCACTCACAGTCAGCCTTACACTCGCTCTTTTTCACACACTTTAATGAAAGTGTACAGTTGCTTATGTTATCTCTGCAGAACCACTCATGCATCCTGGCTGATTTGCTTCTGTGGCACTGTGTCACCTTGATGTGCGGACCTCTCGCTCTTTAGAGAACAAGTCAAAAATACTCTTTAAGGAATCAGCAAGTTCTTCTGGACCAAGTATGGCAAGAAAAATCACACAGAATCTTTTTATGTACATACATTTAGTACATAGATAGAAGGAGAAATGCTACTGGAGTTCTAATATTATGCTTAAATTATTAGTGAAGAAACAACAAAAGAAAGTATTTTCTTTTGTCATTCAAATCCCCAAAGTACTAGAAAACTCTCAAATCTTGGCTAGTCTGCTGCCAAATGTCACAATCAAAGTGCAATTGTTTGTCTAGCTCTACTCTCCATTTATTACATAAGCCTGTTTTTGCTGTTTTCGGGCTAATTAAGATGCACTGTGACTCAGATGACAAGTTATAAGGGTGACTGCTCTGCAGTTCAGCTTTGGCAAGTCCATCCATGTCTGTTCCCTCTCTGCTGCAAACTTGTCAGATTTGATACTTGAGTCACAGGAGCACAGCTGTGGTCTTGCACTTGTGCCTTCGCCTGTGTGCATTTGTGTACACTTGGCCACGAGAGCGGAAAACCGACTGCCCACAGAAGTATGTGTCAGACCATCTGATGTGTTGCCACCTTTAGCAACAACAGAAAGAGAAATCATGGCCGATTTCCGTTTTATTACTGGTCTCAGGACAGGCCAATTTACAACATGCATTGCCCTGAAGAACTGTTAGCTGCCATTCTGTTTCAGAAATGTCTCCAGACTAGATTCTTTCTGTTGTCAGAATTGAAAGCTAGTTCAACAAAAAAATGAATAGGTGATAATCAAAGTGTTAAAGAGAAAATGAGGACTGTTTTCTGATATACAGTTAAGTCTATATATGTTTGAACACTGAAAAAGTTTAGTTTTTTTACCTGGTTACAGAAACATATTTGGCCTGGAGTTGATATGAGGTGTGGTGTATATTTTGCTATGGACAGACAACATTCAGTCAAAGGAGGTCCCCAAGCAGGTGAAAAAAGCCACCCTTAGGCTACAAAAATTGAGAGAAATTGCTACAATAGTAGGAGTAGCCAAATCTACAATTTGGTACATCCTGTGAAAGAATGAAAGCACTGGTGAACTCAGCAACGCAAAAAGACCTGGATGTCCACAGAAGACAACAGTGGTGAATGGTCACAGAAGTGAACAACACTCTGAAGGAGTATTTACCAAGTCTACCATAAAGAAAAGATGGCATGAAAGTAAATACAGAGAGTTCACTGCAAGGTGCAAGTCACTCATAAGCCTCAAGAATAGAAAGGCTGGATTGGACTTTGCTAAAAATATCTAAAAAAAAACAAAACAAAAAAAACAAAAAAAAACAGCACAGTTCTGGAAAACCATTGTTTGGAAAGATGAAACCAAGATCAACCTCTACCAGAATGATGGAAAGTATGGAGAAGGCGTGGAACAGCTCATGGTCTAAAGCATATCACGTCATCTGTAAAACACGGTGGAGGCAGTGTGATGGCTTGGACGTGCACTGTGACACTAGTGTTTATTGATAATGTGATAAAGGACAGAAGCAACCCTTGAACAATGTAGTTGTTCAAGGGTTGTAGCAAAGAAGTGGAATATTATTGAATGCCCAATTTAGTCACATGATCTTAATCCAAATGAGCATGCATTTTACTTCTTGAAGACTAAACTTCACACATAAAGACCACAAACAAACAGCAGCTGCGGTGAAGGCCTGGCCGAGTATTAAAAAGGAGGAAACCCAGCATCTGGTGACATCCATGAGCTTAAGACTTGCCAGCAAAAGCTTTCAACCAAGCATTAGAAATGGCCAATTTATTTTCAGTTATTTAATTTGTTTTTTTATTTGTTCACATGTGAATTTTGTTCCATTCCATTTTCCGATAACTTTGGTGAATGCTGTTTACCTGTAAAGTCTTTTGGATTTAAGGCAGTGTTTCCCACTGCAATTGCATTGTATTGCACTGTGGCATGCTTTTATGCATAACAGCAACTCAAAATGTAGAGAGAACGTAGAGAGGTTGTACAATGGTAAATTAAGGAATGAATGAATTGTGAAGGATAGAAGAAAAAAATATATTAAAATACTACAGCAAGTAACTGGGTAGCTGTGTGGACAGCACTAAAAGAGCAGCACAGAAAATGCTCTGCAGTAGAAACGGTACTAAGAAAAAGCACGAGGAAAATACAAAACAAAACAGGGACAGATGTAAGCAATCCAATGGGCCAAATATACATTTATGAAACCTGGTTTAATTGTTTTGGGTCCATTTTTCTGATTCTTTTTCTTTCTACTGGATTCATCATTTTATTATAACTTATTCTATTTATGACTGATAACTTAGACATCGACATAAAAATGAATGGGTCTATATATAGTCATACCCATAAGTTAAAGTTGCATGTACAGTTGTGTTGATATGTAGCGAACCTTGATGTTGTTGCAAAATCTGCAAAAAAAGAAAGAAATCCTATTATTTTTGCTTGGTTAGTCAAATAGCTTTAAAACTACAATTATCTGCCATCTTTTGTGCCTTACAAAAATGTCATATTATTGCTATTATTATTATTCTTTTCCTCCATTTAGAACTTTGTAGTCATGGACTTCTCAAGTTCCATACATTGTCCATCTCAGAAGCAACATTCTAAAAGCAATAATGAGTTCTAAAACTCATCTCAGGTTGCCGACCCCTGACCTAGGTGCTTATTATGGGTTCATTAAGTTGATTAAGCTCATGGTAAATCAACCTTATGATTAACAATTAACTTAATCAGATACATTAATAAACCAACTGCAGAGTTTGGTGATACTTTTCTTTGGCAATGTTTTGCTTTATAAGTACAGCTATTAAATATTTTGCATTACATATACAATATTACACACATACAGACACAAAGACACTTTCATGCTTTTTTATACCAAAGTCGACCCCAGCAACAGCTGATGATTAGTTTTCTAAAATTTTCATTTAGTTAATCACGTTCCATAACGCCACAGTTCCTCAGTCCGCCGAGGCCTGCCATGAGAACACCTGAGCTCATTACTCACCTCACGAGTCAACCTGGGGTAAGAACTGCCCAGGGGCTTTTCAGTACATAACACCCTGTTACTATTTTCATCTTCCTTTTACTCAAAAAAGTACATTCAGATTATTGTCACTTTCCTGCTGCAGGCTTCTCTTTTTTAGTTTATTGTGTAGAAACATAATCTGTGTTCACTTCACAAGCTCCAGCGGATTATAACTTAATCTCAGACAGAATACAAATGTACAGCACTGACCATTTAAGGGCACAGAACATTATCTGTTATTGCAGTTAGTTTGGGATCCTGAAAAAAAAGACCCATCTGTTCTATGAGTGCTACTACGCTTTTCATGTCAAGCGAATATATAATGACACGCACAATTTTGGTCACCCACAGTTTGGTCGAAAGTTCATTGGCTGAGAGTATATATGTAAAGGCTGACCTGAGCAGCACTGCTCTTTTATTTCCATCTTTTACAGTTTCAAAGTAACAAAGAAGGAAAATTGCTTGAAGCAAATGTTTGGGCACACTGCATGGTCTGTACTTAGTAACCGTCCCCCTCACCCCCAGCAAGTATCACATCTTGTAAACAGTTTTTGTAACAGCCAAGAGTTCTTCTTGTCTGGGGGAATGTTAACCCAGTTTTCCTGAAAAGTGCTAGTTATGTGAGGATTTTGGGCCATCTTGCATGCACTGACCTTTAAAGGTCTATTTTCAGATTTTCAAATCTGATGTGTGGTGTATTGTAAATTAGAGGCTTAGAGAGTTTTGGCACCCCTTTTTGCAAACATACTTTTGCTTTTTGCTGCTGAAATATACTCCATTTAAATACCTTCCTTTACAGAACTTGTTTGCAAAATGGAACATGCTTGTTTAGAACTTTACTTGATAGTTCCTAATTTTGTGTCGAGAATGCACAAAGCCTTGATATTTTTCCAAATGTAGCTGAGTGATGGACCAGAACACCACCAGCCTGGATTCTCATAAGCTCTTTTACAGTTAATTGGAGAAGCAGTTCTCCAGAAAAGATCTCTCTGTCTTCTGAATCTCCAACCTTGACACCTGTGGGTACTGCTCACTGCTATGTCTTCATTACATTATCAGCTGAGGAAAGGGCTGACTAAAAAGGTTTTATCATTGTATAGCCTTATGTCTTTTGGAGTCCAATTCTTACTTAACCTATACAACAAAGAAATTAGAACAGTGGGGTTGCTGATTTCAATTATAAGCACTTCAATGGCATGCCATTCTTTATTTCTTTGTTTATTTTTTTTAATTTTATATGACTCTACATGCACTTTTAATGTTTTATGTTGGCAGCTGAAATTAATGTTATGGACTGTCATCACTGAGTTAGATAAAGGCTTCAAAAAAGATGTCTGAATGTGGTTCAAACATGTCTGCAGGAGCTGCAAGACCAACTTGTAGAAAGACTTAGTTTGGACCGAGGAGAAACAGAGCTGTTCTTTTGGACCAATATTAGAAATTTAGATGATTCATTGTATTATGCACGTTGGAAATAAAGACAGTGATTTACATTGAACAGTTAAATTCTTATTTTTCTATTCCCCTTAAAAAATAAAGTTCCAAGAAGAAAGATGAAGATTCTTGAAAGTTACAAAGAAAGAAGTGAATGTAATGTATGAAAACACTGAAAATAATTAAAAAGACAATTATTGGTGTGGGTGTCCTACCATCCTTGCTCAAACAAACATATTAGATATATAGTATGATAGATTGATATTTTGGGGGACTCATCACAGGAACCCTCTTTGGTGTCTCCTAATTTCAAAATAACTCATGTACACTCATCACCACTTTTGTGCATCAATATGATCAACTTCTAAAGACCTCTACAAGTACAAACTAAAATATTAAGGAGCATTCCTTAGCCCAGAATTAGAACAGTGCGGTTCATTGAAGCAGTTTGCTGCTCTGAGGGATAATTCATTCAGATTTTGATGCTACTGTAGCAAAAGGATTTTGACTGGTGTACATTGGCTATCAGGGATAATGTGAATAGTTAAAGCGGCACTAATGGTTTTGTCCACCTAGTGCTTATTATGGGTTCATTAAGTTGATTAAGCTCATGGTAAATCAACCTTATGATTAACAATAAACTTAATCAGCTACATTAATACGATACAATACAATACAATATTACACACATACAGACACACAGACACTTTCATGCTTTTTTATACCAAAGTCGACCCCACCAACAGCTGATAGTTTTCTGTCAAAGCATTGCTGATCTTGAAATTTTAGATATTCACACTGACTGTGATAACCTGGTATGCCTCTTGAAATCCTTACATTCTGTGCTTTAATAATGTGTTACACATCTTTGCTTTCACCTCCCACAGTTCTCAAGTGACCACCGGGAGCCCTTACCACTGTCACTCACCTCGGGTTTAAAGGGAGGGCGAACAAGGCTGCCCAGTCGTTGGCCAAGTATTTATCTCAGAGCTATGTCAGATTACACTCAAGTAAATCTGCTTGTCACTGGCTGCACAGAACTATTAAAAGCACACGCATGTTTAGGATGATAAGGGCACGGCAATGACTTGCATTAGCTTGTGGAGAACATTTTGCTTAGTGATAAAATTAGAGCTTGTCATCTCCTGTGGGCTAAATCTGAAAATGATGAGATGTGACTAGACTGAATGAGTTTGTTTTTTTTCTGTTTTTTTTTCCCACTGTGTCTTTTTTCTCACAGTAGGCTAGTCTAGTGTTTTGTGTTTTGTCTTGCTTTACCTGGGTTCATTGGCCTAAGTGTCAAAACGCTTTGTTCGGTTAACTGCTCACTACTACAGGCTGTAAGCGTATCTCTTTTTCTCAGCCTGCCTGCAGTCATTTTTGTAATCAGTTTGTTACAGAGACTTATTTTGAATTGCAGAAAATCAGATTCACTCCTAGGCCTCATATTGTGTCTACTAAAAGCATTTCGTTTCAGCAGGATTTAAAACTGTGTTTCATACAAATGTAACAAGAATACGCCGACTTCCATTGCTGAGCTACAGTGGTGCACTTGTGGTGACAATGCTAATTTTAAAAAAAATATGTGATTTTCTTCAATCTTATAAAAAAAGATTACAGTACAACAGAACTGTTAACATGTTCTGCAAAATGCATTATGGTGATTGTACTTTATTTGTCGAGGCAATGTCAGACAATCATACAATAACATAAAACTAATGTGTTAAGTCAAATAATCTTTTATGGGAAATGTAATGCCAAGGGATTAGGCCTTTTTTTTCTTCTTTTTTTGTGACAACTGGCAGCTGGGACAGGCACAGAACATGAGGACAGAGAGCAAAGAGAATGAAACGTGACAGAAGTCCCTCACTGGAATTGAACTGGGTACATTGCATAATGCTCACCTTAAATTACTGGTGCACAGGGACACAATTCTGGCATATGCTTTATCGACACAACAGTGTTGTACAAATACGAATACATTGATTAGTGTGTAATAACATCTTCCCAAAAAACTCCTTCATCCTCATACACTTGAAAATAATCCATTAAAAATACCTAACAGCAGGCATTTGTGGAAGCCACCATGTTGCCCCGCCCATCAGTGACTGCAATACAGTGATGGGCACTGGAACTCTGTCTAATCACATTGTATCCAGATAACAACAGACTGGACACATACTGTAAGTAGTTCTTATAGGCATTTGTGTGGCATGAAGGCAAATTTTAATTCATGCCTGCACTTTCTGACTCAGGATATGAAGGCTCATACCTATGATGAATTGAAACCTCTTCTCAAATGATGAAACAAAGAAGCAAAAACGTGAAGCCAGAGGATCTACATAAAGCATTATCCTCTTCCTTCTCATCTGAAACTTCATATCCTGAACTGAATTCAGGACTCTAACACATAAAAACATGCATAAACGTACTCATTTATTATTACTGTCAAAATTACGTATTGTCAGCAGATTAGACATGTGACCCACTTGTCACTGAACAGCTGACAAGGACAAAAAACACAAAACAAAACAGAACAACAACAGCAACTGGTTATAAGCTAATGTGTTAGCTAATTTTAGCCAGTGTGCTAAAAATCAGATTTTCCCTCTGATGAACAGTTTCATTACATTCTCACGTAGTATGTAAATTATTAGTTAAGTGTTCCTTCAAGAACATTAACAACAAAGTTTCACTAACGAAGGGTAACAGAATCTCCTTCCCCACCCAACATATTGACACTGCAAACTTACTGATACATTGCAAACATAGTGGCCTACACCCACAACAGAAATACTGGAGGCAGAGTTGATTGTCCTACACCGGCCACTAGGATAATGCACTTTAGTTAGGAGCAATAAGCTAACAGAATTCAATTGACTGCAATTTGCAATACACTGACATCTTTTGGTGAGATTTTACTTTACCTTTACTACTATTACTACTGCCCAAAAAACACTCACGGTAGCATCGTTAAAACTGACTAATCTAAACTTTACTTGTGCTGTCAGCGTTAATCCCGTTAAAATAACGTTAAATTGTTTGCCCCATTCCCAACAAACTGCATGTGTTTCCACATTTTGCAGATTTTTTGATTGAATTGACTAAATGGATTTCTACTGGGGGTTAATGTTCTTTTTTTTTTTTTTTACTTTGCCCATCCAGAGTCTAGAACCACCACTGACAGGATGTGAAACCTCCATTCCAATGTAGAGATCCTACTATTAAAAAAAATTATCAGTACGACTCAGAAAATAGAGTTTCCTTGTCAAGTACAAGTAAAACTGGCAAAAGGTTCACAGAGGAAAGTGATAGAAATTTTTAAAAAAAAGTCATTCCATATTTTAGGGGGAATTGACCCTTTGTTAATAAAATCAATGGCTGAAAAAAGGTAATAAGGATTAGAAAGAGTTTAGGAAGGTTCGGGATGCAACCTCACCCTCAGATGCCACTTGTGTAGACTTCAAAACCCTTATCCGTTATTGATAGCAGTGCTGAGTGACATTTACTGGACTGAAAAGCCCTCAGAGGTACCGGAATCAAGGGAGGGAAAGTGGGAGGGTGTGAACTGATTTTCAGGAGTGCTTACAGGAAACGGAATTGAAGGCATGTGAAAATAAGAAAACACTTAGGAAGACATTCAGACTGGCAGTGTACACAAAATCTCCTTAAAATTAGCTGCATGACACTGATGTTCAAAACTTCAATTACTCTCCCATGATAGTTTCATTAGTGTTTCCAATATTAGCCCCAAAGACGTCATATCACTTAGTCAACAGTGTTTTCCCTGATTTACTAGTAAGCCTCCATTCAAAGCTACACATAATAATCCGTGCTGTGAACCATCAAGAATAACAAAGACCTACATAATGCCTGGAGCTCGGTGTCTACAACAGAATTACATAACACTCTGTCACCCAATAAATTAATATGGATCCTTTACCTTGAGTCCGGTGTGAGAGAGCAGCTGGACTCTTTCTCCCCCTCTTTTTTATCACTGCCTATCCCCAACGTGCCTTTTGGCTGAACGCAGCCTCCGTCTAGCCAATGCTGTTGTGTATTTGTGTGAAACTGTACTGCTCAGCACTGAAGATATCTAGTGTTTCTGATGCCAGTGAGTGGGAGCTACATGCGGCATGCTCATTGGTGTGAAATTGTGAGGTGGGGGGGAGAGAGCAGCTGAGATGGATGGAGGCAGAGAGTGGGGCTGGAAACAGAGAGAGAGTCGTAGGGGAGGAGAGCTTTGTTTTCATGGGGAAATCTCCAAGGACAACCCAGAGCACATCTGTGGAGAGGAGAGGTGCTATTCGGTGATGTCAGTGAGGTTGCGTTTGAAAAGATGGGAACGTAAATGTAGCGCAGGAATACAGCTGTGGGTGGCTACTGATCCCTAAGGTTGACTACCCAAAATTCTCAAGAGGAAACTAAAACTATTTGTTTGAAATTAACACTCTAAGAACTGTTGAAATTGGTTTGATTGTGAGGTATTTTAGGACATTAGGGCGATAGCAACAGAAGTCATTTAATTTTTTTTTTTTGTAATTTTCTTACAGTTTTCTCTCACTTTTTCTGGCCAGGAAACTGCATATGAAATTCAACCATTTTAATCTAGTGTTTAATACTTGACTAAACCTCTGTGATTAATAAAGCATTTTGATGCTGATTTACATGATCAGCATAAAAGACAATCACTTTAATGTCCGTCCTCTGGATCACTAGATGCTGTGCATCCAAACGAACGAAAATAAATAAATAAAGATTACGTAACCCAAAACCTAGTGTACACTCAGGCAAACTGGAACAATGATGATAACATGATTTGGTAGTCAACGAAAGCCCAGTTATCTTGCACTAGCTGTTATTTATCTTTGTGTATGTGCAATTTTGGATAAAACATAAAGACAATGTGTGCAAGAAGTGGGATTGCACCTTCATTTGTTTGTAAGCCAAAAGCATATGGAAAACGGCACATGACAAGCTTAGGGCACATAGATGCGAGTGAAAGTGAAAATTATTTGTCTTACTGCAACGTGAAGAGAAAGATAAGATCTGCAAGGAACTGAGAGTGTGAAGGAGGCAGTCTGGCTGAGAACCAATAATTCTTGCTGCTGAATAGGCAACTAAGTGTTATATAAAATCACACATGTGCACGCATATGCACATGGACGCACACACACACACACACAAAGCAGTTAAACAGCACTGCCTACGTGCACATGCTCTGAGTTTCCTCCCGTCTCGTTTTCTCCAGCTTTGGATGTGCACTCACACATGGGTAAACGGTGTCACAGTGGTAAAGTGTAAAAAGATTTAGCAGCTTGAGTAATTTACACCACTATCCTTTTGAGAAGGTAACTCTACAAGCCAGTTAAAAACATTTTGCTCTGGAGGTTTCAGGCAACGTTACGCAATTTGACAAGTACTTTGTGTGGAGCATACTGATGCACTAACCCCCTCCAAGAGAGTAAAATTAAACTGCTTACTTTCTTGCTGTGTTGCCATCAGTTAAAGAAGATTAATGCCAACTGAAACTGCTTTTTCGCTTCAGAGCAAACTGAATCCTGTACACTACATATTAAGAATTAAGGTGTGCAAAGGATGTTTAAAATTGTTGTAGAAGTAGTGCATAATCATGCTGGGAGTGTGGCTGCTTTGAGGTGTACAGGTGTACTGATGCACAAAGCTCTATCTGATAGCTGGCTGGCAGAACTAGATTTTTTAATGGTGTTTTTGCCTTTTTAGGTTTTTCATGTCATTTGACAGATAACATAATATGCCTTGCTGTGTGATTTATTAGGGACATGTGAGATTCAGTTTCGGTGAGTAAAACCCATTTTAAGACTTTAGGCTAACAAAGCTAGCTAGCCTCAGCTGTTAACTTAGCAGTCTTGTCCAAATATTGTAACTCCTGGCTCCAAAAAACAACATGGTGGCAGCCATAAAAGAGCGTGTAACACAAGTCGATAGTCTCTGAATGCTAACCTACAGAAATACAAGTTAAAACTGACTTTTACAGGGTTTATAGGGGTACATGTGTTTGGATGGCTAATAAAAAAAAAAGTTCCCTATGCTTTGCCCTAGGTCTTGACCTTTCTTCAGTTCCCAAACTCAAACAACTCTTGGATCATTGAGAGTTAAAAATAGTCAAAATTCCTTCATGTTCAGTAAAATGATTAGTATGGCTGCTTTGCAATAAAGGTTAACATTCAGACATGCATGAGAAAGAGGATTTACAAAGTCTAGCAAAAGTTGAAGTCAGCAGGAAGCTGGCTCGCTACGTGTCATCTAAAGACGAAATACCATGTTTTGACTGAGGAATTTCTAAAAAACTAAAATGTGCAGCTCCGCTATCACTTTCAACATAAGTGTGGTCAGAAAATTAAACAGCAGAAATGTTTGCAGGGTTACTAATGTTGGGTAGCTGGTACACAATGGTGTGCTACCTAGTAGTTAGCTATTCAGTTATGGTTTGGATAATATAAATACGGTGGCCCCTAGAGACAAAGCACGTACAAACTCCAAAACACTTGCAAACTCCAAAACACATGCAAACTCCAAATCACTTGCAAACTCCAAATCACTTGCAAACTCCAAAACACTTGCAAACTCCAAAACACATGCAAACTCCAAAACACTTGCAAACTCCAAAACACTTGCAAACTCCAAAACACTTGCAAACTCCAAAACACTTGCAAACTCCAAAACACATGCAAACTCCAAAACACATGCAAACTCCAAAGCACATGCAAATTCTAAAACACAACGGAAGTGCTCCAGGACGCTAGGGGCAGTGTTGAGCTTTTGTTACCTATTAACTACACAAGCCAGGATGTACCAATGACCGGATTTGGGGTCTGCAGCCTTAAAGGCCTCATTTTAAGGCCGATTACGTCACAGCGACACGACGAAAGCTGTCCCAATTCAAAGGCTGCTCGAAATGCGGCCCTCAAATGCGTCCTTAATTTCCCTGAATTTTAAGGATGGGTCGCTGTAGCCTTCATGGCCCAACATATCCCAGATTTCATAGTGCGGCTGTGGTGTGGATAATTTTGCCGAAAAAAACGGCGGAAGCGGAGCCACCGAAGAGTAAACTTTCAGAAGTAAGTACTGAATATTATGTCACTTATTTATGCGCAAATGTTTTTTATAATGAAGAACATTAAAACATTACTGTTGGCCACATGTCGGGAAAGTTATGTGACATTAGCGATGTTTGTACTAACTTGGTTTTAAAGCCTTTACTCCAAAATATACGCCGTTCAATAGTTGACTTTAATCTTACAGAGAATGTGATGATTTTATGGATAATTAAAGTCAGTCATATATCCACAAACACAACAGGCTGAAAGTCAGTGATGCTGCTCGGTTTGCAGTCCTGAATATCACGGAACAAGCAGGATTCACTGCACTGTTAATGTTAGCTATGTTATATTGCTGCCTCTGTTCGGTGGTGTCGAGCCAAATGGAGTTTAACGTGTGTTTGAACGAGCTGACGGTTCACTCGTTAAGCTGAAAGAAAGATGCTTTAATCAAGGAGTCACACATGTGTCCACTGTACCATCTGGGAACTCTTCTTGTTTCGTAATAACACAGTCCTCCTTCTTTTGTGCTGTTTTGTAGCAGTGTGTACACCTGAGGCTGTCACCTGTCTGTCTGTCCTGCACTCTCTCTCTTTTTCTTTCTCTCTGATTGTGTAATAAAAGTATGAACATGTATTTATAAGTTACACTTGTGTTTGAATCCTGCAGCTTATCACACATTTGATTTCCATGTGTGGCAACTGCAAGTGTCCAGAGTGAGGACAGACTGAGGGACCCACTGCTGCACATCATCTGTGAGGCTTTGCACCCCTGATGATCCACCAGGACTCAGCAGTGTGTGAGGAAGAGGAGGAGGAAGAGCCAGCAGCAGCTGACAGATGGAGAGAATAGACAGACTGTTCCCTGTTTGTGAAGGACTGCTAGGAAAGTTTAACATAACTAATTGTCTGTCCTGAATCAGTCTTATTAGGTAATGTTCAAATAATTTTTATCATTCCAGTGTTTGCAGTGTGGGAGAAAGTACTCAGGGCCTTCAAGTTAAACACTATGAAAGGCAGCAACAAGTTTAATATTCAGAAACCTAAAGTATGTATCAGCAGCTGAATGGACCTAAAAATAAATGTTTGTTTCAGTTCTATGAAGCTTTGAGTATTTTGGATTAGTAGCAGTGCTGTGTTTGTTGCATCATATTGCTGTAATTGTTTATATGCTTTATATATTCTGAGGTAAGTTGATCTATAGTGTTACATCATATTCTATAATGATGCTATGTGTTTGTAGACTTTCTGCCCAGTTTGACCCATTTAGCAGAAGTCAGCCTGTTTAAGGCTCTGATATCTATTCTGTATGACTTAAAGCAGTTATGACATGGTCTGATTTTCTCACCCAATAAAGGAATATTCAATATATCAGTCTACTCTTCATTTTATCAGAAACAGTTATCACAGCTCATATAATTTCTTTTTACACACATATGTAAGCAATGAGCCAAATTTAGTAATGCCAACATACTGAAGGAACAACATTTCTCTCTTATATATGATACACCTATATATGCACTGTCAAAGATACTTGTCTTTGAGTGAAGATTTAAGGTGATAAGACCTATAAATAACTGCAACTTGAATCTGTACTGAGGCTCAGTATTTGACACAGAGTTCATGTTTACTGCTGTAATAGCTAATAATGATTAATATAATAACTATAATATTGGCCATATTATATTTACATTACCAAAGTGATATGACTTTAGTCTCATGAACAACATTAGCTAATTGTTATTTACTAACTAATCTTAAATGACTGTTCAGTACAGAAATGAAGCCCAAAAATCATGTTTTACTGTCCTGTGGTCTCAACCTCAGATACTTATCAAATCACACAAAGCTCTTGTACAAACAAACAAACAAATGAACAAAATATGTTTTCCTTCATTTCTGTCAAACAAAGTTGTATGACACGTTTCCAGCGGTTAGTATCATGGTTGCTAGGCAACCTGGGAAGCGCGACAGAGACTAGACCGTCCCATACAGACAATCTTGCCGTTTATTTTGCAAATCGAGCTCAACACTGCCCCTAGCGCCCTGGAGCACTTCCGTTGTGTTTTGGAATTTGCATGTGCTTTGGGGTTTGCATGTGTTTTGGAATTTGCATGTGTTTTGGAGTTTGCAAGTGTTTTGGAGTTTGCAAGTGTTTTGGAGTTTGCAAGTGTTTTGGAGTTTGCATGCGTTTTGGAGTTTGCAAGTGTTTTGGAGTTTGCAAGTGTTTTGGAGTTTGCATGCGTTTTGGAGTTTGCAAGTGTTTTGGAGTTTGCAAGTGTTTTGGAGTTTGCATGCGTTTTGGAGTTTGCAAGTGTTTTGGAGTTTGTACGTGCTTTGTCTCTAGGGGCCACCGTATATAAACATATTAACAGAATGAAAATAGAAGATGAATGCTAACTTTTTTTATCCTGAATAAAAGTTTATTTGAGGCTCCCCAATGGCGAAAGACAAATGCAATCCTATCAGGGCAGGGAAAAGGAGGCTGAAAACAACCAAAGTTCAGTCAAGAAAGCACGTTCGATGATTCATCCACAACACAAAGTTAGTCATTATGTTACTGCGTGGTTTGGATTACATCCTATGAAAAAATTTGGTGCCTCAGCTTCAGGTACCCATTCAATTCTTAATTAACCTCAGACTGATTCTTTTCTGAATCATGTTAATGTTTGGTGTCTGGCGTATTGTGAGCCCATGGGCTGTAGTTACATAATATGGTTTTAAAAATTGAGCTTCAAATGCAATGCACATGAATGATGCTAACAAATAGTCAGACAGACTGACAGTCACCACTGAATATTTTTACTGGCTTGTTTATACACATAAAAAATAGACAGCCTTAAAGAAGGAGTTTGGACCCAGAATGAGGGTCAATAAGCCATATGCTCAGTCATATGTCAAATTTCTAATCACAGATATACTGATAAGGCAGATGGTACTTATAAAAACATTTGTAAAATTCAAAGTCACTTAGAAAGCCATGAATTGCTTTACCCTTTGCTGTAAAACTGTTGTACTCCTTTATGAATAAGCAAAACAAAGTGGCACATAGTAGAACACTGTCTTGTCAAAAACCTGAGAGAATGTCAAATACCTCTAGCCCTTCACTAATCTTACTGAAAAATCTAAGTATATAATACCAGTGGGGCTGGATAAATCACTTAAAGGACATAGTAAATACAAAGAAAAGATTAAACACATGGCTACACTTTTTATGGGCAAAAGGCAGTTTGTTAAAAAGAAAAAAAAATCCCTTTGGTGCACTTCAAAAGAAGAGTAAAAACACTAGCAAGAAAGTAAAAACGCAAATAAGCAGTGATTCCTTGTTAAGTCTCCTTTTCAACTTGAACTTGATGAACAGGACAAATTTTCCCTGTGAGTCACCAATTATGTATTGTGATAAAAGGGAGTGCAAAAAGCACACATCTTTTTCTATGCGCCTAAAACAGGAAATTGTGCTCACACACAACAATGGTTTACACAATCCATTTTTTCCCTCTGTGTGCTAATGTCATCTAGCAATTACACACATTACACAGAGCAGAGAATAATTTGAGCAATTCAAAGACCTTTTCATTTAGAAGAAGGCTGGCAGAGGGTGTATAAACAATGTTCACCCACACACATAGTTGGCCAGGTGCGACTTTCATGATGCTGTTTAAATCACAGGTTTCCCAGTCGCCTTTGTCTCTTACTGTATCTCTGGGTGACTCATCGGAAATCCTCTCCTGGAAGCAAAAATCTTTACCTCATCAAGTGATTTATGTTTCACGTTGCCTGACACGCACACACCCCCAGCTCTGTCTGACATTTTACACAACTCAGATGTCAGTGATTGAGACTTTGAAGGCTGAACAGAACAAAAGAACTAAAGTATTTCTTATATGATCATTATTATTTGTTGGGATATCTTAGTCTAAACCTTCAGCTTTCTTGATGTTGGCTAACAGAATTCTGTTTCAAGGAGAGCAATCCTTGCAATTACATTCTTGAGCTTATGTCCAATTATCTGGATGAGTAGTGTTGTATAGGTGTATGCCAATTCATGGGTTTCCAATATGCATTTATGTCTTTTTATAGTACTTACATTTAATTTCTAATCCTCAAGTCTGCAGCTATATCTGCCATTACTGGTGCATCACTACCTTGCACTCCTTTCTTGTGTGGGGCCACCTGAGTAGTGTATAAATTCTGTGATTCCCAGTTGTGGCACCAGAGGCTAAGAGAGAAAAACGCTGAGCACCAAAGACCCAGCATGTACTGCGAGAGGGAAAGGGCACACAAAAACAGGTAATTACCAAGTGCATGCTGGGCCTGCTGTTTTAGTAACATTCTGCATTTTTCTGTCTAACAAGTGCTGTTTAATGCATGTGCTTAATTTGGTTTAAGCTTCATGGCATGATGGAAAGGGGGAACATGAGAAAAAAGAGAAAAAAAATCAGTGCCAGGGTGCAGAGTTAATGCAGGTTAACAAACAATTACACTTCTAAATTTGAATTTTTTTCTCAATTTGCACTACTTTTTTGGATCTTTTTTGATTTTTGTCATTATACAGGTGGTCAGAAGTTTACATATGCTCATCATGGGCAACAATGTCATTATAATTTTTAGGCTTTTAGTGATTTCTTTGAACTGTTCTTTTGCTAGGGTGGAAAGATAGTTACTGATGATTGTCTTTTCATAAGTGCTGCTGAGGAGTCTACAAGGTCCCTTAATTTGACAAGGACAAGACCTATTAACTTCATGTTAGTAATCATGATTGACTACAGATGGTAGTTTATCTTTGCCAGTATAAAAAAGGAATTGATTTGACATCCCTCATTGGATTGATCGATACTCAGAACAATGGAAAAGTCCAAGGAACATCGGTGAAGATCTAATATAGACATTTTCAGATGCAGATTCAAGATCATCAGTTCAAGCAATTGCATGATAGTACAAAATATATGATTGTGAAACCACTTTTCCAACATCTGGAAGATCCAAGCTGTCCCCACACTTTGCCAGATGACATCTAAAATAGCCTGAGCAGTCCTCAGAGAAAAACCCAAACAGTTCTTTGGACAAATGAAGCCAAGATTAAATTGTAACTTGTAACTTGAATGAGGGGAAGAGAAAAGTATGGAGACAGGAAAGAACAGCTGATAGACATGTAACATTGTGGGAGATAGTGTTAGGAACTGATAAGAATTTAGCGTTTCCAGTGCAGTTTGCACTTGAAGAACACATTCTCATCCTTTTGTGGAATAAAAATAAAAGTGTCTATATCCACACTGTAGAGTGTCCCCCTACTTTCCTCTTTTGACACACAACAACTGAAATTCACTAATTGTACCATAAAAGCAAATGTAACCAATGGGATCAATAGGCAAGCGGACAAAGAATTCCAAAGAACGGAATGGGGACTTGGTTCTCTACAAGAATCAGTTCTCAATTCTCACCCCTAGTTGGTATTTTTTGGCATGGTTATGCATGGCTCCCAGTGGAACTGGGCTGCAAGTGTTTACTGATGATGTTCCTACTGATAAAAGTAACAGGATGAACTATGAAATGTACACAGCTACACTCAGATTGAGCCAAATGCTACAAAACTGATTGCCAGGCACTTCACAGTGCAAATGGACAATAGCTTTGAGAAACTGCAAAAGCATAAGGCACAAAATATGATGATATATTATTTAATGACCAACTCGGTCACCTGGTCTCAACCCAGCAGAGTGCGATTTTCAGTTACTGAAGGCATTGACCGCAAATTATTTTATTTCATGTATTAAAAGCAAGTCTTATATTTAAGATAATGGTAGAGTGTTTGAATAGTTTTAGGAATATATTAAACAAAAAAATGTGTAATGTCAAATGAATTAATGCGATACTTTCATTAAACTGCACTTCAGTCACATCTTGATTGTTTAATTTAAAATCCACTCTAAGGGTGCACAAGGCTAGCTACAAAAACTCTTATTGTCCAAATAGTTAGGACCTGGCTTCATGCATCATTGAAGCAACTTTTGCTCTCTCTGGACTGAAGAGTAGAAGCTGATTCAAAGCACGATTCACTCAGTTGTTCATTATTCTTCTCTGAATGGCTTTAAGTTCAGAAGTCGGGCTAAATTGTGGAGCGCTATTATTAACCCTGGAAATTTCCTCACCCTGTATGAACATGTATAAATATGAATAATAGCTCATTTAAAGTTACAATAATGTTGAATCAGTTTCTGCTTTGTTGGAGCTTGATTGAGTATTTTTCATCTTCAGTATTAGAGATCTTTTATTATTTTACAAGAATAGTCATGATGTTGCTCTTTGTTTTTCTAGTTATACTGTAGCTTTATAAGGGGTACCAACAGCAGTTTCATAAAGAAAGGCTGTGACCTGAAAAAGTATATTGTTGTTGTCTTCTCTGGACTGTTAAGGCTCCACTATGAGACAGAGCACTATGTGGAAGATTTACTGGATTCTAATTCTTGTGTCATATCCCTTTCATCTATTTGTGGTGTTTATGCCCTACATCTTCATTATTCTGTCATACGCAATGAAAAAAAAAAACACACACACACAAGGGGGAGGTTTATAGATTCGTTCAGGGATTTTATGTTACCCCTACTAAACCTGTGCAATACAAAATTATTGTCCCCGCATCTAAATATAGAGATGCTGTTAGTCACTCTCTTTTCAATGATCCCATTTTATTTTATTGGTTCTTTGCTCATCTTTCTGCCCTTCACTCATGTTGCATTTTTGTTTCGTTACACACATCATCTGGAATTTCCCAAGCTCTCTCTCCAAATGGTGAACATATACAGTGGGGCAAAAAAGTATTTAGTCAGCCACCGATTGTGCAAGTTCCCCCACTTAAAATGATGACAGAGGTCAGTAATTTGCACCAGAGGTACACTTCAACTGTGAGAGACAGAATGTGAAAAAAAAATCCATGAATTCACATGGTAGGATTTGTAAAGAATTTATTCGTAAATCAGGGTGGAAAATAAGTATTTGGTCACCTCAAACAAGGAAAATCCCTGGCTCTCACAGACCTGTAACGTCTTCTGTAAGAAGCTTTTCTGTCCCCCACTCGTTACCTGTATGAATGGCACCTGTTTGACCTCATCATCTGTATAAAAGACACCTGTCCACAACCTCAACCAGTCAGACTCCAAACTCCGCCATGGCCAAGACCAAAGAGCTTTCGAAGGACACCAGGAAAAGAATTGTAGACCTGCACCAGACTGGGAAGAGTGAATCTACAATAGGCAAGCAGCTTGGTGTGAAAAAATCAACTGTGGGAGCAATCATCAGAAAATGGAAGACATACAAGACCACTGATAATCTCCCTCGATCTGGGGCTCCACGCAAGATCTCATCCCGTGGGGTCAAAATGATCATGAGAACGGTGAGCAAAGATCCAAGAACCACACGGGGGGACCTGGTGAATGACCTACAGAGAGCTGGGACCAAAGTAACAAAGGTCACCATCAGTAACACACTACAACGGCAGGGAATCAAATCCCGCAGTGCCAGACGTGTTCCGCTGCTGAAGCCAGTGCATGTCCAGGCCCGTCTGAAGTTTGCCAGAGAGCACATGGATGATACAGCAGAGGATTGGGAGAATGTCATGTGGTCAGATGAAACCAAAGTAGAACTTTTTGGTATAAACTCAACTCGTCGTGTTTGGAGGAAGAAGAATACTGAGTTGCATCCCAAGAACACCATACCTACTGTGAAGCATGGGGGTGGAAACATCATGCTATGGGGCTGTTTTTCTGCCAAGGGGACAGGACGACTGATCCGTGTTAAGGACAGAATGAATGGGGCCAAGTATCGTGAGATTTTGAGCCAAAACCTCCTTCCATCAGTGAGAACTTTGAAGATGAAACGAGGCTGGGTCTTCCAACATGACAATGATCCAAAACACACCGCCCGGGCAACAAAGGAGTGGCTCCGTAAGAAGCATTTGAAAGTCCTGGAGTGGCCTAGCCAGTCTCCAGACCTCAACCCCATAGAAAATCTGTGGCGGGAGTTGAAAGTCCGTGTTGCTCGGCGACAGCCCCAAAACATCACTGCTCTTGAGAAGATCTGCATGGAGGAATGGGCCAAAATACCAGCTACTGTGTGTGCAAACCTGGTAAAGACCTATAGTAAACGTTTGACCTCTGTTATTGCCAACAAAGGTTATGTTACAAAGTATTGAGTTGTATTTTTGTTATTGACCAAATACTTATTTTCCACCCTGATTTACGAATAAATTCTTTACAAATCCTACCATGTGAATTCATGGATTTTTTTTTTCACATTCTGTCTCTCACAGTTGAAGTGTACCTCTGGTGCAAATTACTGACCTCTGTCATCATTTTAAGTGGGGGAACTTGCACAATCGGTGGCTGACTAAATACTTTTTTGCCCCACTGTAAACCTTGGTATTATTTAATCAAGAGTTATCTCATTAGAAATGTCAATCCAATGTCATTTATAAATTACTTTAAAAACAGAAACCCCTGACCAATGTTTGCGACATAGGATCAAAAATGAGTATATTATATTAAAATCAATAGAATTAAAATCGCAACACAAAACAAAAGCATAAAAAAATAATAAAATAAATAAATTAACAACTTAAACTGTGTCAAAAGCCAAGCAGAAGAAGTGGGTCTGAAGAGGTGTTTCTGTGTATATGTCTAATGAAATTGAATTCCACACTAATTATTTGGTCAGAAAACACTGTGTCATACCATTTAATGGTTATGGTTAGAAAAGGGTTTCTGTAATGCACATTTTCTGGGAGCTGTTTATTGTAGCTAATACCTAGAAATCTTCAACAGAAATTACTCGATGACCAGATTGTCATACCAGCATATGAGTGTGGCAAAGGAGTGGTTCACTACAGTTTTTCCAAATGGCTTCATAAAGGGTCATAAAGACTATCTGATGTCATCATATTTATTGGCCAGAGACTGTGACAATGTAGGCCACCATGCCACGTGCCACAGTTTAATCATGTCATTAATGTTACAGTGTTGAGGTGGAACAAAAGCTGAATAGTTGTGGCCTATATTAATACAGTTAGGGTGTAGCTTTGCTATCATGACCTAATTGTGAAACAGATTATGTGGATTGGTGACCAACAATGGTTAGGGCCTACACTTCATTACATTACTTTTATCCATTTCAAACACTCCAATGGAAAAGTTTTTTTTAAAATACATTATCATGATACAGTATCATTTGTGTTAACCCACACACCTGTTGCATGATATTGCAAGGATGGAGTTCCAAACAAGCTCTTACTGTGTTAGCCAGGACATTATGCCCTCACATTATCTGGTACGGAGAGCGGCAAAGTGTCAAAGACATGCTTGAAGCAGTATTGAGGAAAACAAGTAAGAGTGTCCATGTGCAGTGTTTGTGAACTGCTGATCAAAGCACAGCAGACTAGAAGGTTTCTTGTATAACACGTCTCTTAGTAGCCAGTTGGTAAGAGTAGATATGTGCAATAACAAGATATATCCTCTTCCTCTTTGTTACAGTTAGTGTGGTTGTGATGTAACCAGCGTATTCTCTGCCAGCACATTGGAGTAGTCTGCTTCATCTAGCGCAGTGACTTTTTCTATTTCAACAGTTTGAGTAGAAAACAACATTATCAAGCATTGCTCACGTGCAGAGATTGCCTCCAAGATGCACCAGATCTAGTACACCTTTTTTTTCTTTGAGTGTTTAAGTAAAAAAAAGAGAAATGAAAGTTGACAATTGTTCTTATTATTGATAAGCACCATACCTGTAGAGTTAGTGCTGACTCACAGTTTTAGGAAATGTAAATGGCTGTCATTAATCATCACCACTCATATATCTGTAAGCTGAAAGAAAAGGAAGGTGACCTTTTAGAATGCCCTTTTGCTCTATGTGTGGGTCAGTAGTCAACAGATAAGTAAAATAAAGCCACCAGTTTTTGAAAAATGTGAGCTGCTGTAACAGTTCCAGATTTTACAGCTGAATGCCCAAAAATGTTGGCCATGTAACAGTTGTGCGTGGGATGGAGAGCAGAATATTCTCTGCACTTTCTTTCTGGAGAATTCAGAAAGAAAGTGCAGAGAATATTCTGCTCCCCATCCAAAAGAGATGCTGATGGCTGCCAGGAGCCTGTAGGACTCTGGCTCTGGTGCAGAGTGTAGGTTTAATTTTTTTTTTACTGGTGGTGTGCCAATAAAAGTATAACTGCTGAGCTTCAAAAAATATAGAGAAAACAAAGGTTAAAACTGCTTTTTCTCTTATTGTGACAGCCTTCAGCAGGGGTCAGCAAATGAGCTGTTTGTTTTGTTTTAATTCTAATGATTAAGGCTCTCAAATTACCTGTTGAGCGCTGAGCGCATCAGTGAATGGATTTCCTTTATGATGCTATTTTTTGCAGCTGTCTTCTGTCGTTGTTGTGTGCTGGTCCTTCTGCCTTTAGTTTGACCTTTATCAAACGCATGCTCAATCGGGCTTAGATCGGTCATCTCAAAAATTGCACACTGAGTATGACGTGTATAGAAGTATACATCTATACACGTCACCAAAACTGACTCCCCCACTGGAAGCCATGCATGCCCGTGCGTCTCATTGCCTCCAGTGACGTTTACATGTATAGTAGTGTGCTTCAGATAATGAGTTGTTTCAGGCACTTGTTTTTGCTTTTTTCCTTCCAATCATTCTGCTACAGATTGATGGTGATTTAATATGAGTTTTTAACACATCTGTCATTAGAGCGTATACACTGCATTCTAGACAGATTAACTGTGAAAAAAATCTGCAAGTTAATCAAATACAAAAAACCCCACTTTGTATTGTTTTACAGCAGCGGCAGTGGTTTTGTGTATGTGTGTTTTTTATTTGTTTCAGACTGTAACTCCACCAGAAGACATTTTGACCCATCATAGCAGGAAATGCACAACTGCACAAATTGAGAACAAAAATTAGTTATGGCTGAATTTTCTTCAGCTTCTTCAATTTCAGAGTCTGTTATTGTTCATTGTGACTTAATGGCATGTCTCAGCCCACTGCGACATAATAAATAACTAAATAACTATTGTTAAAGAGATCCGTGCCAGTATCCATCCATCCATTCACCCACCCAGGTGAGGAAGGGTGAAGATGGGACAGATTGTCAGTCTATTACATGGCTTACCCAGAGACACCGCCGACCACACACTGTCACATTAACATTTCCTCTACCATTACAATCAAGCAATGGTAGATATTTGTATATTCATCTGATAAAGGTTTAGCGTCAGTGGACCGTTACAACACAAATAAAGCTAGATAAATGCAAAGAGAAAACTGTAATTATAAGAGCTCAAAAATGCAACAAAACAAAACAAACAAACACAAAAATCGTCATCATTGTGTTACAGTCTCAGATGTTTGTTGTTTCCAATTAAAGGTTCCAGTTTTCCCTTAGATGTGGAATATGAGTTCTGAAAACAGCCATCAGACCCAAATATTCGATTTTTAGTTGTAACATCCACATAAACTCACTCACATCCTGTTTTTATCCCTTCCTTTGCATGATTCTCCCGTCACACGTCAGACGTGTTTGACCAGCTGGTGAGTTAGACAGAGGAGAAACAATCGAGACACACAGAAACCGAAATTTAGCGAGGGCCACACTCATACCAGTGCCTCAATGTCATTTACATAGAAAAAAGCCCTTTCTCTAATCATTTAGATCACTGGCTCTTGGTAAGCTGACTTTAATGACGACATAAAACAAGCTTAAGTAAACCTAATAATATTGGGAAAATAACAATTAGGTATTAATTTTCCAGCCCTTATTTTGAGTGGCAAATGTGAAAGCCACTTTACCATACATACACAGAATAAGGCTCCTAATTACAATGACGAGCAAAACCATGGGACATGCCATTGTCAAGATGTTATAAATTAGAGTGTGTGACACATATAATATGCCAGCTCATTCCAAGTAATCACTGCTCTGTTATCCATCTTGGAACCTTGATTAGTTTACTGAGATAATTATGAATTGTAGGTCAGACGTGAGCATACATAAATCATCTGACCACTTGTGAATGGCCATTTCCATATTTTCCATGATCCTGACTTTTCTATGGGGTTTATGAATAAAGGCAAAAATTAGTTTGTACACCGCCTGCCGAGAAACCCAGCAGAGGACAGCTGACTTTAACGAGGTCTCTTTTTAAACAAGGATAATGAAGAAAACGGAACAAATAAAGTTCTAGTTCTTTGAATGTGGTTCCTGAAAATAACACATGTGCAAGTATGCACATATTTAATAAGAAAGCAATTATAACACACACAAACAAACAGCAGTAGTGGTAGCAGATTTTTTGAAAGTCTCAAAAGCAATTGGACTTGTTACCTGGCAACAGCACACTGCTAGAAATATACTTTCTTTCTTTTTGATTAACAGCCAACTCGGAGGTACTAAGGAACTGAGATGGTACAAACAAAAACCAGGAGTTGGCTCCTTAGCAGTGCAGAAAAGTACTTTCTAGAAAGTCCAGGAATAGTCACTGTGCATTATGCATCAGGGAGCTCATGTTAGCAAGGCTATGAAGCAGATCTTTCACTGTCACTTCATTATTCCAAGAAATCCCACACAATAATGTGCATGCATTGAAAAGGAAAATTAATAGCTAGGCAAATAAGTGTTTTTTATTCATTATTAATTAGCGGGAAAAGTTGCTTTAACTGGAAAATTGTAAATTCTTTTCTTATAAAGTCTCTATTTAAGAAATATTCACCTGACAAATTGGTTTATTTTATTTATTAGCTTATCTGTGTATTTGCTCATTACACTGTAAACATATTCATATGTCTTTATTTTAATTTACACACCGTTAGTTGTCTTCACAACAATATTTTCTATTTTCCATGTAGGCTTTATATACGAGAAATCTATTTTCAATTGCTCAATCCAGTCATTTCTAAAATCTGATTAATTCAAAGTGCTGCTTTAATGGTAAAAGTGAACAATAGTCTGTGATTGAATTGCCATAATCTGCCACAAAGGGTTCTGCTGCTCTCCAGTGGCCTCTTCAATCAACTGCACTTTAACTATTTAAGCCATCTTGTGTGATGAATCGATTAGTTTACTCCTACTGACGACAGACTGAACCACAGCCATTACTTAATGGACCAGTATTGATGTACAGAGATTGCTAGCGGTGACAGTTATACAAGTGCTCAGTCTTCTTGTATCACAGCGACTCATCACAATTAAGAGCAGTCAGGTTAGTTGGAGGTGATCTGTGGCATGCTGGTGGAGCGCAGTGTGAACCCCCGACTGCAAACAGCAAAAAATAAAAATAAAATGGGAAGCAAAGACAAGGAACTGAACAAGGATGTGAGAATTGTTTGCACTGAGGAGGATGCCTTCACTGGATGCCCTTCAAGTATTATTTTTGGGGATATTTTATGCAAATATTTGTTTTTTTCTTTACTGCTAAGGCATTTTAGCTTTTCCTTTCTTTATATTCCTCAGTTTGTCATTTAAAGTGAAGCTAACTTAACATACATACAGTTTCAAAAACCACTGAATAAACACTTTTGTTAAATAATAGCCAAGTGATGACTAATCAATTAAATGCTAACAGAATTATGCTAGAATATAGTTCGAGTGTTTTTCAGTTTCATAATTTAATACTTCACAATATTCTTGTCAAACAAAGAAATGTAGATCTCAGTTTTAAATAGATTTCATAGATCAACATTATTGTATGTAAACAACAGTTAACAGGAGGTATGGCCTCCTCTGGGGGTGACTTAAGTAGTCAACTGTCTGTGCATGGACTGCAAAATTGTGATTTGAAACAAAAAAGTGAAAATGTATTTCACAAAATAAAAAGTTTTTTTCAATGTCCCCCGTAGTAACCATGACAATTTCAGTTCCTTCTGTTCTGATTCTCAGGACAATCGTTTGTATCACTTTGTGAGAGTTAAGGCTATATTAGTGGCTTAGTGGCTTTTACGCATATAATCACACAGATGAGAGGGAATCAACACAAGGAGATTTATAGATAAAAACCAATAAATGGGAAAGTCTGTGAATATACAGAGATGACCATTTAGCAGCAGCATACAGAGAACAGTAATGTGCACGGTTTCCACAGCCAGTAATAAAACGTAAAGCACAGTGGTAGGCAGTATCCAGCCTTTTTACTGGGCAGGTGCTTTCAAAAAAAGCAGATCACTAACAAACTAATAAAGGTAAAAAAAAAACTTGCATATGTCATTTGGAGAGAGAAACAAGATTGATTTCTAAAAAAGTAATAATGCCTTTGCAAAGTTTACTTGGAGGACTGTCATAAAGTTGATGTAAAGAGCCCTTAAGTCTTTTAGGAAAAACACAGAAGGGGTTAAAAGAAACACTTTAGAATATTAGTGGAAAAATGCTCACTGATCAGTGTTAATAACAAAAGTAATAACATTTGGTGAGCATTAATATAATTTCAAGCATTAAAACGTAATATATCTGCCATTAGCAAACCTACTTTGCTTTGAGTGGGTGTGTCCTTTGTTTCTGTGAAGCAGGACACAGCTGACTCCACTCAGCAATCGGCACTGGAGGACACCAGAGTTAATTTTTTTACCACAGGTTTCTTATTAAATTTGCCTTCTTTGATGCAGTTCAGGGGAACATAAAGTACAGAAAATGTGTTCTCAGAATGCAGCTGTTGCACCTTTGGAGTTCTAAAGTAATATTATGTTGTGGTAAGCTGGATAAGATCTAATATTTTTATGGCATGACATCCATTTAGGATGTTAAATATGAAGCTGCAGTGCAGCAGGGAAAAAGGAAGACCGCAGAGAAGATTCATGGATGCAGTGAAGGAGGACTTGCAGAGAGCTGGTGTGACAGAGGAGAATGATGAGGATAGAGTGAGATGGAGGCGACCTCTAAATAATAAAACTGATTTTCTCAGGTAGCTTTTGATAATGTATAAATAAATCTGTCTTTTACTACAATTTTATAACATATATACGCAAATAAATGACAGTAAAACAAACATACTAAACTTGGAATATTAAAACGAAAGTCAAATCCTGACCTTAATCTATGTGCATATATTGTAGCACCTGAGACGTGTTAGGGAGCTGCAGGTGCTTGCTGTTGAGGACAATAGCAGTGAGCATTTTGTTCATGTCCATGTACCATCGTGGAGTGCCAGAGCTTTAGCATCCCAGCTACCTTAAACCTGGGGAAAAACATACATCTTACAATATAGGTAGTTCTATATAGTAGTAATATAGTAGTTCTTTTATCAGCTCCACTCTGACAAATAATAAACACAGTTGGGCCTTTTTTGGCTATCAAAAATGCCTCCATTCATTATAGACCCATAAAGGCTTAGAAGGAACACTTCTAAGAACATTCACACACAGAACATTGCAAGTTGGTAAACATATTTGGCTGCTGACATAAATACGTAATGTAATCCTATATGCAGATAGTGGTTAGAGCCATATAAACTATTTTGAAAGGGAGCATGTGTAGCTGATCCAGATGTTGTCAGTTAGAGCCATCAGGAATACGGCCCCAGTGATGAGGAACGAGAAACCCCCTAGGACCACTTCTCCCCACACAGACCACTCCAGAGACATGTAGCCCATAACAACAGTGGCAGCAGCTCCTAAAGGAGAACACAAATATTTTAGAGTAAATAAGAACTGGCAAAATGTGACAAAGAGTTTTTTTAATTAGTAACACAGAGGAAATTTAAGGTAACACAAACACCAAACAAGAAAACTACTCCTTTTGAAACAGCTATTGTATTTCAAAATGTACTAGGGAAAAAAAAGACTGTAATATTTTGAAGACAACTGGAAAGGAAATATGAAGAGTGTACTCTCTCTGTGGTGTATACAATTATATGGCTTTGCCCCAATGTCAGGAGCATCTGAAAAGATGATTTACGTCCTGTCATCCATTTTCAAATTGCTTTCTGCTGTATAGTAGAAAACAGCGAGGAGGACGTCCAGCAAAAGCAACACATCCCCTTACACATCCCCCTTACTATGAGAACGCTTCAGCTATATTATTATATTTAGGAAAAATCTAACAGATAAAACGACCCTTTATGTATTATCATGTGGGATCTGTGTGAGGTATACTAAGTTTATATCTTTGGGGTTTTTTCTCTTTGTTTGCTGCCTTTTAGCTACAGGAAATATTGAACAATAAACAACAAAAACTCATTACTTATAGGCTGGACAGGTAACAAGAATTTGATGGATTATGATATTTCTCACTTGTGCCACATGGTGGCGCAGTGTGACTGGTTTATCACAAAGCTCCACAAAGCTCCTTTGGGCACATGTGAAGGAGCATTGAGACCTATGAGAGCATATGAAACTGGGGGCTGTGACTCTTCGGAGCATTGATTATTTTAACCTTTTCCTCATTTTGTTTTGTCCTCTCGCTCTCCTCTTCTCTTATTAACTGAACCTATTTGCTACATGTTCATCATATATTTCCCAATCAATGCAAGTAGCCTTGTCAAACTGTACTTCTAATTGCTGACGGTTAAATAGAAACTAAACCCGAGTCACGACCATCAGTCAGGTTGGTGCAAATGAGAACAGCCTAGAGACACAGATCCACTCAGAGCTTTTTATCTACCAAAATATAAACACAGGTTATGTGTTTCCTTTGATTCCTGAACCTTCCTGGCCAATCCATGCTAATAGTCCAGCATAAACACCCCTAAGGCCAGTCTGTGTATCTAACATGTACTTAATCAATCCCCCTGGCTCGGATTTTCAGACTGGGGTCAAAAGAAGACTGAATAATTAAACCAGTTTCCAGAGCAGTGTCAATTCGAGGCTTAGCAGGGTCAGCCAGAGGTAGCTGTAAAGCTTCATAGAGAGATCAATAATGTAACAGGATGTTCACACTGCAGGAGTTCATTTAAAATATCAGATGCTTTGATTAATTGGATATGTGATTTTTTAATTTAAACCATCAGATAGCACATCGAAAACCTTCAAGAAGATTGTGCCTACGCCTTTTCTGAAATATTTTTACTGAGAGTTTGCCATGGACAGCAAATGAAAGCTAGCATAAAAGACTAAATCTGTTGTATTTATATGATGCCCTTTGTGTTATTTCATTTGTACTGTCCCATTTAAAAAGGCTTAAAACTAACTGCTTACTGGAGTAAGCCCAGCATTGCTACATTATGCTCAAGATAAGAGAAAGCTAAGGTTAGAGAACTGTGATTCGTGGTTGACGGAGTGAAAATAGTATCAGAAAGGTCGCAAGTGTGTACGATATGATCCCCAATCATAAACGGTGCTTTACAAATAAGCACAATGATTTGTGCATAGTTTTGATTACTCAAAAATGCACGCTCCAATCCACACACAAATGCAGGAATAAGTATTCATGATTGATGCACAGTTTGAAGTTCATCTTCACAAATGAGATCATCATCACTTTCAAAAGCTTCCTCTGCCTACAAATGTCTAAAAAATATTTGTGACATTCATTTCACTCTGTTTTTTTTTACTTTTCATTCCAAGGTTACTGGGCTTCTTAGATATACAGTACCTGTACAAGGTTTTGAGTCTGCACTGTCCACTGACAGAGCGACATGACCCTCCAGACTAATAAGAAGGGCACATCTTTCCTTAGATCCCCTCCTGCATCTTTAAATATCCACATATGTTGAACTCAGGTCCCCAGTTTAACACCCATCATCAGTTTTTTAAGAAGATCACGAGTTCTAATATCATAGTTTAAAGGTTCAGACACAAGCTGCAGATTTTCAACCTTAGACAGGGAAAAATTGTGACCTCATTCATGCTGGCTTTTCACACTTATTAGATGGCATCACACTGTGTACAAGGTTACAGGTGGGGGATGTGAATTAGTACATGCTGTGTTCTGGTATATGATGAACACTGATGCTAACGTGGTACCCGGTGTGTTAAGGTGACGAAAAGCGGTCTCCAGTAAGCATCAGCATGCGAAGGGTTGAGAAGTTGTTTATGTTGCTGTAGTGGAAATCTAAATTGAACTATATTCAATCCTGGACATCCCTGACCTGGAGAAGGGAATGTCCTCACTGAAAACTGAATATATTATTCAGGTGTTTGATGTGCAAATGACTTGAACTTACTCCTTTAGACCACATATAAATTGATGGGTCGTGGTGCTCTGTAACATCGTCTCCTTGACAATCACACAGTACAAAGCAGAACTCAGCACATGCATTTTGTCTCATTCTAATACCAATAAGCTTTTTTCCCTCCACACTCCAGGGCATACAGTTATTAATATGCTGAATATGAAAATAGTAAATTATGTTGTGCTTTTCTTCCATATTTTATCATGTTGGTAATCCATATTCATATGTTCCCTATCGGTTTCCACCAGGTTTTTTCCTCAGGGATGTTTTCTAAGTGTGGAATAGAGAAAAATACAACAGGAATCTTTGGGGAAATATCAGACATGGGCCCTACAGCTTGACTGCATGTTGGACTGAACCATTTACAAGTGAAAGGCATACAGCTGGATGTGGTTTACACAGAGTAATTGCCTTTGGTTTCTGGGGAATACAGATATGTATCAGTGCTATAATCAATAAAAGTGCACTGGCTGGATAGCAGCAGCTGCTATACCCATATGGGGATGAGAGTATGAAATTAAATAGTCTAATTAATGCTGTTCCTATTGTCTGCTGTGCTTTGGGGTTTGCAAAATACTGACTGTAGAATAGGGTGGTGGTTTTTTTCTGTCTGTTTATTCAATTATTTTTTGTAATGGAATGTGTATAACATCCATAAGCTTTAATGAATTTTTTATTATTATTTACAAGAACCAGAAGTAGTTATGCTTAATATGGGACTGCAGTAGTTGGATTATTATGTCTTGCAGTGACGTTATGAATCTGAGTATTTCTGCTACCATTCACAATTGTCATGTAACCTTGTCGTTTTTGCTCTTACTCGCAGCAATCGTTGGTGTAAGTATTGGCAGATGGCATTTTTCTTACTGAGAAACTTTTAAGGTGCACTGAGATTTTTGCTTCGTATTTGTATTAGCGTGACATAATCAGCAGACCACGTTTTCCCCCAGACAGCACAATATTCTTCTATTACTAATGTCAGGAAAAAATATGTATGTTTATACGCATTAAACGCAATAAATGGAATAAAAGATTGTAACGTGACTGACTGAGGCCTTTGTTTTGGAAAGCTCTAATAGATACAGTATATGTGAATCAGTATATTTGAATATTTTAATGTAATAAGTCTTCAGGAAATCGTATGTGTGACTACAGGGGGAAACCTGTTTCGATTCAAATAATAATAACTAGGGATGGGTATCGTTTAGGTTTTATCCGATACCGGTGCCAAACCGGTACTTTTGAAACGGTGCCGGTGCTTAAACGGTGCTCAAACCGGTGCTTAAAGAATGGAAAACACAAAAGTGGTCCAAAAACCTCTCATGTTCAGCTGTTTTTTTGTAAAAAGATAACAATGTTAGCCTTTTCTGCAGCTATGGGGCATATATGGTATCACTCTTGGCTGGAAGCAGTGCTTAAACAATGGAAAAAAACACAAACTTTGTCCAAAAACCTCTCATGTTTAACTGTTTTCCACTTTTTCTTTGGTCATTTTAGCCTTTTTGGCCAGGGTGAAGGGAGTATCTGCCATCAAACAAGAAGACAGCTGCATGTAGCTATGATGGTGTTTGCTGTTCACCTTACATGCATTAATGTAATAACGTGGTTAGCCTACTCAACGTAAATTACACACGAACAACATTAAGCTACTCACGCAGAGAAGAACGGCTGCTGCTGCCATCATCATCCGTCATCATTTCTGCTACACTGGCAGGGCTAGGGGCCAGGACTCTCCTCTTCGGGTTTTTGGGGGATGTTGCTAATTCCGGGTCCGATAACAGGCAACCCACAAGCAGTAGATGTGCTCGGTGTGAGGTCTCGCAGCAAGCTATCAAATACGGCGCATTTCTCGGCTTTAAAAAAAAACACTATGCGTCGCCAGGTGTTTCATCAGATTTGAGGTGTTACCTTCTTTGACAGTATGACAGTATCAGCTTAAAGCACTTGTTGCAGCTGCTGAGTTTGCATCTTTTGCTGTGAAGTACAGCCAGACTTTTGACCGCTTCGCCTTGGACATTTTTAATCTGTAGCTCTGCTCTAAAAGAACGTACGTACCTGGACCCGCCTACTATTCTCGGAAACTTAAAATGATTGGCTAGAATCTAAAGTGTATCATTCCATACCAGTTGGTGGCGGTAATGCACCTTTCAGTTGTTTGCCAACCGCCAATACAAATGTAAGGAAGAAGAAAGTGTATCACAGCTCAGGAAAAAAAGCACCGAAATAAAGCACCGAAATAAAGCACCGAAATGTGCGCTGCTTTTCGGTCTGGTTACTACCGTTTATGTCAGAACCGGTGCCATCATGGCACCGGATACCGGTACCCATCCCTAATAATAACAGAATAACCAGTGGTGACTAAATACTTTAAAATTTAAATATATTACCTAAAGCTGCACCAGTAATTACCTAATGGCTTACATGACTTGCATGTAATGTGATAGCAATTGCTTATAGTGACCGATGACCATTCCCTCTAAGCTTTACAGAAAGCTTTTAAGTGTTTTTTTTTTTTTTTTTTTGCTGGGAATTTATGACCAGTGCCTTTACTGTTGTTGGTTTACTCTCACCAGTGTCATTGTGGAGACAAACTGAATGACTAGCTGATGAAGTAGGTCAGCTCATACCAACACTGACACTTTGCTTTTTGGAGGAGATTAAATGTAACTCAAGGAGAATGAATAAATTAATCAGGAGGTAAAATGGATCAACTCTTCATTTTTACTGTATCTAAGATCCCGAATTGAAACCTCAATGCCTAAAGAGGCCATCTTTGGGAGAGTTAAGTTTCAACACTGCAGACCCACATCACAAATTTCCATCACATTGTCACATGATTAGGGTCATTAAGTCGAACTGTTTGGCCACACTCATGCTTTTGTCCTCACTCCTTGGTTGTAATTGGTGCTGATGAACTGACCCATAGAAAAAAAATCTAAATACTGTTGTAGTCGGAATAACACAGTTTATAATTACAAGAATATGCTGTTAGTTAAATATTTAGTTAAATATTTAACATGGCTGGTATGAGGCCAGCTAGGATCCCTGTGGACCTTGCCCTATAAATGATCCAGGACAGATGGGATGAAGAGCCCATCGGAGGCACTGACTTAAAATCTGACATCTCAGATATAGAGGACACAGACTATTGTCCCCCCACTGAACAAGGCCAGTCAGATACAGAGGAGTCCTCTGATGAGTCCTCTGAAGAGGAAATGGATATTAAGTCTAACAGAATGAGCCCCTCTTACTGCTCTAGCCACAATATTCTGAATTAGTCGGCCAGGGCTTGCACCTGGGTTTAGTACTGTCTCCCCAATAAATGCATGGAAGATGTTCATGTCTGATAATTTAATAGAAGAGGTGCTGACATGCACAAACATGGAGGCGTGAAGAGTAGCCACAGACAGGGGAAAAGAGTGGAAAAATGTAATCAAACATTAGCTCCTGGCCTTCATTTGATTGACCTCTCTTGCAGGAAGTGAGAAGAACTGGGATGTACCAGTCGGTGTGTTTTTTGGGAGTCCTCTGCATAACCCATTGTACAAGGCCACTATGTCAATTCAAAGATTTGAACATATTCGCCGTTTCTTGCACTTTGATAACAAGAGGACCAGAGCCTACCGACTGAAAAATAAAACCACATGGCAGCTTTCTGCTACATATGGGGCCTGTTCCTGGTCAACTGCAGACAGAAATTCATCCTCAGTGATTGTGTTACAGTGGATGAACAACTTGTGCCTTTCAGAGGGAAGGCCCAGCTTCTGCAGTATATACAGAGAAAGCATACAAAAGTGATACAAGTGATACAAAAACTGCAATGTCTTAAAATTAATAAAAAAATAAATAAAAATGCAAAGGGCCTCATGTCACAAACATGTTTTATGAGGAATACCTCAAATATGAAAATATAACAACTCTTCATTTTAAAGATTTTGAAGAATAACAACCGAGTTTATAGCAAAATGCACTGTTTCTATTTGGGGTCATTTTTGACCCCACTCGTGGAAGAGTGTAGGTATTGGTAGGTTGTGCATCCAAGGGTTAAAACCAACAACTCCTATAATAAATCTGAGAGAAAGAGAAAGAAATTCAAGTCCATATGAGTCCAGAGGAAACTTGAGTAGATAAATGTACCTAAATCCAAAGAAGCACAACTTATTTTGTGCAGCGACACAAAATAAGTGAGTCCCTGGAAGATGATAACAGGCTTTTACCTGAGGAGCACCTAAGCTGAGTAAGTCTACATGGGATAAACTTGTCTATTGACCTAAAAAAATCTTATCTTTAAGGATTTGCTAATTACATAAGTAGCTGTGAAGCATCATGACATCAAAGATAGTGCTTCAGTTGTGTGTGCTGTCAAAGAAAAAAAATTGTACTGAATTAACCTGACAGAAAGGAAAGAAAACTTATTTTATAGAATGTATTTTTACATTTGAAAATAAGCAAATGTCAGAGGGTAAAAAGTTGTTTCTATCAAGCTATTTTAATGTGGCCTGGAAGCTGTATGTTGAGCAGGAAGCAAATCTTGTACCTTCACCAAGTGCTTTGTGAATTTGTTTTTCGTTAGAGTCTAACTGCCAAAAATAGTTTACATGTTGATGTTTTTACTCTTCTTCCGAATGATCTCTCCTTCTATGTTAAGAGCAGAAAATTGAATTAGTGCCACGTGAGCATTCTTTGGAAACTTTTTTTCCTTCCAACTTCATATAAATTTCAAAAGTCCCTCAGGCCACAAGTTGAAAAGGTAATTTGCATCACACGTGATTGAGCATCAAATGAATACACCTTGAGTGCATCTGCTATAATTTGTGTGAACAATGCAGATCTCATTCCACCATGTGCATCACAAAGTGATTGTCATTGCAGAGGTGTGAAGGATCTCATTTTCTCCTTAATGCCAGTGAGGCAGGATACTGTAAGGGCTCTCCTGCTCTCCTCTCTGTTCCAAATTTTATTTCATCTCTGAATTCAGTCAAAGTTATGTGAACATGGTGGGACTACTGATGTCGGTCTTATGCATGCTAAGATCACTTTGTCCCAGTTGTACATGAATTTCTCTAGAGAAAATGACACTTGCATGACCACTTGCGGCCACATCACCCCTACTTGCGACCCATATATTGATGCGAAGAAATATAATGAAATTTGACCCTTGAAGTTAGTCTAAGGAGCTTGGAAAGAAAAGCGTCTGGACTTCTATAAGTTTTCTTGAAGACGTTTCACCTCTTATTCGAGAAGCTTCTTCAGTTTGCAATTGGTGAAGAGTCCCAGCTTTTAAGCCCTATGGGAGTGACCTTTTTTGATCCTATACCTAATCACATGAGCCAAGGTGTGAAAACGGGTGTGGGTCACAATCAGCCAAGGTTTTGAGTGAACCTACTGTGAAACCTAGCCCCGCTCTATCATGCAGTTTATTGAGGTTAAATGGTCCAGGATGTTAGTGAGCTAAGGTGTTTGGGAAAGGATATCAAAGCTGAATCGTGGGGTCCTAAGCAACACATTTTGGACAGAGAAGACAGATGGTTTGAAAGAGGAGTGAAAGAAGCCATCTATGTCCACTGTGAATAACCATCTTTGAACAGAGGTGGTGGCTTATCATTTATACAGATTCATACACCAATGGATGTATCAGAGAGCAACTACGGGTTAGTATCTTTGGCATGCAGACTGTCGAACCAGCAACATTCCGACTAGTAGGTGACCTGCTCTACCGCCTGAGGTATAGACATCCAAAAATATGCAAACTTTATACCACACACAACCATGAGGTTGCCTGACAAGGAATTCTACATATTTTTTCTAGCATCAATATCACATAATTTTCATAAAGACGTGTCCTAATGCACAAAATAAGTCTGTTAAGCAAAAAAACTATGCAGTGTTTTTGGAAGAACTTCAATAGCTGTTTTGAGTATACCCAGGTGCTTAAATGCATTGTGGTGCTGTCATGTACTGATTGTGGGTTGTGTAACAAGCAATTGAACAGGAGTACATAATAAAGTGGTAAGTGAGTGTGTATATATATATATATATATATATAAAAACAAAAACACCCAGCACGCCCCTGCGGGCGGTTTATCCTTCAAGCTCGGGTCCTGTACCAGAGGCCTGGGAGCTTGAGGGTCATGCGCAGTATCTTAGCTGTTCCCAGGACTGCGCTCTTCTGGACAGAGATCTCCGATGTTAGTCCCGGGATCTGCTGGAGCCACTCGCCTAGCTTGGGAGTCACCGCACCTAGTGCTCCGATTACCACGGGGACCACCGTTACCTTCACCCTCCACATGTTCTCGAGCTCTTCTCTGAGCCCTTGGTATTTCTCCAGCTTCTCGTGTTCCTTCTTCCTGATATTGCTGTCATTCGGAACCGCTACATCGATCACTACGGCCGTCTTCTTCTGTTTGTCTACCACCACTATGTCCGGTTGGTTAGCCACCACCATTTTGTCCGTCTGTATCTGGAAGTCCCACAGGATCTTAGCTCGGTCATTCTCCACCACCCTTGGGGGCATTTCCCATTTTGACCTCGGGACTTCCAGGTTATACTCAGCACAGATGTTCCTGTACACTATGCCGGCCACTTGGTTATGGCGTTCCATGTATGCCTTGCCTGCTAGCATCTTGCACCCTGCTGTTATGTGCTGGATTGTCTCTGGGGCATCTTTACACAGCCTGCACCTGGGGTCTTGCCTGGTGTGATAGACCCCAGCCTCTATGGTTCTTGTACTCAGAGCTTGTTCTTGTGCTGCCATGATTAGTGCCTCTGTGCTATCTTTCAGTCCAGCTTTGTCCAGCCACTGGTAGGATTTCTGGATATCAGCCACCTCCCCTATCTGCCGGTGGTACATACCGTGCAGGGGCCTGTCCTTCCATGATGGTTCCTCGTCTCCCTCCTCTTACTTGGGTTTCTGCTGCCTGAGGTATTCACTGAGCACGCTGTCAGTTGGGGCCATCTTCGTGAAGTATTCTTGGATGTTCGTTGTCTCATCCTGGACTGTGGTGCTGACACTCACCAGTCCCCGGCCCCCTTCCTTCCGCTTAGCGTACAGCCTCAGGGTGCTGGTCTTGGGGTGAAACCCTCCATGCATGGTAAGGAGCTTTCTTGTCTTTATGTCAGTGGCTTCTATCTCCTCCTTTGGCCAACCTATTACCCCAGCAGGGTACCTGATCACAGGCAGGGTGTATGTGTTGATGGCCCGGATCTTGTTCTTACCGTTCAACTGACTCCTCAGGACTTGCCTGACCCTCTGCAGGTACTTGGTGGTTGCAGCTTTCCTAGCGGCCTCTTCATGGTTCCCATTCGCCTGCGGGATCCCCAGGTACTTGTAACTGTCCTCTATGTCTGCAATGTTGCCTTCTGGTAGTTCAATCCCCTCAGTTCTGACTACCTTCCCTCTCTTTGTTACCATCCGACTACACTTCTCCAGCCCGAACGACATTCCAATGTCATTGCTGTATAGCCTGGTAGTGTGGATCAGTGAATCGATGTCTCGTTCACTCTTGGCATACAGCTTGATGTCATCCATGTACAGGAGGTGGCTGACAACTGCTCCGTTCCGTAGTCGGTATCCGTAGCCAGTCTTGTTAATGATCTCACTGAGGGGGTTCAGGCCTATGCAGAACAGCAGTGGGGACAGAGCATCTCCTTGGTAGATCCCGCACTTGATGGTGACTTGTGCTATGGGCTTGGAGTTGGCCTCTAGTGTTGTACGCCACATCCCCATTGAGTTCCTGATGAAGGCTCTTAGGGTCCCATTGATCTTGTACAATTCTAGGCATTCCAGTATCCAGCTATGGGGCATTGAGTCATAGGCCTTCTTGTAATCAATCCAGGCAGTGCACAGGTTGGTCAGTCTGGTCTTGCAGTCTCGGCTGACTGTTCTGTCTACCAGTAGCTGGTGTTTTGCGCCTCTGGTATTCTTGCCAATTCCTTTCTGTGTCCTGCTTATGTATTGACCCATGTGCCTGTTCATCTTAGCCGATATGATGCCTGACAGGAGCTTCCATGTAGTACTGAGGAAGGTTATTGGTCGGTAGTTGGAGGGGACTGGTCCCTTCTTGGGGTCCTTGGGGATCAGGACCGTCCGACCTTCGGTTAGCCATTCCGGGTGTCCCTCGTTAACTAGCAGCTGGTTCATTTGTGCTGCCAGACGCTCGTGGAGTGCAGTCAGCTTCTTTAGCTAGTAGGCGTGAACCATGTCGGGCCCTGGTGCTGTCCAACTCTTCATACTGGAGACCCTTTCTTGGATATCTGCCACTGTGATGGTTACTGGACCCTGTTCAGGGAGGTCGCTATGGTCTGCCCTCAGATCTACTAGCCACTGAGCATTGCCGTTATGGGTTGCGTCCTTCTCCCATATGCTCTTCCAGTATTGCTCCGTCTCCAGCCTTGGTGGTGCTGTTCTCTTATTATTGTTCCCTTGCCACTGAGAGTACACCTTTGCTGGTTCTGTGGAGAACAGCTGGTTTATTCTCCTGCCTTCTATTTCTCTGGTGTACCTCCTCAAGCGGCTGGCCAAGGCTGTGAGTCTTTGCTTGGCAGTTTCCAAGGCCTCAGGTATGGACAGCTTGCTGTATTTTTTATGCACCTTCTTTGTCGCACCTTTCTGCAACTCCGTTAGTTGGCTAACCTCCCTCCGTGCTACTTTGATCTTGCCCTCTAGCCTCCTTCTCCATGGAGGGTACTGCCCCTTGTGGCTGTTCAACTTGTAGCCAAGCATCTCACTGATCACTGCTGCCGTATTGTAGATCAGCTTGTTAGTGTCGGTAATCGTGGTTGTAGGTATTGTCCGTAGTGCTGCATTAACATCCTCTAGCAGACCTTCTGAGGGTACTTCACGTAATCTTGGTAACCGGGTTCGGGGGATCCAGGTTTCAAGCTTGGCCATCATCCTATATTTCAGGTCAGTTCCTCTCGCACTCAACAATCCTTCTCCTGTCGCACTTGGGGCTATGTACCCAATCTCGGGTGGGGGTGATGATATCTCCCCCCTGACCTGGCGTCCTGACTCCTCCTTGCCGTAGCATTTATGTTGTACCTCGTCAATCTCTAGCTGTGAAAGCAGTCTCTTCTTTCGAATGTTGGAACACTGAGCTACTAGTTGTTTCGCCGTCATTGTGGATGTTGGGTATCAAAGAATCCATAGGTCCCTCATCCTATTCATGTAGCCCCTTCCGCCGGGGTTACTTGCGTAGTAGCATTCCAACAACACCCTGCTTTCGTCTCTTGCCCACCGATGCCTTCTTGTTCCAGTAGCCCACTTCTCGTCAGGGTGCCCTGGTTCCTCAACACCTGACGCGGACCTTGTTGATCCGGGCGACGTCCGAGCCGGCATGCCTTCATATTTATCTGTCTCGCTCATATCTGTGGTAGGCTCGCTTAGCATAGGGGGTCTAGCCTTAGGACCCTTACTGGATACAGACGCCGCAGGACCCTCAAGCTCCCAGGCCTCTGGTAGAGGACCCAAGCTTGAAGGATAAACCGCTCGCAGGGGCGTGCTGGGTGTTTTTATATATATATATATATATATATATATATATATATATATATATATATATATATATATATATATACATTTAACAGGCTCTTCTTTGTCTTATCTTTTGTTTCATAATGGTCCAAATCTTTTGAACTGGTGAAAGGTCTGGACTGGAGGCAAGCCAGTTCACCACCTGGACTCTTATATATGCAAGACCATTCTCTAAAAAAAAAAAAAGATGCAGCATACATGGTTGTAAAAGCTGTACATGCCCTTTAGAATTTATCGTGTCTTTCCAGATGTGCAAGCCACCAATTCTTCAGGCATGGTACACCCCAATACCATCTGAGATGCAGGCTTTTGAAGTGAGCACTGATAACATGGAGATAGTTCCTCTCCTCTTTAGTCTAGAGGTCAAAGGCATTCATGATTTTCTGAAAGAATTTCAAATTTCAATTCGTCTGCCCACAGGGCTTTTCCACGTTTTCTCAGCTCATTTGAAATGAGCTTTGGCCCAAAGAAGATGAAAGCTTTTCATGTTCCCACATTGCTTTTTTTTTTTTTGCTTGATAGATCTTCGACCTGCATTTGCAGATGCATACTGAGATTTCTCCAGATTTTTAGACTATTTATTGATAGCCATTCAGACAGAAAGATTATCCACCCAAATACTCAAGTGTTAAATACTATGATACTTATTCAATGACAACCTTATTTCCAGGTAACTCAATTCCATCCATGTTCCATCTGCAATGTCATTTGTCAAACACACTATGGGCTAATGAGATGCATCACTGACTGTACCTATAAGGAGCTCATGATTAATAGAACTAAATGCCACGTTTTGAGCAGTGGAACTATAAAAAAGTCCAAAAACATACATTTAACTGTACTTTTGTTTGGCTGTTAATTTTTGGTCTGTAAAGACATCTACAAAAACTGTGATATTCAAAGATGCTGACATTCTGATCTAGTCTATTGCCTAACTGAGAACACAATGAATATTTTTATTTCAACTACTTCTTAGAATCAAAGATGTTAAAAAACATGGTAGCTTGTTGGTATTGTGGAGAGATATTTTAGCCCCTGCTGTCTGCTTAATGACGATGTTCTGCTTTATTTGTGCATGCTGCATAATGAACAACCCAGGCAATCTAAAAACCTTACTCTTCCATCATCTTACAGCGCTAGCATATTTCATTTCATAGCTCGGTAGTTCACTTGCTCAGTGGTGAGATTCTTCTGAGTTCCCATGAGAAACTCTGTCACAAAGGCTCTATGGGCCTCATCATGGAGCAGAAGCCATAGATGCAGAGCAGTACTGTAGGGCCCACCCATCCAGTCTGGCAGGGCATATAATGGCTTGCCCAGAAAGGCCTATTGCCACACTTCCTGTTCCAGCAAAAGTCCATCGCTCCTTTCCCAGTCCCTAGAGACGTCTAGCTGCATCCGGCGAGAGCACAGCCTAATTTAGGCAGTTTAATCTGTTGAGATATAGAAGCCCCAGATAAGGCCAAGGTGAGACTGACTGTGAACACCAAGCCGCCTGCTTTGCCATTGTTGTTTCTCTTCTCTGAAGTTTTCCTGGCTAAGGCAAGACAGGAAAAAATGTGAGGCTGTGAGTGAAGATACATTAAGATGAAATATGAGGTGCTGAGCCCCTGGGGCTCCAGCAGGTTATAATAAATACTGTCTCCTATTCTGTCTTTATACAAAAACACCCTAATTTTTGCAGATATTGTGGAATATGTCAAGCAGAGGAATATGTATGAGTCCATGCATGTGTGTGTAGAAGTGTGTGTGTGTGTGTGTGTATGTGTGGTACAGCTCAGTAGTGTGTTTACCTGCACTGAGCCTGCACACACTGTTTATCTAACTTTTTCCACCATTAGCCAGCACAGTCCAGCAAAAGGTGTTAAATCCAAACATACAGATCATCAAATCAAAAGTAAAACAAATATTCTAAATAACTTCCTGATTTTATTTTTTACTTAATAACCACTTTCATACCTACTTGAACCCATCCTCATTCCAAATTAAATGTAACTGTAAATAAATGCTACAAGGTTAACTTTAGTTGGATGGCTTCACAATGGATCCTCAATATTTTGGGAAAAAATAAGTAAGCCAGTTATTGCTCAGATGAGAATCACTGCACTCTGTAATTTAAAATATCCAGCAGTGAATAATGACTCATCAGTGAGGTGTCAACAGAAAGCTCTGCCTCAGCTCAAACTGTCAGGCTGTCTCCATGACTAAATTCTCAACATCAAGGTCACAGCAGAGAAAATGTTATTCGCATCCATATATTTCACATTTAATGTTATTGTGTTTACAGCATAATGTACAGTGACTACAGCTGGGGGGGTGGGGGCATTTGAAAAAAATATGACCTTTCAAATGTCATAAAATCATGAAGGAATGCTGGAATGATATTCTCTGCTGTTCCTCCCATTCTCTTCCATTCAGTACATGCTGTACAACCGGTAATATAGTTGGCAGTTCGTCTTATAATCGGAAGGTTGCCGGTTCGAGCCCCGGCTCCGACAGTCTTGGTCGTTGTGTCCTTGGGCAAGACACTTCACCCGTTGCCTACTGGTGGTGGTCAGAGGGCCTGGTGGCGCCAGTGTCCGGCAGCCTCGCCTCTGTCAGTGCGCCCCAGGGCAGCTGTGGTTACAATGTAGCTTGCCATCAGTGTGTGAATGGGTGAATGACTGAATGTAGTGTAAAGCGCTTTGGGGTCCTTAGGGACCAAGTAAAGTGCTATACAAATACAGGCCATTTTACAACTGGTAACATAAAAGTCCACATGATCATCACTTTCCAATAAGGAAAGTAAGTTGTTTAAGTATTTAATGTCATTTAACATCTTTAAATATAGTTGTTGCTGTTGTATTTTGGTTGCAGTTCTTAGTTGCGTCTTCACCTCTGCTGCAATTACTTTTCAAGGATACACAGAGGAGATATCAGGAGACACAAGGTGGATGAACACTCACATTGCATAATGTATGTCCAGATGTTCAAAAAAAGATGTTAAACACACATAAATAAGTACGTCAATATAAAGGATGATTATATTTTCGTTGTCCGGGCAATATGCATCATTTGACAAATGCTGCATATTCACATGCATGTCCCACATGCTCCTTAAATATTAATTAATATGAAAAGTAGAATTCATGGGTGTTTTTCTCACACACAAATTCTTAATGCAAAAACAACTTCCCCCATAACATAATGAGCGGCAAAACAGCTGCATGTTACAGATAATCTACTTCATTTAACCACAATTCTACAGTTCGTAATGAGACTTCTTGAATAATGAAGCTTGATGAACTAAATACCATAACCGATTCTTTTGTAAATTTAATCAGCGAATGGGTCTTTTGTCAGTATGCATTAATTGTTGCACTTGCAATATGCTGTACAATAAAAGGCATTTCTAAATGTTTTAGTATCCTCCTTATTTTCTGCTGTTTGTCATTCTGTGAACATTCCTTCATAGTTTGTGAAATCATAAAATCATAGCAGGTGTCGTACCGCTGCAGTGGAGATAACACAATTAGTAATAAGAGCACTGTTCCTGTTGCTGTGTATTCTGTTTCTGCATATAAATCAAACGATTTGGCAACTTTATGTCATGATTCCCCAATGATGCAATGAAAGGAGCTGTGTAGCTTTTATCCTACTTATGTTTCGCTCATTTTTTTTGTAATAGAGAGAAAATGAAAAAGAAATTGTTGTCATGTTGAGCTATTTACCAAAGACATGAGGATACTCTATTTTTATGGTGTTTGGATAATTCTGCTGCATTTTTCATACATTATTCGCATTAAATATGGTATTGAAAAAGCAGCAGCAACATGCAGTACTAGGATCACTTGATCCTGAACCTCACTTTCTGAACTCATTATGCTCCTGATTATCTCGGACCTGCAGTCCATTTCCCATTATATTACAGCAGACAGAGATGGACCTCTTTCTCATTCTGAGGAGCCGGCTCAATTTCTTTCTCTCTTTTTTTCAGTAATACTCTCCATGAAGTCTGTGCTGGAACTAAAGGAATGATCAAAGGTAGAGGATCTATCTTCCATTTCCCCTTCCTTCCATCTGTAAGTTTAAACTTAAAGATAGTGTTAGACAGTGGTACGATAGCATGAACAGAGTGCAAAGCCGTGGGAGGCAATAGCAGGCAAATGTCTGAAATTGCCTGCTGTGCACAGTAGGGCCAAATGGAGCGCAGCATGCTGAAGGACATCTAAAGGCTCCATGGCACTGTATTGCTGTGTGTCACATGAACCTACTCGGAGAAAACTTTGTAGAAATAGCTGTGTGAAATTTGATTTCGGAGTGAACACGGGCTGAGATTGACACTTTGTTGAGTAAGCTCTGAATCGGCCTGGCTGACCCCTGTTGTGTTAAGCCGCACAAGCAAACCTTTCCACAACCTTAATGTAACAGAACAGAGCAGGGAAAATGCATAAGCCAGAGTGTTTTTCTTTTAAAATTTGGGAACTCTTTTCACTGTTTTTTTTTTCCAGCAGCATTGCACTTGGGTTATTCAATTTCTTGTCTATGCCCTTGCTTAATATTTCAATTAACCCATTTATCCTCTTCTTCTCATGATTCTGCATTGCGCTATAGTGAGTGTTCAAAGGCAACCCAGATGCATTGATTCAGAACGCTTCACAGACCAAACCTTTCTTCCCGCAATCTGCCTTTTTTCCTTCTTTGCTGGCAAATCATGTGAGGCTGCTGCAGTCAGGAGCCTGACTTTGAAATAGTGTATTTGTGTGTGTACATGTGTGTGTGGAGGGGTGTGTGTGTGTGTGAGGTGTATATTGAGGTATTTGTGAGGCTCAGATAAGCATATGTGTACAGTGGCTCAGCTGCGAAACAGAACTCCCGCTGTGTCGAGTTGATAAGACGTGATGTCCAGTGTTTCTTTTCTCAACCCTCCATTGTGGTTCTTGTTGATTTCATTGGACATTGTGTTGCACTTATAACAATGTGGCTGAAACTATTTTCTGGTTTAGACAATGAACACAAAACAATATATTTCAAAACCACGTATGCAGTTTTTTTCTTCAAATTACTTAATATTTACATTTGACAGCATTTATTTGCACAGTTACTATACCAACAGTTATTAATGTTTTATATAAAAAAAAAACATTCAGCAAAATCTAATATGCCTGTTTAATAATTTAACTTTCAGCTACTCCAAACCTAAACACATTACTCTAGATAAAGATAGTGCATATGTACCGCATTCCACCAAATATGAAATGAATTTAAAATATTAAATTAGCATCATAAATTAGTACCAAAACATGCTGAGAGCATCCATCGGAAGCATTCAGGGAGATCTGTGAGCCAGATGCTGGCCAGTCAAAGTGCAGCACTAGATGGAGCTCTTGAATCAGTGTACACCTGTACCATCACTCCTCATCTCTGTGATGCAGGGTGCTCGTGACACATTCCTGACAATTTTGAAAGTCTCTGCTTCATACTTGTGAGGGTGGGAAGAGCAGCTCGTGATTGACACGCTGATGGACAGACAAACAGTGAAAACCTCAAAACCAGCTGTCCTTGCCATGTGGCCATCTGCCACTTCCTGTCTAACTGGATGATGAGTGCTCCTATTGGAATGTGCGCTTGACTGCTAAATATTTTGTCCCCATATGTTTAAATTATGTTTTTTTTTTTTTAGAGTTTCTATACAGTTGCAGAAATGTAGCAGAATTGTTAATAGCTCTGTCAGTACAAGGGGTAAGAGTCAACAGATTATAGGTATAGCTATGATTTATGCCTGTGTTGAAAATATAACTTGGACTGCACAAACATATAAAAAGCTGTGTTGCTGGCTTGGTGCTAAGCCCCTCTGACACTTTGTTCATTCAACCTTCATGCAGAATTTTCTGGCACTGACATACTGTAAAGATCCAAGATTTCACAAGTATGTAGTTACCTACAGTAATGTGGGAAAAAGCGAGCTTTGTTTACTAAACTCTGACCTGAATTTATTATATGATGAACGTCTCCATCTGGGTATCACTGTATGATCGATACCAGGAAAGATATGAATCATACAGTACAAGCAATTTGTCTCCGGGGAAAATTCATGTTTCTCATTCTACCTGTCAGTCAGATGAAAAATGAAAAATCACCTTTTTCATCATGTATTCCGGTGTAACACTGTCTTGCAGCCCTGCTAAATAATCCAGACATGTTTTTAATAATAAAGAGATTACCACAGCTTCCAATGGAAATAGTGCTTCACCAGTAACATCAAGGAGTTTCTTGCAGTGGTCTGACAGGCAAATAGAAATTCTAGTTGTATTGTGTTCCAGCGGCTATAAGAATGAAGGCCATCATTCCCACTGAATAAGTAGAAACAAAAAACTTGTGAAATTCAAATGTCACTGAACATCAGCAGATGAAAAGCATTGTAAAGCTCACAAGGAGCTGCTTCCGATCACCACTTCACATTTGAGTCAAGTGGACCTGTGGCTGTCAGCACTGAACCCAACCCTGTGACATTTAAAAGGGGAAACAAGAAAGGCTTTTTCTGTCCAGTCGCACAAAATGACAGTAATATCTCCAGGTATGTGTGACAGGGATGATAACAGTAGTTGGAATTCAAAAAAAAAAACAAAAAAACTTTTTGGGAACATCATACTCATCACCAGGGTATAAGATGACCACATGATTACGGCCATGGGTAACAAGTCTAACAAGTTACCAATAGAGAGATAAAGACAGTGATTCTCATGTGACTGTCATTAATCAATAACCCCCACATCCCCCCACTCCAGAAATAAATTTGAGTTGAGAGCCCAGCCTGTAGGAGGTCCACAAGATCACCAAATGGGCAAGTTCAGCCGCCAGATCCATCAACAACAAAGATGGACGGTTGCCAGCAATTGGAGGTGTGGAAGAGGTATCTCTATTAATCCAGAGCACCAGATGATTTGTTTCACTGAATCACCTAAAAAGTCATCCTTGAAACTCTTTGGAAGAGGAAAGGCACTTTCTAAAGAAGTAACATGGGCATGAACTTCAAGTCCATGGAAGTGCAGTGCAGTTTCCCTGTTTTACATCAGCCTGTGACAAAGATCTCCCAAATCATGAAAAGTCACATAATAGCTGACTTTTAAGGATGAATAAATTTACTTACCTGTAACCTTGGATTCATCACAGTGTATAATTCTCTCCACGATGTGATAAGCATTTCCAAACAGCGGCCTGAAGGAATTTACATAAGGCTTGTTGGAGAAAAGTAAACAACAAGAAAATAGGTCATCTGACTCCGTATGCCAAAGCTGAAGAAAAGGTGATGAAAAGGTGAATCAAGGGTGCGAAAGGTTCTAAATTCTACGAGTTACAGATGTGGTGCATGACAACCCGATAACCTCATCTGCTGCGAGCAGCATCAGGTGGAACAGCGGTGCTTTGCAAGCTAGTTCAATGTAGTTTGGCAGGCAAAAGAAGAAGTCTATCAGGACATTTTCCAAAGCCACAGAAAAAAAAAAAAAGATCGTTGTATCCCATGAGGGAGACTCCGTGGCTACTGTTGCTGGGTAGCAAGCCAGAGAATGTTCAGCCCCCAGCTGGGTTGCCTAGGAGAGACTATATGATGTTGAAAAACCTGAAACACCCAGTGCCTTCAGGATACGTAACTATTCCCCAGAATCAGTCTCACCAAAGGTGGATGTGTTAAATTAAAATATTTTATGCTTTATTTCTACCAGTGGCAGAGTGTACAATGATCCTAGGGTCACAGCTATATTATCAGTTTCAACAGTCCTTAGGCAAGTATTGATTTGCGCTTAATGCTAACACCATAATTATAACATCCTGAGATATAACATTTACCACATTCAAGCCGAATCTTCCCACTTGTCATTGCTATTACAAATGTTTGGTCATAAACAAGAATACTGGGGAAAAAAACACAATAATGTAGCTACATTAAAAAATAAAAGTAGTCATTCTAAAAAATCCTGAGTATCAGTACAACAGTTTGTGGTAATCTGTAAAGTTTAGAGAATTGTCAAGGAAAAAACTCAACTGTGATGCAGCTGATAATTTCTGGAGTTAGTGGTTAGTGTCTCCTGGTCCTATAGAGCAGCGGACCCCAATTCCCGGGCCACGGACCGGTATCGGTCCGTGAGTCGTTTGGTACTGGGCCGCGAGAGTTGAGGCTCGGGTGTGAAATGTATGGTTTTCAGGGTTTTTATCGTTTTTATCGTTAACTCGGTTTTCCTGGGTCTTTTCCCGTGTGTTATGAATAAATCTTCTTTTTTTCGGTACCGGTACTAGTTTTATTTTGTTGTATTTATCTGCAACACCTTAAAGGCCGGTCCGTGAAAATATTGTCGGACATAAACCGGTCCGTGGCGCAAAAGAGGTTGGGGGCTGCTGCTATAGAGGTCACGGATTACTTAGTACCAAATGAACAAGTTTGAAATAAATAAATAGAAAACTGATTATCCGAGTATCCCTACTAGTTAGCTCACATCCATTAGAATCCATGCATTAAAACTCATTAGAACTCATTTGGTAAGGATGTAAGGTCTTTTGCACCAATCAATCAAGGTCATTGCAAAGATGAAACCACTCCAGTACTGGAGGGCTCTTAGACTGATGAGTGTCAGCGGCCTTTGGTGATCGCTGGAGGGCTAATGTTCCCCTCACTGGGGTCCCTCCTTCCCTCCTAACAGATGAGTGCTGTTCTGACAGAGAGAGCTGTAGGAGGAGGAAGGAAATAAAAGCTGACATATCAGCACCCTCTTGACATCTTGTCAGACTTGTCCTGTTTTGCCTCGATCCAGTATCCAGAACTTCTTGTTCTCCTTTTCAGTGCTTCTTTTCCAGTTCCTCTTTGCCTCTTTTCCTTGTCTCTTTCCACACTTCATTCTCTGTGCATTTTGCTTAAAGTAATGCTCCAGTAATCGTGACAGAGGAGGAGTAGGAGGGGGAAGGGTACAAAGAAGGAAGAGGAGGAGATTAGCTTAACAGTTATTTGGTGTAGAATTATTTTCCCCCTGCTTCTTTTTCGGTTCCGAGCACCACTCAGGCTTCTGTTTGACAGCTCTTATCCAGATCCTTCAGGGTGCTTCCTTCCGCAATCAACTAATCATATTCTTTACAGTGCTGCCTTGTGTGAGACTATCTATATTTGGCTCACATCCAAACAGGAAGTGGTATTAAGTGCTCGTCATTTGGGCTGAGATCTAAGAGCCCTAAATGCTTAGATGGGATTTAATTTGGATCGCAGTAATAATTGACATTATTGGGATAGAGAGTGGATTGCATGTTCTCGCCGTGTCTCCAGATGCTCCAGCTTCCTCCCACAGTCCAAAGATATGAACATGAAGTTAAAATGGTGATTCGAAATTGGCCTGCATTTAATAGTGAATGGTTGTCTGCCTCTCTGTGTTAGCCCTGCGATAGATTGGCGACATGTCTCACCTTATGACAGCTGAGATAGGCTCCAACCCAGAAGAAAATGGAAGGATGGATAGATCTTCATGGTCTCTTTTTTCATAGAGACCAAGCAGGTCATAACATTGGATACATGCATTGTTAATTTTAACCTCTGCTGTGTTCCCAGTAAACGTGTCACTTTGAGTCTTTTCTTTTAATAACTAGCACAATTTGCTGCCACTGCCATTAAACCTTATATGTTAATGGGAAACATTAAAAACGGAGGAGGACGAAGAGTCCATGAAAGGTAATCAACAGTGCATTTTAGGGAACTGACAATGGGTTCACACTATGCTTGATTTAGGCATTAATTATTCTAATGAAAGCAGGGAATCCACTTTAAGGTCAAGTCGAGCTACTGGCAGATACATTTGGTGTTGAAAGTCATACTGTATGTTAATTAATACATTCGTCTGCAAGAGGTGGTGTGCAAAATGTTACTTTCTAATGACCTTGCTGATTACTTTGGTGCGATCTCTTAATGAGGCTGCCTCATTATGATTATTGGTATGGTGTTATTATCCATGTGAAAATAGCAAACAGTCAATTAATTCTCTGTAAATTGCATTCAGTAATCAACATTCACCACTTGACAAAGAAAAGATGGCGACAATTCACGAGCGCTTTAAAATGCTTTACTTGAAATTTGGAAAAGCAAGAAGAAATGTTTAAAGTCAGAAAATATTTTGAATTTGATGGCTGTGACACATATTTAAAAATTTGGAAAAGGGTTATGTTTGTCACTGTGTAGCATCCCCGCTTTATGTGACAAAAGTCTTTGGGAGAGTAATGTTGTAACATTCTTGGATTATACCATTGTAGCTGCTGAACAGTCCCAGCTCTTCTTTGTCATATTTTTTGTTTTATAATAATGCTCCAAATGTTTTCAGTAGGTGAAAAGTCTGAACTGCGGGCGAAAAACAGAGTTTTTTGCTGCAGAGCCATGCTGTTGTAATGGATGCATTTGTGCAGTTCAGCATTGTCGTGCTGAAATGTGACAGGCTTTCCTTCAATAGATTTCATCTGGAAGAGCATATGTTGCACTAAAACTGTACATACATTTCAGCATTTCTAGATATGCCAGCTTCTGGTTCATTAGGCACTAATTCATTTCCATACCATCAGGGAGGCAGTAAATTGACATTTTGATTTGTTCCCTTTGTTCTATTGTGAATAAAACATTTTACTGTGGCTACGGCTGTAGTTGTACATTTTCCTTCTTCTTTTTTTTTTAAGTTTCATGTAAAGTATTTTTTAAGTATTTTCTCAACCTGATTCCTATCAGAAGTTATCAATCAGCTATATTTAAGGACCTGCGCAGGTGCCCAGCCCTCACCAGATAGTAAGCTGTAACAGAGGGGTAAATGGGATCCCCATTGTTTCTTCCTGTTCCAGTGCTCTAACACTTCTGTCTTCCTGTTCCCAGCCACTCCGTCCCAAGCAAAAATACAGATGACTCACCCTGGCCACTTACCTCCTTCAGCGGATCCCGTTCCTCCCGTTCGGAAAACGTTTCTTAACCACCAGTTCTCGCCATCCGCCAACCTGCAAGATTCTCCTCCCCCTCCAAAGTAGGCTGGAACATTCTCTCTCACAATCTGCTCTGCATTTTCATCAACACTCTTCTCTCCTTGTCGAGCTTTCTCTAGACATAAATAGTTCAGTCACCCCCATGAACAGATCCTGCCCTGCCTGCCTTTTAAATTAAATAAAGATTTCAAAACTGCTATTGCTTTTCAGGTTTTGCTTGCATTTGAGTTCTTCATTCTACTCTTGTGGCAATGGTCCATAACACCCTCTCAACATTTTGGGAATTGGTGTTGTGAAACGGGGTGGTTGCAGGTCCATAAAAACTCCCCAGATATATACATTAACTAATAATTCAGATTGGACGGGCATCATTAAGGCCATGACATTTTTGGATCTATCACCCTATCACCCTAACCCCCATTCGACTTCAAAGGGCAGCAGAAAAGCACCAGAAAACATTTGAAGAGGATGACCTTGATGCTAATGAAGAAGAAGGCCTTGCTATGCACACTGCTCATTAGTCTACAGAAATGGGAAAATTCAAGTTTAACAACAAAAGGCTTGAGAATAACAATCACTCTTTGATTAAAGCCATTGTTACAAAGCTGCTCTGATTGCCCAAGGTGTTTCAAACAACGGGAGCAATGTCATAGGATTCAGGACAATAACGCTTTCAAACTGACATCAATGTGAAAGAGGATATTATACTTTAATGAACTTTACTGAAAGTGGTTTTAAAAAAGACTTCAGCTGATTCATTACATTAAATATTCTGTAAAACTGTGCATAGGGTATATTTTGTGCAAGTATACATGATTTTTTGTGAAAGTAGTAACAGATAATTATCAAAAGATATTTTTTGCTTTTTGTTTGGATTATTGACAAATATCTTATAACTATTATTTATTTATATTATTATCAATTAAATGTATGGTTCACTTCAGCCCTGTGTGACTCTGCGAGCCTTTATGCCGCTTTGAATACTCCCGCAGCCACATCTTGCTGTGAGTTTCCATATTCTGGTTGTTTACCATCAGCACAATAGCATAAGCTATACTGGCTTGTTAAATGAGGGGAGGAAACCAAATTTGTTGAGTGATTAAGTGACATGTTCTTGTCAGGAGCAGCTGGTATGGAAATATCCTACTCAGAAACTTGAAGCTTAGATGTCTCTTCCCCAATCATGTCTAAAAATGGTTGTTTCCTTTTTTAGAGTTGCCTTCTACAAAAAAAGAGAATAGCTTAAAAAAACAATTAAAAACCCCCCAAAGCATTTACTGCATTTGCATAACTATTAATATAACAGTTTATTTCAGACAGAAATGAACTATGGTGGAGTGTAATGTGTGTATATTGTTCCATTAGAGATTCACACCTCACTTTAAAAATGCACATTATGCCACGTCTCTAGGACTTCTTGACTTGTGAACACGAGCATATGTGCTGCTGTCAACACTGGAGTGCTCCTGCATCAACTAGAGAAAGTATGTATGAACTTTGTGAACTTGCAAAAATGTTGGTTTGAACTTTTGCACCACTTACTCCGGCGCTAACAGCTTTGAACCAGAATGCAGACCTACAACCCATGCTCTTCCTCAGCCACCTTTTCCATCTTTCCTAATTAATTCTCCGTGGAGCTTCACACCTGCGGAGGCCAGGTCTCTTGTTTCAGGCTACAAGAGACAGTAATGGATGTTCATCTATACAAAAAGAAGTATCCCAGGTCGCAGGGATGGGGGACGCAATGAAAACTGAAGCTTGCTGTAGAGCTGTTTTTACTGTGGACTCATATGTTAGAGTCCAGAATTGAACTGTACTTGTTTGTCAACAAAGACTTGTTGTTTGCATGTGTTACCGAGGAATAAAATTGGCACCAATTTCGAGAGAGCCACACAAATAGCTACGATAAGAGCCTGACCACTCATGGGCAACCGAAAAGGGGGGGGGGGGGGGGGGGGGGAAGCGACCAAAAACAAAGCAGGTATCCGAAGCGTAAGTGTTTACACCTGTCGCAAATAGCCACCTGGCATCATAGAAAGGGAGAAGTGCAACAATTATGCAAATAACTGTGCAAACTTTCTTTTCCAAAGCATTCATATGGTGCACATATTTGCTTCAGTGGAGTAGGTGTGTGAGGAATAAAAACAAACCAGAACTTAAAAAAAAAAGAGTTGAAATCCCGAATGATTTTGTTCATGTAAAGTATAATCACCAGATTGTTAGTTCTGCAAAGCTGCTAGCTCAAATTCCGATGTCGTGAAGGTGTAGTGTAGTGGCCTCCTTTTCAGTACCACTCGAGAAAACACAGTAAACGTTTGCATGCTGTTGTCCTGGAAGGTTTCTTTTTTTCCTAACCAGACATCAGAGACATTTTTATCCATCATGTTTTGTTTCTAACTGTGCCATTCAAAATGCAGAGAGTACTTTATTTTCTACATGAGTGGAAGCACAGTCTGACTGCACATGTAACCTGCTGTGACATGAGCAGAGCTAATCTTGTGCCACTGTGTTTACGGAAAAAAAACACTTTTGCCCTTTTACCAACGTTTCAGGCAAGCTCATCACAGATTCGGGTGTGCCAGCCAGCGTGAAAGTGCCCTAAATTTCATCCCCTTAAACTGCTGGATAAAGATGCCACCTTGGCTGCTCACACTTGGCACCCAGTTGTTTCTGATTGGGGGCCACATAGAGCGGAGCCAATGAAGCGGAGCGTCTCATTTGATCTGCCAGGGCTCCGTTCCCTCATCCAAACAGAACAGTGTGAAAAAGAAAGGCAAAGCTAAAAAAGACATCTATAATTAGTGAGTCAGTCAGGCTTCGCCTCTCTCCAGCAACACTCTCAGCTGGCCGAGACCCCCAGTACAAACACGCAGTCACTCACACCCACTCTGTCCACCCCACGCCTTAGATTCATCTAGACTCATACTCCGGTTTGTAATTGCTTCACAAGCCTGGTTATTGAGAGCCAGCCTATTAGGAGGGCACCGGAGTGGAACATAACATTTTCAGTTTCAATTAGGTCCACGAGGGCACACATAATCCACGGGGGAGGTTTGGTCCCCTCGGAATGGTGAACTGATGAACTCGTGGGGAAATGACGCAGCAGCGGTCGAAAGAACTGAGCTGAGCTGACTGTTTCCCTTGCATATGGCTGCGAGATTTGTCAGCCTTAAGTGAATTAGTGTGTGTGCTCATTGGGATGTGGAGATAAGTTTGGAGGGAGCGTTTCTGTGTGCAGTGAGAGAGCTAAGCCATAAGAAGGAGGAAATTGCACCAGTCTGAACAAACTGAATTACATTTACGCTCATGAGGCTACAATTACCTTGTGTGGCCTTTTTTTTTAATGTGTCTAACGTGCAGCAAACCCCTACAGATTGGGACTCCTATGTCATTCAATCTATCCTGTTCTATTGCCTTTAAGCATAATGCTAAAAATGACAAAAATCACTTATTCTTCTGTGATATTTTTAAGGCTAATAATCCATGAGTCAGAAGTGCTTAAACAAGCCTTCAATCAATCCCTGAAGTGTATTGATTTCTACTATATTTGCTATATGAACAAAGTCAGTGGCAAGGACTCTGAAATGAGTTGAAGCTCAGTTAGTTTGATGCTTTTTATTGTGGTGCCTACTTTATGTGTTGCCTATCCTATTGCTCTGCACAAATTTGGCCTACACCTAACTCTCTATGCAACAATAACTGTGTGCCCTACTGTACCACTTGCATCCATTCATGGCCTTCTTTTCTCCAAGAGTAAACCTTCTTGAGTTTCTGTTTTAATGAATTCCCCTTGTAAATTCCAAGCGCTTGCATGAAGTTTTGTAGACTTAGGAGACAGATGTTCTGATTAAATCTGAGTGCGTAACAGCCCCTGGTGCTCAGATAGTTTCTGTTTCCCCCCCTTCTTGATAATGTGCACCCTCCGGCTTCTAACCTTCATATCTGTGCCATCCTTGCTGCCTGCCAGTTAACTAACTTCGCAGTATCTGAACTCCTTGGCTTTCCTTCACCTTGCAGTCCCTCGTAGCCAAAAAGTCTTCTGAAGCACTCCACCGGCTTCCTCCTTCTTGCACTCTCACATTCATTCTTCCTCCTTACAAGCATGATGTGTCAGCCTGCAGCAGTGTTGTATACCATTATAAAACTTTTCACCAGAGTTGAGCCAGTGCCCATAGCGGAATATCTTTTACCTGTACTATGTAGACTTTAACATTTACAGATCTGCTCCCAGGAGGCTGCTTTCACATGTAACGCTGTGAAACGAGGAGGTAGCTAAACTAGCAATTGTCTGGTGAGGCTAGGCTACACTTTAATTACCATAAACTGTACTCACAGAAACACGATAGGCTGTGTTATCCATTACACCATCATCTTTTATGTCATCATTGGCTTGGACTGTGTTGTGTTATTTTGTGCTTGTAAATGACTTTCAGCTCTGCGTGTCAGTGCTGCAGTTGGGTATCGCTTTACATATAAATACAGAAAAAAAATTGCAGAACAGCAATTATCTTTAAGTTATGCGCATAGTGTTTTGACAAATTGAAGCTCCACCCCCTGAAAAAAGCCCCCAAAACAGTATACTGAAATTCCCCAGTACAAAAACCAAACTGTTTCACATGGGTGAAAACAGGGAGTAATCATTTCTCACATTTGAGGCTGCACAAAAAATATGTGGATCTATTTTGTTTTTTTTACTCCTGTCTAGCAAACCTCAGTTTGGCAGATCTTATGTCACTCTTGGCATGAGTGCCCAGTAGAAGTTCACTTATGCAAATAAGCACTTCTTTTTTTCTTTTTTTTTTGGAAAAAGAAAGAATACATTTAAAAAAAAGAAAAAGCAAAATAAAGCAGTAGCTTGTTTTTGTAAAAGCATGCTACAGCGAAATGACTCTGCAAAGAAAGTTCTGCTTGAAAAACAGCAATTACAACATACAAGCCCACGGCAGTGAATATGCGCGTCACCCCCTGCCCCCCACCCAAACAAACCCCGAACAAACAAAAAACTGCTTCGCCACTGTTTTTTTTTTTTTTTTTTTTTTTTCAGAGGCATATGCTAGTGGCCTCTGGCTACCCTTGAGCTCTGTCGCTGGACAGCCCTGATATATAAACATAATGTTTGAGCAGGATTGATTAAGAAAAAGTAATTAAGCATTACAAAACAATGAAGTAGGTGGTAAGGAGAAAAAGGCTGTTTAATTAGATGAGTGTCAGGAGGTTGACATGATTTCAGCTTCTTCCCATGGGCCATCAGGCCACTCAATACCCACAATAAACTTTAAGCAGTCACTGAACATTGCTGATCCCTGTGCAATATCTGTGTAAGTGCAATAAGCAATAGTCAAAATACCTCCATTGGCTACCTATGTTATTGTTAAAGCTGCTATCATTAGAATTACAACATTTATAGTTTTTATTCATAATAAAATCAAACATGTTCTTTTTTTAAAAAAGAAACTCTTATTCTAACTGTATTTGTTAAAGAGTATGTTAATAATTCTCTTTCAAGATTAGCAGGGCTTGCAATTTCATTGTATATTTGTGCTTATAATGACAATAAAGATTTTCTTACCTTCTGGTTTTTAAAAAGAGGGGCAAAACTGGGGAATTTTGCACAGGTACTAATGAAGGGTTAAGATTTGCAAGGTGTCTGATGCTGTGTTGAATATTTTTAGTGTTGTCCCACTACCATTTTGTCAGACTTCTTGAAAGCCCAGATTTTTCAAATTTTGCTGTTTCTCTTTTTGTGACAAACAAACAAACAAACCCTCACTTTAAATGGCATTGTGTTGTGTGACCAGCCGCAGAAAGCAATTGACTCTAGCAAAGACTGACAGCGGGCAGCAGGCCCACTCACCAACGAAGGCGAGCTCTTTTATGTGTGTATTTATGTGATCGGTCAGGCCAGAGAGGCCAAGCGTGGCCGGGTGCCCGCCTCGGCCGGAGCAAACGAGACAGGACAGAACGAGCCATTTTCTCAAAACCCCCTCTGGTTAAAGTCCCTATTTTCACACCAGTCACCCTGGGATTGCTCTGTCTCTCTCTATGAGCGACATCCTGATGGCATAGAGGGCAGCAAACCCAGAAGGCAAGGGGGGGGGGGGGGGGGGGGGGAGCCAGGGGCAAGGCAGCAGCAGAGAAATGTGCGTGATTAAATTAAAACTTGAGGCCACAGAGAATATTTTGGTTTGAATTGTTCTGTTTGGGCTTCTTCCTCAGCTTTTAGTAGAGACCAGCAGACATAGCTCTCCGGGGCACTAAGATCATGTTGACATCTATCATGCTTATGTTCATCGGGCGTTGTTTACTCAAGTTAAACACAGATGGAGCCAGGTTGGATGTTGTTGTCTTGTCAGGACTCATAGGTGTGTGTGTGACCTTTCCTTGACCCCAGCCTGAGCCTGACTGACCATGGGGCGCACTTTAACTCAGCAAGTTGAGCCTCTCTCCCCCAGGTCCTCTTCACCACCGGAGCGGAGGGTCAAAGAGCTTGGCTTTTCTTTAGGTTCAGACTGAATGTCTTGAGGGCTAGATTGTTAAGAACACATTGCCTCGTGTGTACCACTGATTGCTTGGGAAGCTTTCCAGGTATTACAGCACAGGGCATGAAGTTTGTTCTTTGATAACTTATCCACTGTTTTGCGTTTATTTGTTCAGTATTCCATGCACTGTTGTTTCTTTGCCACTGCTATGGGTATTTGCAATATATGTTTGTATTGCATATATTGCACTCACCCTGAGAATGCATTGGACTGCAGCTTCAGGAAACACAGAAAATAGAGAATAAAAACAAAACCCTACACAACACAATTAAGAAAAAATCTTTATTAGGTGGAAAATGCATAACAAAACCACATAGACCAACACACTGCAAATACAACATAACCAAATACAAAGATACACTCTTTTGAAGTGAGTCAAAAAGGTAATGAACTTGTTGTTAGACCTGGCAGCCACAAACAGTACAATTTAACAATTTAGTGCCGTACTTGATTAATGTAGTGCGATTCACATGTGATACTGCTAATCATGTTATCCTGTGTTCGTTTGTCTATGTGGTGTCACTGTTCTGTGTTTATGTGTGTGTGCGTGCGCCTCTCCAGTCTACACAAATAGGAGAGAAGAGAAAGACAGAGAGAGATGACATGAGGGAGTTCATTTCCCTCTCCCTGCCTGAAGAGAAAGTAACATGTCTACATACCAGTGGGAGAGCACCAAATCATATTTAACCTCATTAAGTGATGAATGGTTTACCCCTCCTCGATTAGTGGATATTGTTATATTGTATAATCAGCTGAACAGGTAAAACAGTTTAGTCATATGTTCCTTATAACTTGGCTTTTTTATTAATTCCCATTTAAAGTATGTTTTAACTGAAAAAAGAAATTATTCCTTCTTACTTCTTAAAGGCAATGCAGTTATGTTACTTAATGTATTTCTGGAGAAAGCAACACTTACACGCCTAATTATATTACTTTTGCTTATCACAAATCACAAAGCCTGAAATGCACTATCACAGAATTATCAGTTAACAATGTTAATGTGAGACTACAATCCCACACACCAAAAAACATAAATAAATAAAAAATCTGCATCCCAATGAGGACACATACAGCATGCAATCTTTGTTTTATTTTTTATGTATGCACAAAACTGACAACATAAAGCACCGTTGCAAAAACCGGCTCGCCACAGTGAAACATAGACTATTAGTCAAAACTCCTCGGATGTCCGTGGTGATTTCAGGTGACGACCTCATGAAGCTCATCGAGAGAATGCCAAGAGTGTGCAAAGCAGTAATCAGAGCAAAGGGTGGCTATTTTGAAGAATATAAAATATAAAACATCTTTTGAGTTATTTTACACTTCTTTGTTTACTACATAATTCCATATGTGTTCATTCATAGTTTCGATACCTTCAGCGAGAATCTACAATGTAAAGAGTAATAACAATAAAGAAAATCCATTAAATGTGAAGGTACTAAACTTTTGACTGGTTGTGCATACGTAGAAATGGAGGCTGGATTCGTACAAGCCTGAATGCTCATCACAGCCTTTGTGACCTGTTAAAGTTCAGGCTCGGGCTGCTTGGCTGGGGTCTGCATTCATCCACCTTTAACGTTACTCTTTGTTCTTCGCTAGGTTTGTGTTAGCATGCATATCTTTGTTCAGGTGTTAGCACAGACCTGCACAGCTGACACTATGTTAACAGTATAATGCAGTTGTTCTTGTCCTACGCACAGATTGCATTTTATCATTTTGCTCTTGTGCTTTCATGCATTAAAAATAAAAGTAATTGTTTTTATCTTCACCTCTGAAAAGTTTTCAAATATCACTGACATCAGCTGATTGTAGTGCAAGTGTGCAGGACGATAAAAACATTATAAAATGTTTATGTTTTTCTATTCACCTGTCATTCAGATAACAACATAGCTGTAACTGTAATGTAATTATTGAATTTAGTACAGTAATGTGTTTACATAAGTGCTTTACTGAAAAATGTAACGTTATTACAGTAACATGTTACTTTGAAACAACTGTAGAGAACCTGTTACTGATGGAGATGTAAAGGGATAAGCTAACAAAACAACAGATGATTCGTAACTAGAAGTCATAAGTGATGAATTACTTGATCACATGGAAATTAATACTATCATCGCTGCTTACAGGTAATCGAAGATTACAAACAGTGCAGGCTTACCAGAACTGTCCAAGTACGCACTTATTAGACAGCTTACTAGTGACTTCACGTGCCTAAGATAGATATAAAAGATTCAGTAATCTACTGAATCTAGCAAGGCTAAGAGGCTTCATCCACTGACTTTAAGAATGTGGAAGTCCTCATAAATAATTGCTGTCCAACAGTCAATGGATCTTTATGTAGGCTGACTTGAAAAAGAGAGAGTATTCTGTCTTCTTCCTTAACTTAAGCTGCACAACCAATAGAATAGAGTGTAGGAATCAACACGTTACAGTCTGCAGGCATTTCATGTAAATAAATAATTTCTCTTGAGGACCAAAAGCAGTAACAGTAACACAGGGCTGCAAACTGTTTGATTAAAAGGAGTGCGCGATTCTGCTCTCTGATGAATCAAACAGCTATTTGTTTGAGCTTATGTGTTATGTTAATTGATTTTGCTATGTGGTATCTGCAGTCCCCTGTAGTCCACACCAAGCCTGGATTTTAATCAGTGCAAAGCATTGATCTTTGTGTTTTGTACTAATACGTTTCCACATTCACTGCAAAATCAAACATGTTAGGAGAGGCAAACACGGATAACATAAAAAACATACACACACATAATCATTGTCACACATATACACACGAACCCCACAAGCCCCCTGTTTAGAACACTAATCACATACATATTAGCCGTTTACGAATTATCAGTGATTTTTCTAACAAGCCACCAGAGCCACGGTAATAAAGTCTTATCGACCGATATGATTGTTTTAATGCTGTATTAAATGTGTTCTCTGGTGAACTTGAAACTATGAAAACCCATGCAGTGTACTGGTGATGCTTCTACTCACATTCGTTTAGTCATGCTTCCTTACTGTATATGCAAAGAGCAGACAGGAGTCACATTATGTGCAATAACACAATATGATGAATAATTGATTCCAGGCTCTTGGGTGACAGAAGGAAGATGTTGCTAGGACAACCATTAAAGCACTGCTCTCTGTCTCTCTCTCTCTCACACACACACGTGCGCACAAACACATTTCTACAATAAGGCCCTCTAACTTGCTCTGTCTTGTCTATCTCTGCAGGTTCCCATCCAATGGATGTCATTTAATTCTTTAACTTCCTGTACTCATGGACACACACACACACGAACAATATCCTCTGTTTTTGCCATACAACCTAAATATGTCACCAATGTGTGAAGATGCATATGCTTTGTACTGTCTTCTTTTATCTGCAGAATTTTATTTCATTACCAGTGTGAACTTTTTTAAAACCCTACACAGTATGCCTCGCAGTTCCATCAGCATTTCATCAGTAAGACTTGCTAAGAATTTTAATTATGGCGCCCGTATTTTTATAATTATACAGCAATTAGCCATCAGGACAATACAGTGTGCATAACTGCAATGTTTCTAAACTGAAAACTGGAAGCTGGACACTTATTATTTTTTAAAACTCTAGAATCAACCAAATCCCTATGTTGAACAGCAGATATTCCCCGTGGGTCAGTGACAAGTTTATTAGTACAGTAACAAAATACGCTAAACGAATTACCCCTGTGTAAAACTCTAATTACAAAAGAGATTCAATCTAAAGCATCAGAAAAAACAGCTAATTGCCTCTCAAATCCAATTCGTGGCTAGTCATTGCTTCTGAGAAACTACCAGGTTTGGTAATACAGAGATTTAAATGCAGCAAATGAAGAAGAAAGTTTAGCTTCATATAGCTCCCAGCCCATAGTGAAACACACACACATACACAACCTGTGAGGGCATGGAGGAAGTGAAAAGTTGCAGTTATTCTTGGAATGTAGTGATTCTGACATCCTTTTCAGAGAGTGCACTGGTGCTGGAAGTTAGTATGTTATTAATTAGTGAGCTTAAAAAAAGTCTTAAGAAAACAGCGTTATGCTGTTATGCAAGAGACGCTTTTGTCTTGCAGTGAACACTTTGATCTGATCGACTGAAAAATGTACTTAATGGATAAAGGCGATGGGTCCAATAGAGAGAGCAAAAAATGTCTTCCTCTTTCCTATGGTGAAAAACTCGTCTGCTCAAAGCACCAGATTCCTTTGATGCTTAATAAAAAAAGAAAGAAAAAAAATCCTAGGTGCAGCTGAATGATGCAATGTCGAGCCGTGCCTGCTCCTGTCAGACTAAAAAAAAAAAACAGATGGAGAAAATGAGCCTTTAATTCACACAAAACTAGACGGAGACCTTCCACATATTCATGTGTGTAGAAGGGGAAGAGACGGCAGATGCTCTGACTCTTCGCATGAGTCCTTCTTTCCCCCTCTCTATCTTCCTTTCTACCTCTGTTGCTCCATTCATTAATCAGCCTTTTATTAAACAAAAGCAGCTTCCAGCACTGCCTAAAAGCTGCATAGATAATCTTGACATAAAGACAGTGTATTTACCCTCCTTACCCTCTACCTCTGCGTCGCATTCGGCATGGTAATGGAGGGAAAAGCTCTTGCAGTACATGAAGACTGATTGAAAATACCAACCTTTGTAAATATTACATACAATTCCATTTAATGGTCTGTGAGCTATTGTGCCTCAGAAAGCTGAACATCTGCTGCCAAGTACAGTCTGTGCAGAAAGAGGTGATGTGCATGGACAAAATGAATGGGGAGGTGAATTATCCACTGCGGAGAGAGGCTGGAATTTAATTACCGCTGTTTGACACTGACTTTAAGGACGCGGGCAATTTTCGAGGGCCATTGTCTAACTACTCACAGGAAAAGCGATACAGTCGAGCAGGACAATAAAGCATGGCACAGCAGAGAAAACTGGGCCAGGGTGTACTTTCTTTGAACAACAGACAATTCAGAAGTTCGAGTTTACTAGTCTATGGCTGAGGCAAAGGCACTCAAAGGGGTGGCGGGGGATGGTGGGGAGTGTAGCGTGTAAAGGTTTGATGTGTATAACAATGACAATGAGCAGTCGAGCTGGAAAGGAGCCCTTAATAGGTACCTGTCTGCCCTGGGGACCGTACTCTCCTCTTATTGGTCATCCATTCACAAGACAGCGGCACATTCTCCTCACCGCCAATCAGCCAATTACAGGCTCTATAACAGGAGGCCTGCTGGCAGAAAGGCAGTCTTTACAAGCCCTGCATCTCAGGCAGGGGAGACGACCCTGTCACCGGATCATAACTATGATGAATATGGCCGTAGGTTTATGGCAAAGCCACTGTTTCTGGTAATGTGAGGAGGGTGTGAAATGGCCATTCATTGGGACCAGTCAGCATGACCCTATCTGAGACACTGGAAAAACTATGAGAAATACTGTAAGGTGATAAGACGGGTAGGAGGAGAAGTGATGCTAATCCAGACATGGGGAACACTTTGTTCCCCATGTCTTCTCCTTTTTTTAGAAGGAAGTGGCTTTATTCGTGTTGCTTCTCACTTCCTGCTAATGAAGGCAGTAATGAGAAAGACGCTCGTTAGGTGCTGAGCAGAAGGGCAGAGAGAGAGGTTATATGTTTCTACCCCTGCTTTTAATATTCAGCTTTTTATAGAGTAGCGGCAGTCCATTTCATCCTGCAATTATTAATCTGTCCATTTCAACAAGGACTCTGATTCCGATCAGCATTAGCTGCTTGCCTATTTCGCTCGAGTCTATGTCTCTTTGATTGCTAGTGAGTTCCAATAACTCTGCAGCACATTATCTACCCTGCGAGTGATGCCATTCATTTAGTGAGTAGGCAGATTTTGATGTCGGAAATTACAGCATCTTCTGACACTGCAACATTTGGAAAGTATGGCCTGCAATTTCTATATTTGATATATGCTCTGTGTTATTGGGTATCAACTCCTAAATAGTACACACGTTTGCTTCCAGCACGACAACGAATTTCTTCATCTATTTCTTCATCTATATCTATCTATGTATCTATCTATCTATCTATACATATATATATATATATATATATATATATATATATATATATATATATATATATATATATATACATATATATAGATATATGCTGACAACATAGGAACACTCACCTTCTAATCAGGCATCTGATTTGCACAAGTCTTTAAAATAGTTGCCTAGAGAGCCAAATCCATAAACATGTTGTTGTTTACATGCACTTAATTAACGTGCAAACATTTTGGGTAACTAGGACAAAACAGACTTTCTATACTATTTTTGTCCAGGCGAAAACAGAGCAAAGACTTCAAACGGGAAAACAGCAATGGCTCTGACAGCGGTGTGGGGAAATGAAAGGAATGATCATTACGCCCAAGCGTCCTTGCATTCGACATAATTTTCAATTTAGAGCAAAACTGAGGTTAGGAGGAAGATTGGATTTCGCCCAACCAATCAAATTTAAGTTATAGAGAACAAAGCATCGTGTTCAAAGAGCGGCACTAGACCAATCTTTTCATACGTCAGTGATATTAGCGTAACTTTTTACAGCGGGACATTTTTCTTAGAAAGACCTTGATACGGAAATTTGGAAAAAGGGTTGTGAAAGGTAAAAATGCAATTCAGTTTATTTCAGTTTATTTATTTATTTCCCACGAATTCACAGCCTCAACTCAAGGCGTTTTGCATAGTAGGGTAAAGACGATACAATATTACACACATTTAAATGATCCACAGAATGAATAACTGGCCCGCATGTCACATTTCACAACAACATGTATAAAGTGTCCCATGTGTTTTCTGTTTACGTTTCTTTAGTTCTGTTTGTGGTTTCACATGTTCATGTTGCCATTTATAGTTGTTGAGAAAAAAAAATGTAAGCTCAATATTATATAAGTGGTGATTAGGAAAGCATTCATGCAGTAGATATAAAGAGAGAAATGTAGAAAAACAATGACACATCTATTAGTTAAACATTGTACATTTACAGCTTTTAACAAATAGTAAAGCAGTGAAGTACTTGACCCCAGAGCTGCTCATTACTGTATCACAGTATGTCTGTATTTCCAGATAGCTTAATATTTGTAATTTTTTTTCTCTTCTGCTTGATTTGGTTTTGGATCACTTATGTGAGGCTATCTATTGATTTGTTACTGATAAATGTGAAGCCCTGGACATCAATGTGGCCATATATTGTTAAAATAATTCATTATGTTAGAAAGAAAATTAAATCTATGTAGCACAATGCAATGTTTATGTAGCCAAATATATGAAACTGTAATAACGTCATGGTTTTGGATTTTTGCCATAACTGCTGTTTAAGTCTTTGGCCTCGATTTGGGTTCTTTTGTCATTGCAGTTCTGAATATTAAGCTTTTCCACCAACACAGGTCCATGAAAATCACAGAGAGCGTGTCCCGAGGTGCACACAGACCTGTCTGCACAAGAATACCCAGCAGAAGGTAATCTGTGTTTGATGATATCATCGTGAGATATCATCACTGTTGCTCTTTGTAGGAGTGTTTCCTTTGACTGTCTTAATTAACTGCAGTTTCATAGGGTTACCTACAGGGTCCATATGGACATCACCAAAGAGAAAAGACTTGCATTTATTTGAGCATGTTGCACAGCAGGCTATGAATATTAATTATTCATGGTAATATTTTATTGTTCAAAAACAGAATGACTCAGTATTTGCAGTTATTGCCACCTCTCTAAACACCTCCATCTGCAGTGCTGCTTTAAAAGTCGTTGAGTGCAAATCCATGAAGATGTGTCCACAGAGAACCTCTTACACTGAGTGGTATGTTCTCATTAGTATTAAGTACACCCCCCCACAGGGATCTGCTGCTAGTTAGTTAACCAAGCTCATTTTAAATTAGCAAGATGACACAGCCATCTTAGTATCTGTGCATATATGTTATCAGCGATAATAGTCTGCTTTTCCTCATACATTATTCAAGCAGCACACAAAAGATATGTAACTGTGTGTTGCTTGAACACCATATTTCTGGATATGTACTGTACATGATGGTATTGGCACAAATTTCCTGTGCTTAAGTCTACTAAGAAGTTCTTAGTAAGAACTTCTTCTCTGATATTTTGCTTGAGCAGTTTTTAATGCGGTTGGTGGACTGGTCAACACAGTTGGAGAGAGATGAAAACTGAAGATTACTTCACTATCAGCTGAGGGGGTTTATCCACTGGCCACTGTGAATAGTGCAGAGCAGAGATACACTGGACCTCTGTTGACACAGGTATAAACTTGCAGCTCTTATCTGTTTAAGTCAAATGGAGCAGAAGATAACGCATTATGCATTTTACAAAAGAATTCTGCAGATACAATGTTCTATGCATCACAAAATTCTCCTACACAATATATAAATTCTAGCAGCATGGCTCTGCCTGTGCAGACATTTGTCCATCTATTGGGTCAAGACCAATAGTATAAAAGGTCTTAAAAGACCTTAAACATTTTGCAACTAGTAGTGACTTGAAATTACAAGTCTTATATAAACTGTGTACTGTTTTTTTTTTTTAGCTTTATTTTATGTGGGTGGTTGTAACTTAGGAGGTAAATTGGAAGATTGGTGTTTGAGACTAGTCCCGAATATCCTTGGGCAAGATACTAACTTAAAGTTGCTCTTTGGCACTTACACATAGAAAGAATTGCTTGTGTGAAATGAGGCACATTGTATAAAGCAGTGGTTCCCAAACTTTTTTTGCTGGGCCTCCCTTGTTTTACAAGAAAAATGTTTGCGCCCCCGTGCACGCGCGCACGCACACGCACTAACACATCCTCCAACCACACACACCCATATTTTGCTCCATTGCGGTTTATTTCACACCTCAAACATTTAGTAAACAATTAAGCAAATACAAGTAATCTGCAATAAATTACAGGTAGTACTAAAATAAACTACGAAGTCTTTTACGCTATGTCCACACCTACACGGGTATTTTTGAAAACCCAGCTGTTTCATCCACACGTAAACGGCGTTTCAAATCACCGAAAACTCAGATCTTTTAAACTCCTATTTTGCTTTTACGTGTGGACGAGGAATACAGAGTTTGTCACGCAACGTCAAAGGTACTTGCCTTTTTCACGTCACGCTGTGCGCACGTTATTTTTTACATGAGATGAATTGCAGAATGGCAGATAGAGACAAATACTGTTAATCTGACTATCTGAAGGTTTTACAGGCTTACACACGCAGTTACTGTCGCTCCATTTACAAAGGCAGAGCCATCACAGTGTGATTATTTTACGTGTATTTTTTTTTTCATAATATAATATAATAATAATATTCAACATTGCTCATGCCCTGGGGGTGGGGGTTGATTGTCCTTCTGCCCTGCACCTCAGTTCTTTGTTCCCATCCCAGGCCTATTTTCAATTTTGTATCCTTACACCCATTACCACAATATTATAATGTTGCAAGCAATCACAACTATATTCTCTTTAACGTTGATGTACATTAAGGAATCTATTCTCAACACTATCAATACATTTTTCAAAAAATGCCTCTCTGTGCAAAATGGGTTTAAAAACAAACAACTGTGGGATACTGTTTGCCAGTGATTTAAACAGCCCAGCGATTGCTCCTGATGAAGGGAAAACCAATTCTGCGGGGGAGACCTACCTCGGCACTTGTGCAGGTGAAACCAAAGGGCAAATATGCTTCACCATATTTTCTAGTCTTTGGCTTAGAATGAAGTTGGTTTGGAAACATATTCAGCGATGCTTCATCTCCTGCTTTGCGTTTCTGTGGGCGCCCCGTGCTAGCAGTGTCCAAGCGTTTTGTCCCCCCCTTTCATTCCGCACCCCCCCTGCAATGGCTCTGTGCCCCCCCTAGGGGGCAGGCCCCACACTTTGGGAAGGTCTGGTATAAAGTGATTTGAGTGTAAGTCACAGGCCTGAATATGTACTTGAAGCCATTTATAATTCTTAACTTGTTTGATCTGCTGATCGCCACAAACAAGCACAAGCAGAGATTTTGGACTTTGAACTGTTTTTTCACAAGTTTTACACATGATAAAAATCTCCCTTATGGCCACAAAGGGACGATATACAACACAAAGTAATTGAGAAATTAACAATTAACCTGTTGAACCCCAATGCCCCCGTTAGCAGCAGGAATAGGCAGAACATCTGGTTTAACGGGATGTACCACCAGATGTCTTATTTAAATATAGACATGTGTGGTATCCACAGAAATGTCAGAATCTCAGCTAAAGGTCACAAAACCATTTCAACAACCACCAAACAGCTAAAACTGTCAGGAGTGTCGTGTGTGGAGGCGAGGAAGTGACCCAAACGCAGGACTCGTGGATAGTGACGAACTGAAGATGGTTTATTATGAATCGTGGATGAACAGGGCAGGAACGAGGGACTGACAGGAAGAATGGCTGACTGACTGAACTGAACATACGTATGAAAGACGACATTAACATCAATGACACGACAGTGAACGAGTAGAAACAGAAGACTTAAATACACAGACTGATGAGGATGATAATGAGAGACCGGTGAGTACACAGCTGAACATAATCTGGCTAATGGCACGAGACGAGCTGACACAGGAAAAGCAGGAAGTGAGAACATGGAAGTGGCAAAATAAACTGAACATGAACAAAACTGAAAGCACTGGGTCGACGACCCAGGGACCCTGACAAAAACAGCAAACGATTAGAGAACAGGTTAACGGATTCCGCACAAATGCGTGGATCCTCCTGTTCACCTGACAGCACGTACACAGATATGTGAACATTGAGCTATTAAGCACTCTTAATTTAAGTCCACATTGTCACATCAGGTGTTTCTTTATCATGTAGAAAATCCGTTAAATATGTAACTTCTTTACACTGACAGAAAGGGGAGTTTCACTGGTTTGGCCCTCTTAAGAACAAAGTTGGATGTATGTGACCCACCATGTAAAATGAATTTGACACCCCTGATGTAAAGAAACCAGGAGTGACTTGAATCTTGAGGCACAGTACCTTAAAATAATAATAATAACTTTATTTATATAGCACTCTTCACGGGATAAGAACCACAAAGCGCTTCACAATAATATAAAACCGATATACATGAAACAACACAATCGACTGCTCATCCCCCTAGGGGACCCCTCACTTCTTCACATATGTCTGAGTGAGGGTGATCTCAAGTTATGATCCCAACTCAACATTTGTCAGTGACGTGGAGTTCTATTGCTTTTCCTGGGTACTTTAGTGCCAGACTGGATGTCATACGAGGACAGTCTCAAAAATGTGGAAGACAAAACCATCACCAAAATGTGTTGACAGATGTCAACATCTGCTCGTTCTTCGGGGAACTGCCTCATGTAGCTCAGAACTGCACTAAGTAAAATCTGGCGTTTCCTCAAATCACAAAATAAAAAGTGTGATTTGAAACACAACAATACGAGGAACTTGCTGGAGGTTAAGTAAAAATCTAAGTAAATGCCTTTTTAGTCAAATAATGGAAGCTTGTTATAACTGTGAAGCACCTCATAAAATATGACTCTTGGAGTCCATCTGGTGACTTTAATATCATAAAAATAATTGTTTTTCCTCGCGCCGCACCTTTTTGACTACTTTTTTTTATTACTTCCATCACTTGTCACCAGAGACAAGAGAGATGCATGCAGTGTATCCCTGGCTCTGTAATCATCCCACTCTCCTTTTTTTCCTGAGTGAGATGTGCTTCCCCTTTTGCCATCAGTCTCTCGCCTAACTCAACCCAGCCCAAAAGCCCTTTGATGTGTCACTCCACATCTCACCCTCAAAGCTGTGAAATCTCAATTTTTTGATAAGAGCAACCTCAATTTGTCAGAAGATACTATTTATAGATCTGACAGAGATAGAGCTGCATGAGCAGCAATAATTCTTAGCAAGCACTTAGAGGCCATTGTCACTTCTTCTGTGAAGCAAAAGCAACGCTGCCCCAGTCGATTCACCCGATAAAGATGCATTGAGGAAGTAGATTTAAAACGATGCTTAGCAGCACTTTTATTTTGCCCCGTTATTAGACACGGGTCCAGCGTGGCCCAGCTTCCTGTTTGAACTCGTACCTCCTGAGGATTGGAGCTCTTTTAATATCTCGTTCAACCCACTTTGTGGTTCTTAGATAGTTCTGCTCCTTCCACACACCAGTCAAGAGAAAAGGTAGTAGTTTCAGCAGCCTTTGGCATAGGGCAGGCACATAGTTTCACACATATGCACACACACCACTTCTGGGACAGCTACTCTGAAATTCCTAAAACTTGCCATTACTCATACAGAACAACAAAATCTGGCACTAATTATAGGTAAAATGGAGACATATTTCAGTTGGTATGCTCCCAATTAATTCTAGTTAAATCCTACAATAGGGTAAGCCTGACAGGCTTTTCAGAATCTGACGGGAAGGTGAACACGCAGGGTGCCAAAGCTAGAACGCATTTATCGAATCCCTGCTCGTTTACAGCACTGGCACAAAAATACAATACATACACAGATGGGAGCGCAATGCATTCTTCAAACTCTTGCTTAACGTGTCTTCACATCACTGATGACCATCCTCCGAAGTACACCGTAAAGTACAAGATTCTAAGAGATTTTCCTGATCCTTCTCCAATCCCCGCAGGGAGCTTGTAGTGAAAGAGACTTAACAAGAGACTTAACAAGTACCGGCTGATTAGCAAGTAGGCTGTGTACATTTGACATCACGGTGGTAAAAGCGAGCGAGTTCTTACCGAGTTCTTTTCAATGCTTGGAAGAACTAGAAATGTGTGGAAAATTGATAGTGTGTGATAAAATGATTTTGTGTGTCATACAGATGCATACATAAAACAGATGATTTAAGTAAGAAAAACTTTTTTTGCATTCATACGGTGGGGACACAAACCAACTTGCAAACTGCAAAAAGCTGCCTTGTGAAAGCAAAAAAAGGAAGAAGAAGAAAAAGTCATGCAACTGGGTGATAATGGGCCCTAATCTGAAGTAAGACATGAATATGAATAAGCATGTTTGCTTGAATAATAATCACAAAAATTGAGTGCCTTTCATTAAGTCATTATTTTGAAGATTTCAAATGACAAACTTTCAAAAGCTGTCTAATTATAATTCTGATCATTCACACTGCAACACAGACATTAAATTTCACTTTGGGCGAGATGTGCTCATGCAGATTAAAGTAATTTACAAACATTAATATTTTAATACACAACTCTGTTGATGGTTGTCCAGATGAGTACTAGCCTGGAGGTGTAAAATAAATGAATAAAATCATAAATGATCTAGTGGTGCCAGAAATGTTTGTCAGCGGTTAAGTGATTATTATGTGATGAGGGAGTCCTTCAATTTTCAAATTAAGAACTAAGTCTCCGTCTCCTTGGAGGAGCTATGAATCCAGACTGCATGCTTCCAGTTTCTCCTCCTCAGTTTAAGGTTACTGCCACACAAGGGGGACAGTGTGTAAATACCCATGAAAGCCTTAAAAGCATTGACTTGACAAAGGAGAAACAGAGTGCTGTGATTTACAATACAAGTCATGTTGGTTGTTGGTTAAAGCTATGGAAGCTCATTTCCATATGCCACTGAAAAACTCAGTGGCATATGGAAATTTCGAGTTATTTTCTCGAAATTTAGACTTATTAACTCAAAATTCTGAGAAAAGTAGCTTGAAATTTTGAGTTAGCTCTGCAATGTCAGTAAAAAAGTGAATGACACCATTTTGTTGTTACCCTGAAGGATATCGCGCAGAGGAATGCGCACTCAAAACCGGATCGCAAGAAACTGGCGCTTTCGAGAGTACGTTTGCTGATAGTAACGCCATGTGATTCAGCTACAAGGATTTCATCATTTGTGAAGCTAGGATGAAAATACTCAGCAATTTGTGCATTCATGCCCAGCTGTAATACTGGTAGCTTAGCTGTAGCATTTGTAGCTGAGGGCTTTAGCTTCTGGGAAACAAGAAAATAATGTCATTCAGGATTACCTGTTTCTAAAAGCAGAATGGGAGGAATGCCTGCAGCTTTCAAGCAGCTCCAAGTTTGAGTCTTAGAGACAGACACCCTTTCTCTTTTTAAAATTAGGGTCCAAACTATTCTTTTGCCTTCTTTCTTTTTTTCTGTTTTTATAAAGTGTATAGTTAGGGCTGGACCAGGTGACTATGAATCATCCCTTATTTATGCTGCTATAGGCCCAGGCTGCTGGAGGTCTTCCCATGGTGCACTAAGGACTCCACCGCTGCACGTCATTAACTTTTGTCTAGTCTCTCCCATTGTCTGGATTTTGTCATTGTTCACACAAGGAACAGTCTATCTATTCTTACTGTAATTCAGGCCAAAGCCTTAAAAAGTTCATCTAAAACCATTGATCAACATCAGACATAATCATCAGCAAAACAGAAGCGAAGCAGCAAGTCACCAGTGAGTGTAAACTCTGCAGGTAAAATGAAACAAGCTTCCTTCGGCCGTCACCACAACACGAGGGCAGTCAGTTTTGGGACCCACAACTTTTCCCAGAGGTGCCTTACTCTGTAATAATCGCCAGCTACACCACACAGCAGGGAACCCCTGCTTTTAATGGAATGGTAGCTAAAGTAGTCAGGCACAGCATAATTTAACAAAAAAACAGCTTAACTTTTATGGTGTATATGTATTGATTTTGGTCACTTTGATCAAGTTTTGTTATTAAATAAAAAAACAAAAGTCTGTTTAGTTTATTTAAAATCCCATGATGTCAACCTCTTTATCCAGAACTCCAAAAGAAGTTTTGTTATTACTAGTTAATTATATGGTCTTCCGGGTTAACCCTGCAAAAAATTTAAATGTGAAGAATACATGAAAACATTTTTTTTTTTATTGTTGCTGCTGTTATTGTTTTGTTTTTTTTGCAGGTAACTGTTTTTGCCATCTGAAGTGTGTTATCCTTGCACAGTGTGCAACACCACAGTCTAATTAAACAAAGTGATATCACAGATGTAACGGCTTACTTTACTGTAACAAACACAATGACAGTTCAGATTTAACCCCCTCTGGCTTATAATTAGCAAAAATCAGGAATAAAAAACAGATATTTGAGAATTTAACGCTTTGTTATATTTTACCATTTTAACATGGCTCTTGCCACTGTTCATCCTGTGCAGGGGATTAATTGGCTGATTAAAGTAATTGATCCTCGTTTCCAATTCGCTAATCACAAACATTTCTATCTACACAGGACTATAGAGATCTTTCTGAATAGCTGTGTCACACTTGGATTTGTGGTCAAATCGCACATTTATGAGTCTCACTGCCCCCTTCACTGAGCCAGTTCTGCACTGCTTGTCTTTCTTTAGGTTTTTATTATATATATATATATATATATATATATATATATATATATGTATGTGTGTATATATATATATATATATATATATATAATTCTTATTGAATTCTTCGTTTAGAGCATATACACAACATATAAAATAAAAATGATATATTTCATTTTGTATTAGTTTTAAGGTACATTTATTATGTTCAGCTTCTGACAATAAAGATATAATACTGAATTCAAAATTAACCCTATATTTTCACTCATGAGTAAAAATTTGCATTTAAACTGGACATAAATGATTTTATTTATATTTTGACTATATATATCAGTGTCCACGGATGTGAAAAAGGAAAAAAAAAGTGGTTTGGTTTTTCATGTATTGGTTAGCTCGTTCTAATATCTATCCATTAGTCAGAAGAGGCCTGGCTCTATTTGTTTGTAGAAAATGCTTCATATCGTAGGCTAATGCATGTCAATATGCTTTTTACATGCCCTTTGTAAGTAGAAACTTGAATATTGTTGTGATTGTGACATTGTGTGTGTGTCTATGTGTGTTTTTCTAATCTAGTTCTAATCCAACTGTATGTTGTCCACTTCCAATAATTTGTCCTAAATTGCAACATGTAACTCCAAGAAGTTTTTGAAGATGTTTAGTCAGATTGTTTCTTTCTATAATTGTGACCTAGAGGTATGACATTTTGGACAGGGTTGTCTCTGCAGCTGCGCTATAGGACACAAATTGGTCAAATTTGTCATAGCACAAGTATTACGTGAAAATCATTTTAGACCGTAAATGTGTGCATTAAGAAATGATCAGGCATCTTTATCCCACAACCAAAATAGCTGTGTTACAGTGGCTTGCTAGTTTCTGAAGAAATGATGAAAGTATGCACCTTTTTTGTCACAGTAAACACGGAGTGAACATGGAGTACATCCACACTTGTTTGCAACTAGGAAGAAAGCATGCTCACTGACTTCACCAGTCAAAGGCAGTCCAGAGAGGGACCTGTGGGCCAGCTCTCTTCTTACTTGGTAAGTAGACAGCGCTGATGTCAGTGCATAACATCACCATTCAATGCCAAGATAAACAAACAGCAGCTTGACTCAAAGGAAATCAAGGAATTCAAGAGGCTTTGCCAATCACTGCCCCCACACAAGCTGTGTTTTACAGAACAACCACTTCAGCTGGCCTCTTACACACATACAGAATACACATAGGGTGGAGAGAAAGAACATATATGATTTCTTAGTTACTTTCTCATATTTCCTTGTGACAGATTACTCTCTTTAATGGCACCACTGTAGATCAGAGGGAATAGAGAATGTTTAGTTTTCATTTGATTTTTTTTTCACTACAACTGTGTCACAATTTACCTTGTACATGCAGCAGAAATATTTTTTATACAAGACTGACTGCAAATGATCTACAATAATAAACCTAAACTTTAAAGCCCAAGATGCGGTGGCAATATTTTTCTGCTGAAGGTTTATAGTAATTTAAAATTGCATACTTTTACTATGATGGCTTATGTCTCCAGATATTGCACTTTTATAGTTATCATTGCTACCTTACCGCAATGTTTCACAGGCAATATTGTGAAACAGATATTAACATAAACTGTTTTTCTGCCAATAAATGAAACTAGTATTCTTAAATGAATAAGGGTGATGACAAATATGACATTAAAGTACCAAACCACACCAGTCTATATCTCAGTGGAAAAACTAATATTAATGCCGCAATGCTGGACTAACGTTTTATTATTATATATATATAACACATCTATTGTGTGTTGGATAGCTTCCTCTATTTTTATGAACAGGGATGCAAAGGGATGAGTCAAACATGTGGTCAGAGGGTCATCTTCAAATTTTAGTACCTGTTTAGGAAATAGCTCTATTTTAGGCTTTAATGAGCTTTACCTTGCATGAGTACACTGTGCCAAAATGTGATGCAGCCTTGTTTGGGGGCGGGTTATGTAAATGGCACAAAATTGGGCACTTCTGACTCACTGTACCTGTGTTTTAATAGTGGCACCAACATGGCTGAATGAACTTTTTCCATAACCAGTCGTGGAATTGAAATGTCATTTTTAAGGACAAAAGCATGCTTTGCCTAACCTTTGGGCTATAGCTGGCCCAATTTGTCTGAAATGGCAATGTGTGTCTTTGAAGTTACCATCAATGGGGAAAGTCCTGTTTTTACGCTGTACACAGCTGCTCACTAAGAAAATGTTTCTGTGTAGATCAAAATATTCAAATTGTACTTTGATGATGCTGTTGTGGAAAATAATCGAATCTTTAGGCTGTTAATCATTTACACGAAAAACATATTCAAGTTCCTTCAAAGGCTTTGCTGGGGACAAAAAAGAAGTGACTTCTACTAAACTTCAGCAAAGTTTTAGAATTACAAGGTTTTTGCAGTTTGAATGTAACTTTTAAATAAATGTCTCTTTAAATGCTTTTGAATCGTCACAGGTGAAACAAAATGATACTCTGTGACTTTTTATATGTAAACAATGCCAACTTAGCAGACTAAACTTGTTTTCAACTAGAAACTATGCCACCAGAAAATGTCACCCTTAATTACATAATGCCTCCACTGATGTAAATTGTAAATAACAGTTTTCGATAAGCACTGCCAGTTGTTTTAGAAATGAGAGAAATAAATATACTTTGTCCTGTGTTGTTTTTAATTTGGTTCTATTTGTTAATTTTGTTCTTATAAAAAGTATTGAATATATGTTATTACTTTATGAGAATGGATCTTTTTTTTAATCTGTGAATTTTAGAAGCACTTGAATAACACAAGTAACAAATATTTGGTGTTTTAAGGCAATCAGTTTTTATGGTTATTGAGACTCCTGTTCAAGTAAACAACTAAGAAATCATATCTTGCTTGAAGTTTCAAATTAGTTTGTTTTAACTAGTAATTCTAAGTAGTTTTTATTAAGCTAGGAGTACATCTGACTTAAAATGTTAAGTACTAAAGAGCATTTCTTTCTGCAATCTACAATATACATATATAAAATATATATATAATTTGTTATTTATTTGTTTTTCAAATCAAAAGGTTTGCATGTGTTTTCTTACTTAAGTTAGATAATTAAAGTTTACAGTGTATATTTGAACATGTGTGTGCTTTTGACGCTGTGTGGATTTGATAAAATCCAAAACAAATTCAATCTTGTGCACCCAGTTCTTGTTTTTTTAAAGTCATTAAAGATGTATGCTGTGCAATCATTCCACTCCTGAAAAAGAACAGTTGAAAGAAACCTTTAACATAACATCCATCCCCATGATGAGAGTATATAAACTTCTGATCACAACTCTATGTGATACTGAGAAAATTTGACATAAAGACGTGAGAAATGCTTCACAGGATCACTGTAACAGGAAGAGGTTCTTGTCTATGCTTGTCCGCATGCATGTGTGGTGTCCCTACTGTGTCCCTGAATGGGATTTGCAGTGACAGACAGGTGGATTTTGAGATGAAGTCCCGTATGCATTTTTAATGAATCAAAGATAATGCATGCTGGACTACTGTTTTGTTTTGTTTTTTCCTTTTTGTTGTGCCTCTGTGCTTATTTTAAAAAAGAAAAAAAAAATGGCAGAAAGACACGAAGACAAATAAAAAGAGAGAGAGAGAAGGAGAGAGAGAGGCAATGCAGCCCGGGGGCAACATCATATTACCTTCTCAACGTCATGCAGCATTCAAAACATTGGACTCACATTCCACTCGGGAAAGCATGGTGCTATTATGCCATGTATAGAAACATGCAGTCGTCATGTATCAATTTACCAGTGAACCTTAAAAAATGCCTCAGCAGCAAGAACTGACCCAGAAATGTCAAACAACTCTCGCACAGTGTCCAAAGATGGGAAGAAATTATGCAAGGAACAAACCTGCTGGCAGAAGTGATCAACTACAAATTATTCTATTCAGATTCACAAAGCACTTGCTAATTTGAAGGAGTGACACCAATTTCCCACAGGCCAACCGGCATGCCTTTTTTCCGCCTGTATTTACTATTAAATACCAAAGAGTGCATCTAGCGATTGAGCACGAGGGAGATATTAATGAAGGATTTCTTACCCACTCATGATAGTTACTCAGCCTTTACAGATTTGGCACATATCTCCTAGCAACCACAGCTCATGCCAATAACCATAGAGTGTCTCTGCATAATAACTAAAATAAGAATCCAGATCTACCCAGATCTTTGAGCTTATATATATGCACAGTGATCTTTTCATCATAATGCTAATGCCTAATGCTTACAATGACACTGTTAAGTTTGTGATGCTTTCTATGTTAACTTGTTCTTAATTCAGGAAGGAGTCAAATGAAAATTGCTATTTTATCTGGCAGCGTGGCTCTGTCCTCAGACCTGTACAGCTATGACACTAAGTCAGATGAAATGGGGTGGAGGCAAGTTGCAAAGAGGCTTGCCCGTTTGCAAGTGCTGTGGTAAGCAAAAGCACCTTAAACAGCAGATATCCAAGTGAACATGCATAAGGTTATAAAATGAATCATCACTTAATTTGGACTTGTAGTGAGTTCAGCTGATGTAGGAATATGACCAAGTGGGACTATGTGGTATACCTGAACTAATGCCATGCTTGGTTTTTGCATCGGGGTGGCTGTAGCTCAGAGTGAGTCACCTACTAACCGGAAGGCTGTTGGTTTGATCCCTGCTGCAGTCTGCATGCCAAATGTTCTTGAGCAAGATACTAACCCCAGGTTGCTCTCCGATGACATACGATGATTCTATTTGAAAGAGTAATAATATAGCACCCTGAACAGCATTGCTTCACAGAATGACTTCTGTTCAGTAAATCTAAACGAACTTTAAGTCAAATAATAATTCAATAGCAATTCAGTTAGCAAATAAATTGATTACTTCTTATATTATTACTTGCTTTTTTACTATTACTATTACAGCTAGTTATTCTAGCATTTCACTTTGAAATATTACTTCACCTACAGCTTGCCTTGGAATCTTCCTCTAAGACAAATAACAATGAGTTTCCTGTGTTCAATTTTTAATCAATTTTTAAAAGCAGCAGTTTGACATTTTTAAAAGTAGGATTATTTGCTTTCCTGTCTAGAGTCAGAGGGCAAAATCAATCCTACTGACATGCCTGCAGTAAATATGAAGCAAAAGCCAAAATATAGCTCACCTCAGCATAAAGGCTGACGTTAGGAAGACATAAGGAACCTGCTACAGATAACAAAATTGTCTTGTTTGTTTGTTTTCAGCAAAAATGTAAAGGTTGCTGTGGCTCAGACATGCACAATACACCACTCAACACTGGGTGCAACAAACTATTCGATTTCCAGCATGTAAATTCAGGGCCTGTTCTGCTCTTTCTGCTGCTTAACATGTCTTTACCTTCACATGCACAAGTACGTCTACAAATATGATGATAGATTTTGATCAAGAGACTATAGCCAATAATGCTCATTCAGTTCCTTAAACTAGCCTGTATATTGCACCATATAGCACAAGAGTTTAGAGCACCCGCCACACATTTCCTCAACATTTTATCTCTCTCTTCTTCTGTCTTGCTTTCAGCATCTCACTCTTTTTTGCACACTATATAAATGAAAAGTGTGACAGCTCTCCAGGGATCATTTTACGGCAATTTCACTTCATATCAGATGTGACGATATTCATAAGAGGGCAGCAAATGCATATTCACTGCATCCACTGGTTTTTGATTTAGTGTCTTGGTCAAGGACACTCCAGCTAGTACATTAGAGATGTTCATAGAGCTTTTACATTTGTATTTTTTCAAACAGCAAAGCATTCTGGGTTTTTTGTGTGCATGTGTGTTCGTTTGTTTTAGTAAGAGATGAATCTGGCAAAGACAATCCAATTTTTGTTTTCATTAACTTCTAATTTAAAGGCATTTAATTAATATTAATGTTACTGTAAACAACATTGAAAATAAAATCACTTTAAACGGCACTCAATTTCTCCCGTGTGAAACCTGCATCTGTGTGACAACCAAGCAGTAAACATAACATGATGGTTAATTAGCTAGTATCTACATGCCCAGACCTAATGTGGGCTAAGATAAGAAAATACCTCAGCAAACAGGCATAAAGTATCGCAAATAACAGAAATAAAGACTTTTGAATGCAATGTTTTTAATCCAGTTTAGGTTTCTGGTTTTTAGAAGTGGTTAGAACATCCTACTGCTTCCACCAGCTTGCCTTTTTCCCGTACATGCACACGGCTGTCAGTGATGTAAAGAAAAGATGACTCAACGAGGCCACTTTCTTCTATTTCTCCACGGTCCAGTTCTGATGGTCACATCCCCATTGCATCACAACCAGCATTAAGGTTTTCCACTAATTCGAGCTGCAGCAGTTTTTTTTATGGGACCAGACCACACAGCTATCCTTTGTTCTCCACAAGCATCCATGAATGCTGGGCACTCAAGACCCTGCTGCCCGTTCGCCAGTTACCTGTACCAGTTGTTTGGTATCATTTTGGTGCTAACTGCTGGATAATGGGAACACCCTCAAGAGCCACTGTTCTGGAGCAAGCAGTAACCTCTGTAGCTGAAAAATAAAGCCAAAGCACAAGTACAAAAAAACTGCACGTAGAATTCTTGTATTGACAAGTTGAGGATGGCTCTTAAAGAGGCAATCCCCGCATAAGCTCATATGACTACAAGGATTACATAGATTACGTTTTTATACCAACCATACAGGAAGTCATTTATTTTGTGGGTTTAAGATTGTCTTCTTTGATTGACAGACACCTGTAGCTTGTCCTTGTCTGATTAGGCCTCTCCTCTGCTAATGTAAGTTGCACTTTGACTGTATGCATGGTGCTGGTAGTTTTTGAAAGATTTTTCAATTAATTATATGACTAACAAGGAAACCAATCATGTGCATTAATTTTACTTTTGGAACGTGACATCCTTTATTTCTTTTCTTATTTATTACTTTATTTATTACTTATTAACAGATCTGCAACTTATGGATGCAGCTTGCTAACCAAACTGGCTATAGTTAGTAAAAACTCCACTCATTTTTTTGTGCATAAGACACATAAAACAAACTGCCCAGCTTATAGCATCATACTAAAAACACTGTATGTATATAATTATAAAGGCTGTAATTGCCAAAAATGCTCTGGATACTTTCTGGATGAACTGTAAAATCTCTTCTCCCAGAAATGTTTCATTGTGGTCAGTGCAAATGATTGGGTGCAACAAGATTAAGAGTGTAACTGGAATTACGTGACCTATATTACAATATGTTTTGAGCTCACTAGCTGAATTGGCAAAATAGCACAACAAAGATCCTGCATATAGAGCTTAGTTTAGGCTTAGGCTTTAGGTTATGGTGGGCAAGTTCAAGCAGAGTCAAGTTTTAAGGCCTGCTAAACGAGTCCATGCACCACAGTGCCGACTGCGGTCTTCTGCAATGTTGTGATTTGATTGTGGTTTGCTATTAAAGCTCTCTTTGCTCATAATGGCTCTTCTTTATCCACTATAATATTATTCAAATGAGAGCCCAATGGCACACTTCTCTAGGGTATAGAAAAATCCACCCAGGCTTCAGATTATTTCGAGGGCCCCATGAGAAATAGGCTGGCTAAATGGAAAGCCGTTAAGTTTTTAATTTCTATACTTTCTGAAAGAGTAAGAAGAGAAGGGAGAGCTGTTACAATGGAGGAGAATCTTAATATAGAAATATAATGACATTTTAGCAAGTTGTGAGCAGTGGTGCCTGTCTGTGTGCAAATAAAAAGATCAATTTGGAGGGAAATGATTTGTTATGCTAATTTGTATTTTGTGAAGTCTCAGCTGAGATAGGTCCCTAATTAGTAGGGGAAACGGCAGCAGCAAATAGCCTAAAACAAATGTGCTTTTAGTTTAATCCATGCACATGTACACAGCTTTACAGATGCCTTGAAATGATAAGATTCAGTGGGAATGATGTCACCTTTACATTTGCTGTTTTGCAACCAATGACCAGTTATTACCAATAGGTGGCAATCTGTCCTTGTCACTCAATGTGTGCTGTGCTGGAGTATATCTGCAGAACTTTAATGTATCCCAACTGAGATTTTTATAGCCATGTTTCAGGGAGAATAGGTGAGGACATGGAGAGGGGAAAAAGCCAGAGAATGGTTCAGAGGAATGAAGGAAAGACGACAGGGGTGCTGAGTGGTCAAAAACTACACCGTCTCCACCTGCTACACCTTCTGCCAGAGTAAGACCTAACCCCTTTGGTGTTTTAAGATTCCTCATGAGGGACCAACCCTCAATGAATGCCTCGCGTCTTTGTGATTCCTTGTCATACTGTATGTCAGAAGTTCGTCTATTCTGCATAAAGGTTAGCGGCAAGGACACAATGGGTATAAGTCGTTTTGGCTTGTTCCTCATTAAAAGGCTACAATCAAATGAGGACTCGGGGGCACAGAGATATGGCTTATGATTGCATATTTTAATGAGGCAGTGGTTGTGCCTGCACAGCTGGCTGGCACAACACACCAGGGTCTCAGTCAAAGCCCATGCAAAACAAACAACGCCAATCAACCTTATGCCTCTGGATGCCTCTCTGTGTGAAGTCAACTCGACTCAGCACAGGCGGGGTCTTAAAAGTCTTCTCCTTGGCGTTGCTGGCTCCCATGTTACTGCACTGACCTGAAAGCAGACAGAGGGCAAAGCAATATAGCCAGTGTCTGCTTGAAAATAACAGTCTAGTAACTCCACTTCCAAGCAATTATGCAAACACTGAATCTCTGGTTCCTACTTTTAATGTGGAAGGAGAGACACCACGCGGCTTTCAAACCACACGGAGAACTGCCAATCCCACATGGGATATTAATAAGACTATTTCCTGCCACTGACTATAAAAGTAAGACTTTGAATTCGAAGTGAACTGTAGGGAAGGGCACTGGAAATTGCTGTTTTTTGGGGGATTTTTTTTCAAGCACGTAGCAGCATACTTGATGAAGACTCAGTACATCTTAGATTTCTTTCGGAAGGATTCCCTTTGTATTACATCAGCATATCTAATTGTCTATTTAACCTTTTATTCATCAGAATTTGTAATGAGATGCAAAGTAAAGCCTATCTTTACCTACTATAGAATTGTTCTTTTTTCAAACGTGTGTCAAAGGCCTGCGGAAAAGGTTAAAATAGTTGAGACATTCTCCTCACAAAGATGCTGTTAACAGTGAGGGGCCAAAAAAAACCCTGCTCTTTAGGCTTTATGCTCTCACAGGAAGGGCTGCATGTTCTCCAATGAGTACATATGCACGGTGACGTAGACTATTAGGAGAAATGCAGCACGAGTTCTCGCCTACATTCAAACATTGAAATGAATGAATATTGACAGAGATAAGGTGCTTTGTCATTTATGTCCTACACAGAGCTATAAGTATCAGAGATATATGTTTAACCTGATGAAGTGAGACAAAAAAAACAAAAACAAAATTGTATAACAAAATATGCACTGATCAAATACATCTCAAAGGCCTTACTCACAATCTCTCTCCTGACTAAACCCAGCATACTAGAATGAGTTGTATTTACATCCAAAAGATAATATTATGTACAGTCAATCACTGTAGGGATTATATCTTTAATATTACATTATCGTTCACCATCGCAAACAACGTTCCACGGCAGATATGCCAGCGCAAAACATGATATGGCAGTAACATGCTATGCTGATTAAGCCATCTGTTATCTTCATATCGAACATATGATGTTAACTTCCTTACGGCTGTATTCTGAACACAAGTAAATTAGATTAAGATCTGGGAAGATTAGAGCTTTGCTATACAGTATGACACATTTAGCTGATACGGTTTTATCTAGAACATCGGTTAATGACAAAAAAAAAAGACAATGTGACTTATTACCTCCTGACAAAGATGACTGATTAAGTGTTTTTCACATTACAACCATGAAGGTTGAGGACCTTTCTGTTGAGGACACATTCAAACTACAGCCTAATTAATTCAGCATTAACACAGCTTGTAACAGGAAAACTGCATTTATTATATTTCTTGCAAACAATCACTTTTAACATTTGCAATTTTACAGTATTTCAAAAACATTTTAAAAACACATGAAAAGGTACTGGGTCAGGCAAAGCACTGAAGTAAAGCTCTGGTGTTTTAGTGCACTGGCTCTTTTGCTGTCAGCTGTTAGTTATATTCATGCAGGTGCACAATATGGCCACTGTAACGTCACACTTCTCATTTTCAGCTAATTCCTTCCCTTTTCACCCTCCTCAAAGTACAAACAAATTGAATGTTGAAATACGCAGGGCACATTATGTCCTTGTTTATGTAATTCCTGCGTGTCTGTATGGCAAAACGACACGAGCAGCACAGAAGAATGGGTGTCGCTCGACTGGAAAGAGGTTAATGACTGTAATGTGTCTGAAAATGTGGGTTGTTACTTACAGCTTGCTGTTGTTAGCCTGCTCCTAGGCATGTTGGCTCCCATGGGATGCGTTTACAATATTACCCACACCTTTTCCTGACCCACCTGCTTTTTGCTCATATCACATAGGTAAATTTTGCCCGAAGAAATTGAGTGTGAGGGCACCTTTACTGTTTCGTTACATTGCATGCCACTACATTTTGCTGCCACAGCTCCCTCCATCACCTTGACCTTCTCTGTTAAGCTTTTAGTGTACTCAAATAGGTTTTGTTTTTTCAAGAGTAGTTTTGTTAAAGGAGGATTAGTTCTCCTACAGTATAGTTTTCCTCTCATACACCAATATTTTTAACCACAAAATGAAGCTAGAGTATGCAACTGTTTGCAAAGAATACATGTTCAAGTTTTCGTGCATTTGTTTCTGCCTGAAATACTCTGAAGCTACCAAATAGCTGTTTCTCCTACATGCACAGATGTACATCAATATTAATTTCACACACACAGTTACACAATAACTACGGATCAAAAACACAGGGCTGTGTTTTTTTTTTTTAAATCTGAAAACATTACCATGAATGTTGAAATGAAGCACATAACACACATTTTCTGCTGATACAAATCTGCCTAATAATATCATAATCCATCTCACCCTGGTCATCTACTGTTTGAACTGTTACCATCAGGGAGATATGGCACAGAACAATTAAAACAAAGACAATCAGAGCAAAAAAATAAAAATAAAATAAAAAACAGGTTTTATCACAGAGCTATACAAGCTTTAAATGCTGCAATGTCCACTTTTGTCTGTTTTTGCCTCTTACATAATTTTATAACATTTTTATGACTGCACTTATGTTATTGTCCCATATTTAGACATATATAATTCTATGTCATTATATACAAGTAGCTTGGAAAGAAGTGACTGAAATTCTTTAATTTCTTGAAGACCTTTCCCCTCTCATCCAAGAGGCTTCAGTTTATTAACTTCAGTTGTAAACCCAAATGGTGGAGAGTCCCAGGTATTTAAATGCTAGCGGGTGTTTTCCCCTAAGGAGGTTCTTTGACCCACTATTTATCATTTGACCCATCACATCAGCCAAGGTGTGAAAACCAATACCTGGAGCTCCCCATTATTTGGTTATAGAATTGAACTTGATGAGAGGTGAAACATCTCCTAGTCACTTTCTTTCTGAGCTCTTTAGAACAGAGGTCCCCAACCCCCGGGCCTCAGACCGGTACCGGTCCGTGAGTTGTTTGGTACCGGGCCGCGAGAGTTGAGGCTCAGGTGTGAAATGTATGGTTTTCAGGGTTTTTATCGGTTTTCAGCGTTATTTTGTTATCGTTTTTATCGTTAACTCGGTTTTCCTGGGTCTTTTCCCGTGTGTTATGAATAAATCTTCTTTTTTTCGGTACCGGTACTAGTTTTATTTTGTTGTATTTATCCGCGACACCTTAAAGGCCGGTCCATGAAAATAATGTCGGGCATAAACCGGTCCGTGGCGCAAAAAAGGTTGGGGACCGCTGCCTTAGAGTACCATGACCTAGATGACTGAGAACCTACACAGATATTCTGTTATATTAGTCACACAGGCCTAGAAAACAGCTAGCAACCCAGTATTCTCTAACAGGGTGTCCCCAACCACAATGAAAGTTCCGTAACTGGTTGTCGAGTGGTTGCTGGATCTTTAGGTTGAAACGGTTGCAAAGAAGGTAAGGTGTAGCAATTGCTTTGTTGGCCATCTGATCACGAAACACAAGGGAAAAAATTTGTATTTCTTGAACAGTTCGTGAGTTGTTTCTAGAGGTTGTTAACAGTTGCTGCGAATTAAGTCATTCTCTGCAGTCCCTTAGCAAACATTCAGCAAAATATCTGTGTGACTGGTGCCTAAATACGTAGTTTCTTTTTTTTTTGACTTGAGAAAAATACTCCAAAGCAGTTCTGTTAGTAGCAAGCGTACGGAATAGTAAAAGTAGCCAGGTGAAATATTGTGTTTTTTTGCATAGATGGCCACAACTTTCATTATAGACAGCATGTCTGTGCAATTAATCTAGAAAATAATACAAAATGGGTTTCGTGCCTGCCCATGTATAAAGCAAATCAAGTGTTTTTGGTGCCTGTTTTTTGCAGTAACATACCTGAGTAGTTCTGGTGCCTAACTGCAACCAAAGAGTAAATAAAAATCCATCTGAAGCTCGATGAAAGAAAGTGTAAAACCTATGGAGCAGAATGATCTATGCCATCTCCAACCAGCTCAACCTCAAAAATGGACTTTTTCACGCTCCACAGGCAAATTTGTCTGCATGTTTAAGAATAAATTAAATTTGACCAGCGTTTCACAAACTGCATTGCATTATCAAATGTTACTGACTTGATGATGCTTTTAATATTCTGACTTAAACCAATTCATTCTCTACCAGTTGTAATGAAAACGTATTTTTTTCCTTAGATAGCCCTTGCTTTAAATCTGTACTAGACTTTTTTTTCAGTAACTCACATGAACCCAGCAGCACACTTCAGGATTCTTTGCTGTGATTAAGGGCATTTCAATGCCACTGACACTGCCTCGGCTGTTCTTCATGCTTACTGTATCGCTAGTATGTTAGGTAACTTTCACTTGCTTACTGCATTTATTAAAAGCGCCATTTCATCCCAAGATGTCAGAGTAGGAACTAAAACTCGGTGAAACTATAATTCAGTACTCCATAATCCTCCGAGCCTTTCAGACCAGGTTGTCAAGCCTTTCACTGTTGCAATTTTATGATTTCTGAGAAGTGACCCTGTATGTGTCAGTTTGCCTTTACATGCTTTGCTTGATGGAGCAATTAAGTGAAAAAATGCTTGTCACTTCCGAGCTGACTGGTCAATAAGGCTCGGAAACAAATCTTAGTGGACAGCGTCCTGACACTTATGACTGTAGTGGAGCTATAGCTCACACTACAGCACTGCCACCTAATTCCAAGTCATGACCAGAGCATACACAGACAATGGGGGGGTGGAAGACTGTCATTGTCACCCATGCGCCACACAGTATCTCCATATAATGAGCAGTGGTGAGTTGCTTGTCTCCACACCATTGAATGTTTCTGGCCTGGGCACAAAAGTCAGTTAAAGTAGTGACAGGGCTTGAGGGTACTGGATGAATGCCTGAGCAGCTGCTGTGACCCCATGTATTTGACAGTTTTCTTTTCCTGCAGAGGAAAAATGGGGCATGTGAACTAGGCAGTTCCTTTTAGATTGTCTTCATGCCATACCATGGCATGGGTATGTGTAGTATATATACAACTGGAATTCCCCACAACACAATGCCATCTATTAAAAAAGCGTTTTGTATAGTTCGACCAGGCTTAAAACTTGAAACTGAAAATCTTGATTTCCATATAACGTGTGCAAGTTGAAACAGACAGTGAGAGAGCAGACAGGGAAGCAGAGAGAATGTGATTGGATCATCATGTAACATAATACTAAGATCAGCTGACACTGTCATTCTAAGGTAACTGTGCGCTGAAGATAATGAGGAAATGAGAACAGTAGGAACATCATGGGCTAATGAGCACATTGAAACCGTCTGGTGGACAGCTAAGGAATGTCAGATCTCCAGGGAATTGCATAAAAAGGTATAGTGAACAATGAAGAACATTAAGTTCCATTGTTCTGAAGATAAATACTACATGATAACCTATAAACCTCTATGATCTTGAAACTCCTCATTTCAAAAAATTTTTCTAAATAACTTAAAATTTTTGATTAGTGATTCATTATTATTTACTCGTGAATAGTTAGAGAACAAAAACATCCTCGGCCATTAGAAATTAGAGATTAAGTATCGGAATTTCAGGAGCAGGACCACGCCTCCAAACACGTTCCTTCTGGTTCTCATCTATATAGGTTCCCCCACTTCTACAAGCTGTTCATTCTCTTTTACGTGCCCCACCCTCACTCCGCTTTTCAATTCTTTAACTTCTTCACTTCTATTTAGTAAATGGGGATCTGCCAGGCCTGGGAGCCGCCGCCATTCCCCTTCGAGGCCTTCCCTAAACCGCAGCTCAATTGATGTCCAAGACATTCAACTTTACCACTAAAACGCTGTCAAACCTAAAACGAGGACGTGGGCCCAGCTAGTGAATTAGCTAGTGAGTCTAACACTCAACTAATTTTCTTTATCAAGGTGTATGACATAAATGACAATCAACCACATAAACATAAGATTTTGATTAATATTTAATGAAGTTTTGAATTATGTACAACAATACGGTCTCTATATGTGTTTTGTGCTGTTGCCTCACATTATGAAGGTCCCGAGTTCAACTCCACCATCTGGCTGTGTTTGCATGTTCTCCCCATGTTTGAGTGGGTTCTCTCCAGGCACTCTGACTTCCTCCCACATTCCAGCATTAGGTTAACTGGTGATTCCAAATAGCCCATAGGTGGGAATAGTTGCCTGTCTCTCTGTGTTTTATTTATATATATATATATATTAGGGGTGCAACGATACTCGTATCGATATTGAACCGTTCGATACAGAGGTTTCGGTTCGGTACGCATATGTATCAAACAATACAAATTTTTTAATTTATTTTATTTACTTTATTTACTTACTTTTCTTCTGACCATGCTGTCTGTGTTGAGAGCTCAGTGGATCTGCATTCGACTACTCCGCCTAGGCTGCACTCTATGTCTTGAATTTGAAAAAAAAAAAGATATATTTTTCACTAAAGAGGGGTTCGGTGAATGCGCATATGAAACTGGTGGGGTGCGGTACCTCCAACAAAGTTAAGAACCACTGTCCTAGTGCAAAGACAAGTGGAAGCAGACAAAAACAACAAGCACTCATGCTACAAACTTTACCCGAGTCATTTAGACAGCCCTTAGCACATGATTCTCCTTAAGGGGACCTGATATGTTTAATATGCTGCTGAGAGTATACCCCAGAAGAAGCGTATAGTATAGCATTTATTTTGGAAAGAGACATTTCTCTGTAATAAACTCTCTTTTCCAAAGACGAGTGATTTCTCGATCAGATAGATTTATTATTTTATCCCTTTGTTGTTTCAGCAACATTAAATTTAAAAACTGTACTTTTGAGTTAAAATATATATTTATAATTTTAATAAATGACAAATTAAAAAGGCATGAACATTTTTTTTGTATCGAAAAAATATTGAACCGTGACACCAAAGTATGGAACCGAACCGAACCGTGAATTTTGTGTATCGTTGCACCCCTAATGTATATATATATATATATATATATATATATATATATATATATATTTTTTTTTTTTAAATTTTATTATTTACTCTATTTAATTTGTAAAATATGTATACACACACACACACACACATATATATACACACGTAGATGTGACGTAGATATACATATTTATTTAGTATACACATTCAGTAACATGCATACACTCTTATATTGTACATATATTTATTCATATAATTCTCAGATTTAGCCATCCTCATATTTTGCTTGTTCTTATGTTATTGTATTTTTTCACAACTCTGTTGCTTGTGAAGCTCGCACACAAGAATTTCACTCACATGTACTGTACCAGTGTACCTGCACATGTGATGTGACAATAAAAGGGATTTGATTCGATTTTAATTGTGTTACCCCCATGACAGACTGGTGATTTCTCTAGAGTCTACCATGCCGCTTGCCCTGTGGTCGCTGGGACAGGCTCCACTGCTGCCATGACAATGACAAGCACATGAGATTGAATGTAGGATCTTTGCTAACTGAGCTAGCTAGCAGCTAACAATTTGACTTGATCCACAAAAGCATGTCAGATAAATGTAAATATTTGGTTTGTTTGAAGATTTTGAATGATGGTATGAATTCATGTAGTGTGCATTCTTATTTTTTAAAACAAATAGAATAGAATAGGATACAATAACTTTATTATTCACATCAATGGAAAATTGTCTTTGGTTCACCAAGCCATAAACAAATCATCAACACAAATTCATACATACACACATACAAAACTTAAATACAACAACAATAAAAACACATCACATCATCTCTTATTCAGTATACCAATTGCTCTTAGCACAAATGATCCCTTCCACACCTTTTTGCTAGCTAGAGACGTCTTAGATGAAACGTTATTAATCCCTTGGGTGGGTTCCTCCAGGAAATTCGGTTTCCAATAGCACAGCACCGACAGAAGTTACAGAATGTGAGCAGAAATATACCATATATACACATATATGATTACAGAGACATATATAAATACAGAGACATATATAAATACAGAGTATACAAAAGGGATAAATAGAATAAATAGGAATAAGAATACAAGGGAATTGCATATTTCAAGTATTGTGAGTTGTTGGATTATAATATTATTTTATGCCATGTTAGACCCCTAATTAAAGATTGTGAATTATTATGTAGTTTTAGTTTGCATTATTCTCCTGAATTAGAAGAAGGTGATAACTATTACATTTGTTAAACTGATTTGCATTACATTAGACTGCTGATTTATTGTGAATGAATGATATTGTTTTATGATGCATTATACTGCTGAGTTATAAGAAATACTGTTCGCAGAAAGTCATTGCCTTATTTGTCTGATTAGAAGAGAACAGAACATACTAGGAGAGGTTTTCTGCCCCATCTCAGCAGGAGCAGATAAACAGGGAGCCAAGGTCGTAGCTTAGGCGCTGTGTGAGAGAAAGAATGTGAATGTTTAGGCTTTTATGATTAGGTGGGGGCCACTAGAGGCTATAAGAGTTTGATCAATGCTCCACCATTTTGAGATCTGATGCTGTCTGCTGTATGGTGTCCATCTCCCACGCGTGTATTCATTAAATCATCGTTTGACTCAACCCGGCCGGACCAGTGTTGTTATTTTGGTTTTTCCTCTTGTATCCATCCCCAATATTTGAATCCGTGACAGAGTCTATTGCACCGTTGGATATTAACAATTAAAGTATTGCACAGTGAAAAGGCACTACAGCTTAGTTGTTCCCCCCTCCTTTGTCCTCCTGTTTCCCCTCCCTCTCCCCTCCAGAGAGAAGTTAAACAGTTTGATGGTGTGTGGGGCAAAGGAGTTTTTAAGTTCTTTACTTTGGGAGAAGCAACCTGTCACTGAACAGACTCCTCTGGTTGTTTAAGGCCATGTGCAGAGGATGCCCAGCATTGTCCACAATGTCCAGCAGTTTCTTTAGTGTCCTTTTCTCTGCCACTGTCACCAGAGTGTCCAGCTTCATGCCGACCACAGAGACAGCCTTCCAGATCAGTTTTTCCAGCCTGGATGAGTCCTTCTTTGCTGTGCTGCTCCCCCAGTACAACACAGCATAGAACAGTACTCCATAAACCACTGATTGGTAAAACATCCTCAGGAGCTTCCTGCAGATGTTAAAAGACCTCAGCATCCTGAGGAAATACAGTCTGGTTTGGCCTTATAATGGTCTATAATGGTCTTACAATGTCGTCCTGAGAGCATTAATTCAAATTCAGAATAAAGAAGGTGCTCACGGTCAGCAACAATAGACTGGTCTTCCCTCAAAACAGCCTGATGATACAGCTCAGCCAATAATTTATCCAGTGGTTCTGACAATCCTTTTCAATTTATATGTAATTGCCACAGTTAGGTTACCATACAAGACTGAAATATTGAACATAAGGATGCTTTCAATCAAGCCGACATAAACTCTTTCCAAAACATTGTGACCAGCTCAAAAGCCTTTTAACATCCTAGTAAGAAACAATCTCTGATTAGTCAACATTAACCTTAAAATTAAACTTGTCATCAATATATGTTCCCAAATACTTAAAGCTACTAATGACTTCCACATACTGACCAGAAAGTGAAAGACCTGTTATGGGGCCTTGACAAGTTATTTAGAAGCAGTGATTCTGATAACAGGTCAAATAAAGCGCATACATTCTGAAAGCTATTGATACATTTAAACACACAGACCAATAGAATGCAACACAAGCACATGAACACAAGTTGAACTGAGTCAGGAACCATACGAGGAGCACATGAATACAATGTTAGTCACCAGTGCTTCAAAGAGAATGCTTGTCATACTCCCACAATGATAATAAAATAATGGCTTTGCGTGTAGAAATCCAATTAGTGCTGACTGTAATCCCTGAGGTATTTTACATAGTTAAGTCCATTGGGTAAATGTTATTTTATGTTATGCTCTAATTGACACTGATTGTTGTCGTAGGTTGAACTGCTATTATGTAATAATATTTTTCTGTTGTTCAAACGGTGCCATTTTAGATTTTGACCTACGGTACCATTAAATCTGTTCAGGGAATACCCCCTTTAGATTTTCTAACCTTTCAAGGAGAGCCACAGCTTAGAAATTGGCTCCACATCCTCAGTAAGCACTTCACCACCTGTAAGTCAAATCCTCTGTGGAATAAATGTGCAAAAACCCAGTAAGTGAGATGGGTTTGAGTGGAGAAATGAAGGGTTTTGGATGATGAAAATAGAAATGCTAATGTGTAATGTCTAATTGCTATTTGCTTAAATTGGCTGACACAAGCACCCATCTGCCGAAGGTGTGCAATGCTGCAAAGTGCTTGCTAATTAAAATACTTGAAAGATAATTTGGGGAATTGAAAATTATTTAATGCTCATTTGTTTAATTCCAGTGGATTAGGGAAAAACGGCATGAAAACATGAGCTGTGTTATTATTGGATGCTATTGCGCATGTAAGAAGAAAGGTAACAGAGGAAGTTGAGGTGAAAAGGGGTGGATGGTGGAGAGAAATGCACAATATTTATGAAACACTGCCAGGTTAATGTCATGCAACATTTATTGATGCAGTAATGTTTAATTTAGCATACGCTCCTGTAATAAGCCATTAGGTGTTGTGCTATGATTAAGAGTTTGGTGCTGCTGTAATGGCAATCAGATGCCCTTGAATATCTCACTAACACCGTGTCTGCTGCGTTTAGAGGCAGAAAATAAACATAAATCAAATGGAAAATGGACTTAGATGCAGTGCAGTTGTGCTGGCTATCGATACCACGAGGATCTGTCATTCAGTGGCTGGCTATAAAATATTCAAAATTTCAGGCAGGAACATCATTGGATTAGCTTTGATAATGGATGCCATAAAATCCAGCAGTGCCATTTTAATAAATCTGTCACATTGTCAGAGGGTTGAAATTATAAAAGCATCCTGTAGAGCAACAGAAGAATTCTTTCTGGCCAAAACTCTCGCTCACACACAACAAAGAGAGGTCTTGGTTACGACGTTATAGTTAGATTTGTGGAGGATCTAAGTTTACCACCTATCACAGCCTTACAGCAACAACAAAATGACCAGTGTCAGCTCAAGGAGGGTTGACCTTGCAGATAAACTAGCAGACTTTCCAGCGTTGCCTGTGATTGCATGGCAGTGTGTAAATGGCCCGGTGTCCTTTTGTCCTCTGTGATAAATGCTCTTCATTTGCTTTTAGTTAACCTGACAGATTGTATATGTTTCAGTTGTCTCTGCTGGGATATTCCAGAGCATCTCTTTTGACACTCAGAATGTCTGACAGTGATCATCATCATCAGGATTAAAGAATAGATTATCATATCAGACACTGAGACGGGTCGCTGAAATAACTCAAGGAAAACAGAGCTGGATCAGCTGGATATGATTCTATGCTATGCATATGGATGAAGATACTGAAATGTGTCCCCTTTTTTGTCTGCTCTGCAAGAAGGCTTTCTGTTGGAAGCAAGCTGACCCAAAGCTATTTCTAGAAGGACTTTAAAGTTTGTTCTGATCATCATTTTCAATGGCTGTCACTGCAACAGCTCAATCACTGCATAAGGATAGGACTCCAAGGGGTCACATTGTTAGCATCGATTTCCTCGCCAATGACACGACAATAAATGGCCATTGTGCAGAGAAGCCACCATTGTTGCTTAAGGGAGTGGGAGTTGTCCTTCTCCTTTTTGGGTCTTTTGTATTTAAGAAGCATGCCAAAACAAAAAAAAGAAAAAAAAGCCACTGGTTTGATGATGGCATCTTTGTGTAATGAAGTACTAAATTTATCTTATAGATCCTTATGCATCTTCCACGGTGTAATTGCAACAACGTAACAATAATGCTGCTTGATTTACGTCAATAACTCATCCATTACATTTAGGTCTGGCAAATTAGCACAAAGGAGGACTGCAGAACAGATGAGCTGGGAGATGGAGAACATATGCACTGTAAAATTGGCCCATTATTAAAGTTACATCAGAGGGACATTATAAACAACCCCTGCCAGGGGATTTATTAGTCCCGAGAAAAACAGCAGAGGGTAGTAGCAGGAACAATGTCCTTTCTCACTCCTTCAAAAAGCCATTACTGTGCTGGTTTGTGTAGCTGCATGAAGCAATAGAACCACGCAGGGATACAACGTGTGGAGAAACGTGTGGACTTTAAAAATGTGCCATTTCGGATACTGTGCCTCGTTTTCAAATTTATATAATAAATGACATGTCTTGGAGATTGAGAGACAGTCTGTTGTGGTGAAGCCAAAGCTGAGCATGAAGGTGTTGCTTCACTGGTCGGTGCGTGTTTCTAGTCTCACCTTTGGGCCAACTGTGGAAGGGGATCTGGGCTCACTCTTACATATACTAGGTTAAGGCCCTTGGTCAGAGCACAGAAAATGCCCCTCCACAACAAATGGAACCAGTTGAAGTGGTTGTCTCTTAGGTGAGGTGTTTCACACTAGAGGGTCCTCCCTCTAGTGTGAAACCAGGAGAGGGAGGAGTAATTATTTATTTCGGGTGGCTTGGAAACGCCTGAAGAAATGCCTTTTATGCTCTGCGGAGAAAGAGGTTTGGGGATCTCTGCTTAGACTGCTGCCGTGGGACTTGGACCCTGACAAGCTTTTGAAAATGAATGAGGGTATGGATGAATGGATGGGACTATGATTTACACATCATATTGCATTAAATAAAAATTGAAATGATTCAACATGGATTCATTAGGAATGTTTACTGAAGTATTAAATCAAGTTTGAAGTCATTTATTTACAGAAGTCAAAAAAGGCCCTGCTCGAACCATTAAGGCAACGCACCAAGTTACCCCCTGCTGGTCAATAGAGATAATACAGGAGAATTCTAGCACTTCTAATTGACTTCATTTTTTAGGCCCTGTCTTTATACAGTTTATATAGTTAAGGGTTCTTTTGAGGGTCAGACCTTCTTTGTCTTTTTTGATCTTCAAGTTATTTTCAAAGCCTAAAGTTATCCTGTTACGGTGTGTTTCCTTCACACATAATCAGAGGATGGAGCATAGCTCTGAAGAATGAAGCATCTTTGCTTCTCCTGAGTTAATCGAATAGTAGTATAAAAATGGATTACTGAGATCTAGTACAAAATATTATATAATCCTTCATTTTCAAATGTTAGTAAATTTTACACTTTGTGATTTCCTGGTTTAAATATCATGCATTTCTTCAGTAATGTGTATATACATGTTTTACCACAAAGGTTTTTAGTATGTTTAGAAAAAAACGTCATAATTAAATGCAGATATAAACCCTACATATAAGCAGCCATCATGGTAATGTTTTGAAACGGGGGACAAGTGCATTTTAATGAGAAAACTGAGATGATTGCCAGGCTCATTGTATCTTAATGTATGATTCATAATGACCTAAAGTGACATGGGACCTCGATCTTCTCTGACAGCTAAGAAAGCAGTTGTGGCATAACCCAGGGAAAGACAATGACCCCACTAACTTCAACACAGATTGGCAGCACATGCTTCCCAAGGTCGACAGACCACTAGAGCAACAGCAAAGGTTATTTCATTGTATTTAGCCACTGACTACATTGCTTTCCGCACAGGCTCTAGGCTGCTTTCAACAAGCCTGTCCTGCTGAATTCCTTTGAAACGTTTTCCAAGTGCAGTCTGACATTTGTTGTTTTCTCGGGGAATTTAATGCTGTTTCCCTTTTCACTACCACAAGTGTCTTGTGTAGATTAGAAAAAGCACAGGCTAACAAAACTGAAAACCACTCCAGTCCAAAATGTAAGGGCAAATTCCCCATCACTTAATTGTGCTGTCACTTTGACAGGGCATAATACTTATTAAGCTGACAATGCCATAATGACTTGAGCCTCAAAGAGAAAAGCGTTTCATAAGGGCCTGAGCTGTGGCATTGGTTAGAGCAGTTGTGGAGATAGTTAGAGTGAGCTTTTTCTGACCTTGTGAGGGGTTTTATTAGTAGAAGTATATATAACTTAACTTATATATAAGTTATAAGTTATATATAACTTATATATATAACTCTATACAACTTTTGTCAGCATAAAGTTATTGTGCTTGTTCCTGTAACAGGATGATATCCTGACTCGGCACTGTCTGGAACACACACCTTTCTCTGGTAAATTTCATCTCTTTATCCGATGAAGGGGGAGGGCAGACACCCAGAATACATTTCCCATGGTTAAAAGAGGGAGATTAGGGAGCTCTTCATGTGCACAGCTGTATGTACGAAAGTGGTTTTCTTATGTTGATGGAGTGAGACAATTTGTCAAGAATGACCTTATCCTTTTTGGCATTCGCATTCCATCAGAGTGGCGAGCACTGATGGAGCGAAGGATTCCAAAATGTGCTTTGTTAGGATGCCACTGGCTGACACCAAGCAGAAAAACAAGAACATTGCATCATCTCTTCTATCACTCAAAAGCATTTGAAGCTCTTAAATCATGTTGCAGTGCGCCACATTGCACTGACAACCACAAGTGAATTGCAACTGAGTTTTAAATGGATTAATGTGTGTAAGAAATGCTCTTTTCCAACCAAATTGGCAAAGGCTTCACAAATTACAGGAATGCATTTCACTTCTGAAGAGATCACATTAGGGCTAAAAAAACAACAATGCACAGCACAGTTTCCAAAAAGTTTGCAGGCTATGTTAAAAGTAAATAAAACAGAAGGCAGTAATGCAAAATTGAACAACTGAAACCCTTTAATTAAGCCAAAAAAGACAACCATTAAAATGCTGAAGTGGAGAAACTGTACAGCTTTTTAAAAGCTGTCTAATCATTTCTGAGAATGATGCCCTTATCGGATTTTACATAATTTGCTAATGCTGTATATAACAGTGAAACACTGAAAATACTGAAAATACAGTTTTTGTAGCATTAACCACACATACACAGCCACTAACTATGTGGAATGTATTACATTGGAATGCAATTTAAAAGCAATTCAAAAATAACCTTTAACAACACAAAAACACAGTATCAAGAAAATAAAGAGAATTCCTTATTTTTACAGGACAAGGCCAAAATCCAGTCTTATGTTACTGAAGTGAAATCCTGAAGTGGCCCTATGTTAAAATAAAATGGCAATCTCTGTATGGGTTCATGGAAACACTTTTGGAAATGAATGTAAGTGAACTCAATTTGTCACTGCATCCACAAATCCAACATAAAGTGCCAATGCACTTAAAAAGTTGGCTTGTTTGGTTACTGACTGATCTAGTAGAAATTATGCCACTGGCTTTCATTTTTGAACCCTCTTAAGTCTGGGAGTTTCCTCTATTAAGTTTGTGGCAGTTTCGACAGACTTAACGTCATATTAGTTTGGATTAAGTTATAACTGCAATGTTAGTTAACATTAGCAATCCTGATGCTGGCAGCCTTTTTTCTCTTTGAGGCGGCAACCACAAACTTTGTAGAATGTGATTACATGTCACTGTGTTTGATCTGTTTGGCTATTTGGCTACGTGATCTAATATCCTTGTTTGATTACACAGCCAACATCCAACTGCATATTTTCTACATAAAAGATGATGACAGTTTTGTTTGTTGGCACAACTTTCATTTGCTTATTTTCCACCTTCATCTCTCAGAAAGAGATAGGTGCCACTCACTGTCAAGGCTGTGATGTTAAGGCCGAGCGAATAGTGACCCCGACCGAGTCTCCAGACTCTGAACTTCAACATAGAACAAAAGCAGTGATGAGCAGACAGGCTGCAGGCCTGCCTGTTGCTGTTTCTAAAGTAGAAACACTGTGGTGATCGCTTTAATGTCTCTTTGTGCTGGTTTTCATCTTTGTGCGGTTGGCTTTATATCTATACCTAAATATTAAGAGAAAAATCATACCGTATGCATGTCCTCATTAGGGTAGGGATTTGTGGTGGTGCGTTGGACGGAAAATAGGTTTACATTTTTGAGACAATGTGTTTCAGGTCATTTTGTGGAGAAACATGGAAGTAATGTAATGAGTAGAGTAACAAATTACTTTCTCCTGGAAGTAATTAAGTAACATACTGCTTTGTTTTTAATAAAAGTGTAATATAGTACTTTTTTTGAATACTAACCCCAACAATAAGAGGGGGAATACCTTCAGCGTGCATGTTTGATTACACAGCATGTAGTTAATTAGCATGAATGTAATGTCTTTGATATGCTGCTTAGTGATGGTGGTGACTCTCAAAGCGGAGCCAATGAGAGCCCAGAGATATTGACAATGGAATTGCTGAATTCCTATTAATTAGGATCCCTATTTGCAATTGATTAGTGAGAAAACCAGACTATAGGAGTAGTCTGTCTTTTTATCAGCTTATACTGTAGTTTAAAGCCCAGCATCTGTGATCTTACTGTTGAGTCCAATGAAAAAGGTTTTTGATTCATGACTGATTCATATTTGACTGCCTGCTTTTGCTTTTTGTTTGGGTGACTGTGGCTCAGGCGGCAGCCCAGGTCCTCAGGTAATCAGAAAGTACAATCCCTGGCTGCTCCAGTGTTCACGCCAAAGCACCTTGTACAAGGTACTGAACTCAGAGTTTCTCTTAGAGTGCTCATCGCTGTGTGTAAATGTTAAGCTGACAGCACAGATGTAGCGCTTGCGGGAATGAGACAAGTTGCGTAAAGCAGTTTTGAGAGATCGACTAGAGAAGCATTGTATAAAAACTAGTCCATTTAGCGTTTACTTTTTGTGCAGGCACAGATGTTAAAGCAGGTGGTCCATTTCCTGGAAGGTTGGCAGTTTGAACTCCTGTCCTTCCACTCTGTATTGTTAAAGGATTACAACAGCACATGTCTTAAGTAAATAAAGTCTGGATACTAAACGGATCTTGTTACAGTACTTACCTGTCACCCATTGAAAACAATTTGATGGAATGAAAAATAAGACACTGGTGACACAGGGCTTAGGAGCATTAACCAAGGTAAACAAGGGAAATTTGACAATCTCACCATGGGAATTCCACTAAAAAATATGGTACAAGGTTCCATTTAAATGTTTCCATCAACCAGTTGTTAAGTATTTGTAGTAGTTGTTAGGTATAAACAACAGCAAGCGAATAATATTACACAACTTTAAATACAGAGTGCACACATAGATATATCTGAGAGTTACAGTTCCAACTAACAGTGGGCAACTAGGTGTAAAAGTATAAAGAGAGAATACAGGGACAAAGAAGAATGCATGCTGCAGGGATGGAAGTCCGCTGAAGAAGAAACGCGGGCGAAACTGAGTTAAAAAAATAAGACAGTGCTCCAGTTCAGGCAGGGCACAGACTCGAGTCCAGCCAGCATCAGCCCACATTATTGCCAGCCTACATCAGTTGATCACTCATCTGATGCTCTTCTGCATTCTGTTGGCATGAGAGGTAATCCATGTAAGTTGTTTCAGCCTACACACATTTGCTTCTGCAAGTGGCTTTGCAACCCATTTATTTGCTCTATTTCATGATGCTTTTTATGACTTCAGCAATGTCGTCACTCATGCTTGTTCTGCTCCTTGGTTTTTGGCATCCCACATATGAACATGCAAGGTCCACTGCAAGTGATTTAGTATCCATGAGAGAAATACACTTATATAGGATGATTGGTTAAAGGGTGTCGATTTAAAGCACACCAACGCTTCACAATACTTATCAGACCAAAAAGATATGCACTAAACACTCCTTCTTCTACACAAAGGAGGCAAACTGTTCCACAGTTGAAATCCTATTATAAGCAAGAATGGAAAGAATTTTGGACACACAAATATTTTGATCAACAGTCATGAATTACATCCAGCCTGGGTTGGCCTTGTTCATGTAAAAATCAAGCAAGCAAACAAACAAAACCCCCCAAAATCCAAAAACATGCTGTTAATGACATCACTAAGCACACAGAAACAAAAGGTAATAAAAAGTAACAAGTGTTACGTTAGATACCACAAGTCACTTCAAGTTCCCTCAACTTGTGTATGTTGATAAAGATGGGATAAAATCTTTTAATATCAAGCATCAAAGTCAGCTAAGTCCCAATGACTATATGTAGCACTGTCTTTTCAGGACGCCAGCAGTGCTCACACACTTTATACCCTGAAAGAAAGCATTAGGATTCCTGGGAGAGGGCTTCCTAATTAGAAGTATAGCTAACAACACACAATACAGCTGCTTTGGAGACAGTCTTCTTTTGTTTTGGCAGAAGCTGTCCTATCCCCTGAACCTCCCACCCTTACATCAAACTAATATATACAGGAATGGTCTGGAATTGGAAACTGTTTGCAGTATGTGAGCTTTTTGCACTACAATCAAATAATAGAAGTATCCTTATAATTTAATTCGAAAAGAAAGGTTATTGCCAGCCTTCAGCATGAATATTGTCACATTACTCTCGTTAAGACCACCAATGAGACAGAGATATACCATCTGGGGGAAGAAAAATCAGCGTGGTTCCAATTCTATACTACCCAGTGCATCAAGATAAAAGAGTAACTCTGGCAATTATTTCCTACCTTAGAGGGGCTGGTGATATATCTGCATATGCTGTAAAATTCATGAATAAAGCCAGTGGTCCAAACAGCCTTTAATTCGATGATTATGTGATTTCTGTGCTCTTTGCCCTAGATGCCAAATCTTCTTTTATTAAATCGTCAGATTTCTGATGCAGCTGAGTATGCAGTCATTGTTTGTGAGCACCATGTGCTGCTCTCTGACCCCTTCCGGACAGGTTGAAAGGTCACATACTCTAGGTCCTATTCAGCCCGTGTTCATCGCTTCAGCAGACCTCTCATGTTAGCTGCCACAGCCCAAAGCTTAGCATGACATACAGCCACTAAATCCCCTCTCCCTTTCTTTCTTCGCTGCTCCACACCTTCCAGTTCAAAATTAGATCCATGCTTCTAAACACACCTGCCTCTACTGACATCCTGCGTGGAATAAAATGAGCATATTTATCTTATGAGCTGAGTTTATCTCGAGCGTGTGCTATATTCAATTTCGATGTGTCTCTGTTTTTTCTTTCTTTTTTTTTTCCACAGTGACAAATGAGATGGAAAGTTCGCACATCAAAAACAGACTTGCAGAAAGCTCCCGCGCAGCTGTCCTCCACCGTGGTGTCAGAACTGAACAGAACAGCGAGAAGAGACGCTATATCAAAAAGTGGGAGGTTTAGGCTGTCACAGAATGGTGACATTTTATGTAGAACGTCATTATGATAATGAACAGTCATTCTCTATCATCAGCACCTCTCGGGCAACCTTCCCTTTAATGTACTTCTCTAAAGGTAACGCTCTCTGACAGTCTTATTTATTGCATTGCACAGCAGGGCTATTTCTGGAAGTCACTTTTAAAAAAAAAATCATCTTCAGAGAATATCTGTGCAAATCTATATCAAAGCAACTTCCCACAATGTATTATTGGGTGTTATGAGAAATAAACTTTGTGTTGAAAGCAATAACATCCACCGACGTCCCCTGGTTAGGCCTGTTTGCTGGTTTTGAATATGCATGATTGCATGCTTTCTGACTGAAAGATGACGAATCCTGAAAAATTAAAAGCACAAAAAAAGATGCAGTTGTGCATGACATCTTTAAATGAGCTGAACAGCCTGCTTAAATCTAGCATGAAATAAAGTATTCATTCCATGATTGCATATCTCCTCATACGTAGAGCGACTGGGCCACCACTGCACCTTAACAACCCTGTAATGATCCAAAACCACTGCAATCTTATGGCACTGATGCATGACAATATTATCATTTTTATTTAAAAAAAAAAAAAAAAAAGCCTGTTGAGCCACCATGCACTCATCTTAGGTAGCAACAAATGACAGCTACTGTCATCTCTGGAGATATAAGAATTCATAGAATTCACACTAAGAGATTTTTAACAAAAGCTGCTACGCTGTAGGCGCCGCTGCCAAAATTACAAATTCTTTCAGGGGAAATGATTAAATGACTTTCATTTACAGTGGCTCTAAAACTTTGGTGTACGTGCAAATCTAGCCTCCACAGAGACCAGCGCGGTAAAAGCTTTCCTCTGTTACTGCGCTTTAGCGAACTGATCCCAGAACACATTCGCACCTGCCAACACACACGCCGACATGCAGACAAGCACTGCATGCAGACTGTGCATATACAAACCTGTCATTCACCTGCTTACCCCCGTGCTCCAGTTTGCCATAGTTGCCATAGCAACGCATTTGAAAAACACTTATTTGCTTCTTCCCTTGATCATGTCACTGACGATGTAATGGCCAACACAAATTTCTGTATCTTAGCAACACTTTACGCATACTTGATTTTTTTTTCATTGACTGTAGGAGAGTGTCTGTTATTTCCTTGCACTTTTTTTCCTATAGCAAAAAAGACCCAGCAGCCCCTTCAACCTCCAACCCCCAGCCCCAGCCCCCATACGTCTTCAGAATGTAGATTCAAAACAAAAAAAAGAAGGAAAGGGAAAAAAGCACTGCTGAGCACAACTCTGAATAACCAGGTTTTGATTTTTTCAAGTTAAGAGCATCGGTGTTGTTTAAGTGCAGCTGGAGCTGAAAAATGGGAGTTCTGAGAGATGGTGTCAGGGTCTGCACCTGCACGCCGAGCCTGAATAATGCACTCCGACCACAAGGACACCTGCTCTAGCTTCTCCATCTGTGGTGCAGCAGGCACACAAACAGACACTTGTGGCCATGCACAAAAGCCTCACCTTCAAAAGAAGTACACACCATCGCAAGAAAGAGCTTGCGGGGTACTCGCGATGATTACACAGAACACGTGGGCTCGTCTTCAAATAAGTCACAATAACGTCACAATCTGACCAAACTGATGGGACACGAACAATATTTTTTCATGTCTTTCCTGAATACTCTGAGGAATTGCTCACATCGGAGAAGATAAGATTGGAAATATGGATTGTGGAGGTGTTGCTTCCTATAAATAAAAAGCAAATATAGCTCTTATTTTGAAGAAATAAAGTTAGTTACCTTGACCACAGCTTTCACAGAGCCTTAGAGGAAGAATTACAGATATCTTGGAAATGGCTACAAAATCATCAAAATCTAAATCTTAAAAAAAAAAAAAAGAATCATTTTGAGTGAAATGCATCTGAAATATATAAAGGCGAGGGTTTATTTAGTCAAATAATTAATCATTAAGGAAAATATGCTTAGTGTACATTTAATATATACTAATTTAGTACTCAATAATGAAATTTGTGTGTTATTTGCTTAGTCAAATTGTGTGTCTCTATAATTGTGACTAGAATCGTGATCAGTATTTTTGAGTAATCAACTCAAAAATTAATTCCAAAAGGTTACAAAGATTTATTTACTGTATAGATTTTTTTAAAAATGCATAAAGATATGCCAAAGTCAGTGCACCATCAACATTCCTATTTGTAGCTGGGAGACGAAACTGTAAATCATCTGTCAGAGCTCCACTCTGTCTTGTTTCGAGACTTTTCCCTGGCTCAGTTTCTATGGATGCCATAAAAATCATTATTCAGTATTCATATAGAACCCAGCCGACTCTAAAACTGGCGGCCAGTCTCCTGGTACAGAGAGCGAGTAGAGTTGATTTGATCAGAATACTGATGGCATGATATTTGTCAGGTGTCCACATTGTTGTTTTTGTATTACATGCTGCCACTGTACTGCTTTTGGATAAAATTGGCACAAAGAACAGGATTATTTTACCCATTTTATGATTAAAAGAAAAACATCCCATTTGAGCTCCAGAAAAATGTAAAAAAAAAAAAAAAACACTAACAAAAAAAAGAAAAAAAACCCATCATCCCCAAAGTGATCACAGCTTCAATTATTGATAGGTTTCTGTTGAGCAGCCATCAGATGGTTGTCAGGCTTAAAGTAAAGGCTGGGAGAGTAGAGGCTGAGAGAATATCTTTCATACTTTCTGTGCGACAGTTTGAAAGCAATTACGTGAGAGGGAGCCTCGGTGAGAGACTGACTGAAGGGGAAAGTGTAAAAACTGCTTTTTATTATATGTTTCTTGGAAGGATCCTTGATTTCTCAAGGTTCAAAACAGAAGCAGATAGTATGGGAAGGTGAGGCGGAGAATGAGAGGAAGATGGGCAGTCAAAATGAAAACACAGCGTGTGTGCATTTTTGCATATTTCTTCACTTTGGGGGGTTGTGATGTCCTGCGCTGGAGCAGAGCAGAACCAAACTCATCAATACTGGATGAGTTATATCTCTGTACAGTGCGGGAGCCGTCAGTCTGAGCTAGTACACACTTCTACTGCCAGCAGACAAGGGACTCGCCTTACTGTATCACCTGAGTTTCGCTGTTCTGCCATTAAGTCAATATCCCTCAGTCAAACTGAACGTGGCTTGGCATGTGTTACAGCAGGAAGACACAAGTCATGCCTTATTGAATTATAGATTGGAGGATGCTTAGCTTCTGTGGAGTTTTTCGCAACAACCCTTAACATTTCTGTTTTTTTGCATGGTCTGTGATATGATGAAGTAAACAAGTTTTGTCTGTGCACGATTAAGATGATGCTATTTATGTGCATGCGTCTCCACAACACGTGGACGCTGTCATAACGTGGATCACTGAAATTCATTACTAAATTTAAAGACCATGATACTGCAGGTTGTAAGCTTTGATGGCCTTCAGCAGACGACCAACAACATGTTTTTATTGACAAGGTTATTCTTTCCATCTCACTTCAGAGACCTGGACTGTTCAGTGGTTATTTGGTTAGTTACACCCTTGTTAGTTTGTTATCGTATTGTTAGTTTATCTTCATGAGATTATAAAATAGTCAAAGCTTCACACATCAAGCAATTTAGTATGCTTTTATTTTTTAATTAATAGTTTGATATCAATTTTTCCTTTCATGGCTTGCATAAATGGAACGTGTGATTTGGTGATAAAAGTCTTTGGAATGAACCTTAGCAAGTACAGCACTTTAGACTACAAGCTACATTTAAATGGCAATATAGTGCTTTATTCAATAACATAAGCACTTTATCTATCACACACCCAGTGGTAAGTTAGAATCAGAACCTCACATTCATGTCTTGGACTGGGGGGAAGCTGGAGGATATGGAGATAAACCTTGCAGACACATAGAGAAAAAAAACTCCACACCAAAAGGTCCCACCCACCTTCCTGCTGTAAGGCGAAATCAGTAGTGTCCAATCTCTAGTGTTTAGGTTCTGGCCGGAGTTTGCAAGTAAGCTGGTTTTGGTTCATATAGTTAACTGAACCCTTGTTTGACTGTTCAAAGATTCAGACTTTGCTACTTTCATGTGTTTGATAAGCCTACCCAGGTGGTTGTAGCTAAAGTAGTAATACAGTTCCCATTCATGGTCATCAAGTAATATGACACAACTAACATAGGTGGTTACTTTAAAAACCCTTGTGCCAAGTGAGGGTGACAGGCGTGTGTTCTGTGTCAGTGTTTCACTGGTAACAAAGTTACTGTAGCAATGGAGACATATATTTTCATATTGTATAGACTGTGGAGGGATTTTTAAAGTTTATGAGAAGTGAGCATAGAGTTAATGATAATGAACAAGAAAAGAAAAATATGCACGAAAATGTCACAGTAAAGTAGAGATATCATTCAAATTGTGCAACAACAATGCTTATGCTAGTCAGTGATAAAATGTGCTGCCTCAATCACCTAAATGTTAGCAAAGGAAAAAGATTTGGGTCCGGATAAACGAAACGATGCCACGCCACCTTGGAAAATGAAGCAATTTATCATGTGCTGGGAAAGTTTACATAAGGCAGAAATTCCCCCAATCAACTGTAAATATGCTGCTTCTTCTGCTTGATACCAGCTTCATCTTAATCTTACAAACTGCTCACAGTAAATGAATTCAAGGTAATTTTCAATTATTTGACTGCACCTACATCTGGTTTCAAATATTTTACTTGACTATAACTGCACCTATTTTACCTTAAACAAATACAGTGTTTTACATTTTCAAGGTTTTAAAGTTTTTCTTAATTAAAAATTTTCTACATCTCATTTCTCTATGTGATATGCACAAATACAGGGTGTACGAACTGTTCTCTAATCACTGCTCTTTCAGCTGCTGCCTGTCTTGGCCAGGCACACTCACATATCTCAAGAGTCGAGAGGTATTTGCCTGTACCTCCTTGTGGAGGCAAATTTGACCAAATTAAAAACTAAAACTAGACGTTTTCTCTCAAATTATTTAGTTTAGTTTAGTTTAGCAAATCTTGACTACATTTGAAACAAAAACAGAGAAAAAGAGAAAGCTGACTTTATACTTACAATTTGTTTTGCTTCTTTTCTTTTAGTTAATGATAATAAAGTGCATGTACATGTACATATGTGTTGGGCATATGCGTGTGTATGTGGCATCAGCCTCAGGAGCAAATTTGGAACAAATCTGGGCTCTTGTGTGACACCAGGGACCAGCTTTACTTGACCTGGTTTGCTGTGCAGCCTGTCCGACTGGCCTGCCTTCTCGGCATTGTCATTGTGCATACTGCAAAGAAAGATATAGCGAGGCCTTTAACATCCAAATTGTAAATATTAATTTCCTTTACATGAATTGTATTGGAATGTTTTTGATTTGTGTGTGTGTGTGTGTGTAGTTTGAAGTCTAAGCAAAAAGGCAAGACAAATTTGTGAGGGGGTCGGGGGTGAAACACTGAGATCTTTTCAGAGAGAAAATCAATATGAAGAAGCCAAAAATGCCTCTGGCACCATTTTTATGTTTCAGCGCACAACAGGATAGGCTAATGTTTTAGTGAGAAGATGACAAAACCAACATGGCAACACAACATTAAAACATTAATAAATCAGGACACAAATACCAGCAGCAGTATGGCGACTTGGAACAGAATGGGGGTGGCAAGTGACATATCGAGGATACTGCACCTACATGTTGGAAACAGACTAATGGGAAGCGATTTGGGGTTGGCCCAACATATAATTACCATCCCCACCTCTCCTGTTCAATGAGGCCTGAGGCCTCCTGGGAGAGGCCTATTTCAGTCACGTAATGGAGAGCCCATGCCCAGGAGCGGATGATCAAATTGTCTGCAGCAATCTGCTTTTTTGCTCTCCTGATTGTCCCCAAAGACATAAAGAGCTGACCCAAGGATTTCATTCCCTTTTATTAGAGTCAAGCCAGCTTTAGAAACAAAGCTCTCCCCCAACATAACAGTTGTTGCATGGTGGCAGAGGAGTGCAAGTTTGTGTGCAAGTGTTGGAAATGGAAGCCTAACGTCACTGTGATTTATGTGTTGCCATGCTAACAGGACTCTAATAAAGTTGTTCGAATAAACACACAAGGTTTGGGGTGTGAGGGGGGCAATTCTGCTGCTGGGAGAGAGGAGTATACATACATAAATAAGCCAGACACACGGAGAAAAACATACATCCAAGTGATTGTTTCTGGTGATATCTGCTCAGTGGTTACACTCAGGCATGAGACATAAAACCTGAACCCCGTACCCCATGTTTTACTGAAGGAGCAATGCATCTAGCATCGAAACATTTGTGAAGCTTTTCTGTGAACTTAACACAACAATGCCAACTGGTGATAGAGCTATCTACCAGTTAGAAGGCTTGCGGACCAATCCCCAGCTCCTACTGAACATGTGTTGAAGTATCCTTGAGGAAGATACTGAACTTGAGTTGACCCAAAGACATTCATCAGTGTCACTGTTGGTTAAAAGTACAAAAAAAAAAACCCCCACTGTATGAATATCTGTGCGATTAGGTGAATAAGACCTGGGTGCAGCTTAGCTTCTGGGCTGGTGCATTGAGTCTGAATTGAAGTTTTGGATCTGAACTTTTCCTCAGCTGCTGAATCAAAGACTCTGCTTCTGTTTTAGATGATATAAATCTAGTTAAAGGAGATGATACAGATAAACACATAGTGGAAATCAGCTCGGATTGGTCGGATTGGTTTAGTCTGGTAAGTTAGGGCTGCCAGGATTTGTCCATTTAGAGCAGACATGGAGATAGATGAAAGAAGCAGCTGAAATGAAATAATAAGCTGTTGTGCGAACTTAGGACCATGACAGAGTTTTGTCTGAGCTTTGCTTCTGTGCATGGGTGTACTCTGTCTCCTTGCAAGCTCGTGGCAGAGATGATGATGTTTCCTCAAACTTGTTTTGTTATTTGGTATCTTTCTGGAGTCTGTTCACTTTTTTCTCACTGCCCTTTCTTCCTTATTGTTTTCCTTGTTTTAACTTGTGTAATGGTGGGAAAAAAGGCAATTTGTGCTTAAGGCTCCACGATGACACAACATTTCCTTATTGCCCTCAAGTCACCAATTGGCTTTATCTTCAAAACATTAAAGGCTATAGGTATGCACTCAGGCATGGAGTTACTCCAGCAATTAGCGGCTGCATTTCAACAAAGTTGGGGGATTCAAAAGAAAGATTTGAACAAAAAGGTAACATTTGACAGGAAAAACTAACAATGCATCTCACTAGTGCATGAAGGAATCTCTCTGTATGTGTCTGTCTATATTTGGCCTGTCTTGACTGTGTTCTTCTGATATATTTCAAATATTTCAGATATATTTTGGTGTATTTTGGGGGACCTAAAGGAGTACAGTTACAGTTCTGATGTTACTTGGATAAGAGCTTTTCATATTTTGCCCCAAAGTTGTTTGATTTGTGTCCTACAGGTTTGACTGCACTGCTCTATTCTCTGTGTCGAGGACAGCGTTAGGTCTACCAGGTTCCAAAGTAACACTGTAATCATATTATAACACATTAATTTAGTAAATTTGTTATAAACATTACAGTTAACCCATTTAATCCCACCGGCAACAATTGTTGCCATTTTAACCCCCTATTACATTAACAAAATTAAACATATTGTGTGCAGGGGAAGTTTAAGGAGTAAAATGCATGCACTTATTTTGCAGGGAAAATCTTTGGATTAAATGGGTTAATGGTCAGTTAAAGTATGTCATTACTTGTACTCTTCAATTATCAGCAAGATGGGTACTCGTAGGGGAAAAATGATCCAACATACCCCTTTATGTGTACTTACACAACAAGAGCTCTGTGAGGAATGTACACTACTTCTAATTACTGTACAGTGGGACAGGAATATAATGGCAAAGAGCAAACTGCTCAGTCTACAAACAGCAATTTACCACTTTAAACATAATATCAAAACTTTACGAGCACCTGCAAAATGCTTATAGCTTATACACAGTGTGTATAATATAATCTGGGCATTGTACGGCAACTTTGTTGCTGCTGTACTGAGAGTGATTGATATGTTTGTTTTTTTAACTTACATAAGTATGCATGAGCTTCATTGTAAATGACGTTTATGATAGATGTGGGTTTGCCCCGAAACCTGTCAGCCCCTGCAAACAGATTGTATGGGGACCAAAACCAAACAGCCAGTGTGATTTTTTTTTAATTAACAAAAGTTAAGAAGAACAGTCTTGTACATTTGGACCCATACTATTTATACAATATAATCATTGTCGCCAAGTCACTTTTGTTAAGTGCTATCTGGGCTGTTGATCAACCACTTTGCTGCCAGCTTTTTTGCTGCTACCTGAAAGAACTTCTCGGTGTTAGGATATGTTAGGATAGGAAAGAGTACTTAGATGTCAGCATGTGAAGAATTACATGTTAAATTCCAACACAATCTCTTGTCAGTTTGTGAAAAAGGTCACAGTTTTTTCTCATGATCTGATTTAAAAGACAGCGTCTGCAACTTTCTCCAAACCTTTTCTTGGTTGCCATCATGATGAATCCCTGCTGAAGACTTGGGGTGACATATGTGCTGCAGTCATGAAATCTGAGGTGCATTATCTGGAAAAAAAAAAGTCACAGTTTCTGTCCATTCACAAAAATACATCACTTTTATGACTGTTTCACAATCAATGGGACTCAGGTTTATATTGTATATTACATAGGAGATGCTGAGAGGTAATGGAAAAGTAAAGAAATAAGTGACAGATTACTTGAAAGTACAGAAGTGCACTGATGAACACACGATAGTGCTCAAGCATAGAATAAGAGCAGAGGAAACGAGAGACACTTGCGTTTTAATTCATTTTTTCTGTTTTTGTTTCTGGCACCATTGTCACCAGATGGAGAGAAGGTCCTGAGTTTGAATCCACTAGCTGGCTGGGGCCTTCCTGTGTGGAGTTTGCATGTTCTGCCTGTTTTGTCCCACAGTCCAAAGACATGTTTGAGGTTCAGGTAATTGGTGATTATAAAACTTGGCCCCAGGTGTGAATGGTCTGTCTCTCTGTGTTAGACCTGCAATAGACTGGCAACGTATCAGGGGCGCCTCTTGCCCTATGACAGCTGTGATAGGCTCCAGCCCAACTGTGACCTGAACTGGATAAGCAGGGGAAAAAGGAAACTGGATGTTTGCCTTCTGGAAGTTGAAGGGCAGTGGAATGAGCTGTGATGAATAACTTCAACTTTTTTGGCCAAAATTTGGATTCTGTTATGTTTTCACTGTATATGAAGCCTGGCTGTTGTTGTGCACGTTAGTCTGTGATCTCTATGATAATTTGCAGTGAACTCCAGGCATGGCTATTAAAAAAAAAAGAACAGTTGTCACTATTTTTGACTTTTGTTTGCAGTTTTTGCATCACAGCAAAGCGACTTTTTTGCTGGTTAATATTAACTCTGTGCCTCAGGCTCACTTCATTTTTTTTAGCAGTAACACACGTTAGCTGAGTGTATCTGATTACTGTTGCATGCTTTTAAAACTATAACCTTATATTTAGACATTAAGCTGTCTGATTCTTAGGTTTTGTGTTATTGTTGGACTGTTATTTTAGATATCTATTTGAGTCTGTCTTTCTGTTCAGGTTTTTTATACTATTGTAGAGTTTGAAGTTTTGATTCAGTTTTTTGGTAGGTAGAGTTTTGGATCTCATTATTCTATAGTGCATTGGGTCCTTTGAAATACTGATTCTCTGTTTTTTGTTCTTACTTTAATCCTTACTTTACTTACTTACTTACTTTAGTCCTATTTAATCCTGTGAAGAGTTTTAGGTTTTGTGTTTCCTTCTGCTCTGGCTTCTGTCTCGAGTTTATTATTCCAGCCTTCTCAGAGTCCTTTTTGTTTTCTGCTTTAGTGTGAGTTTCTTGTTTCTGTCTTTAGTTATCTTTTGGCTTATTTCCTATTTTACTTTGATAATTAGTTGTCTTGCTTTGAGTTTTACTTCCTACCTTGCTGTGTTCCCATTTCTAGTTAGTTTTTTCCTACTTTTTCTATGTTTTGGATTATTCACCTTTTTTTGCCTTCCCACGGACTTGCTATCAGCTTTTATAATAAATCTCTCCTTTTGTTTACTCTGCGTTTTTGTCTGTATTGTGAAGGAAAACCTAACACTGCTACGTAAGCTGATAGGATAAAACCTGAAGATGAGAGTGTTGTATTTTGACTTCAACTTCAAGCCTCACAATTATTATACAGCTGCCTTCTTTCAGCTTAGAAATATTGCAAAAATATCGCACTCATCTTCTCATCATTCTGAAAACCTTCTAGTTTTGTGTGCCAGCATTCTCTTGATAATCTCTTTTTATTGGACTTTTAAAACCTTACTGGTCTGGTAGACTGCAGTTCATTTAAAGGCAGCTGCAAAGGTATTAAATAAAGCTGATAACTAACATCACACCAGTTTTGACAGAGCTACACTGGCTCCCAGTATCAGTCATAATTGTTTTTGAAATACTTATTTTGAAAGGCTTAAAATGGTTTTGGCTAATGTTATAATGCGGCCACATTTGTCATTTAATATCCAAGCTTAGAACTTCTCATCCATTTTTCCTTGAAGTGGGGAGACCTGGAATGTATTATTTGCTGTTCACTCCTCTAGGTCTGTGGAAAAGTCTAAATATTGTTTACTAAAAACTCCTTGCAGGACTGCCAAGCATAAAGTTCACAGGTCACAACCAACCCTGTCAAAGTCTTCAATCTAACCCGCTGTGTGACTTTGCAGGTTGTAAAAACTGCAGAAATGCAGGCTTTTGTTTCAAGTCATTAAGAATGAATCAGGGTCATGAGCACAGCAGTCTGAGCTCTTAATTCCTTCTAGGCTAGAGGTCTGAATCTTCGGTGTAATGGCCTCTAACTGACAAGCATGTTACCTATAGCCCACTATATCACAGAATAAGATAAGGATAAGTTAAGACGAGTTGTGCTGACACACACCAGCAGCAGTTCTTGTAATAAGACAGGGGGAAGAAAAACATATTGTTAAAAGTTTAACTTACTTTTCAAAGACATCACAGGATTTTCATCATGAGGTTTGTAAATAGATTCTATATAATAAGAGAATATTTTCCGAATGTACCTGTATTTCTTTACTCTAAGGGAATGGGAGAAATTTGGCTATTGTGCTATTTTTAATAGGCTGTTATCAGAGATATAAAAGTGAAACATTACATTCAAAGAATCCTGACTGGAAATCTATAGGAGAGTTATTCAATGGCAAAGATGGCTGTTATTTTGCACTCCCCCCTAAGGAGACACTCAACAATAGAATGTAAAAGCCAGTTGTGGTGGGATATTTACTCTTTATTGTCGTAAAGATGTCTATAAATGTCCATAAAAAATAGGACATGAATCAGCCTGACATTTGATAAGGTGAAATGAACGGGAGAAGTGATCGTGATGGGTTTACTATGGAAAATAAATGTACGACTTTTCATATTGTAACCCTGGTTAACATAACTGCCAATAAATAAAAGCCTGTTAGTAAAAACAGTCATAAGAAATATATCACAGGTGATAAATAAATAGATCATAATGGTTAGAAAATTCATTAAAAACATCAGCAATGATATAATTCATGTTATAGGATTTCATTTGTGTTTAAAAACATGTTAAAAGAGTACAAAACTTGCTAATTCATGGTGTTTTATGTTAATTCAGGTAAAATGGCTAAAATATGTGTTGAGACTCTTATTGTGAAAGGGCACGCTGCAGCGTGACTCCTGTGATAGCCACACCCAATCGGGTTGTTCATTCTTTTTGATGCTAGAGAGGGAGAAATGCAGACAGTCCTTGCGGAGCTGCTGCCTAAACGAGTGAAAAAAGATTAAAAACGAGCCAGAAATCTACATAAAGCCATTTTTGTACTCTGGAGAATATATTTTTTGTTTTTCCGACCTGTCCTTGCCTCGGTGACGTTGTGAACATAACCGAACGGGACTTGGTGAGTTTAGAAATTGTATTTTATTTCATGCAAGAAATGTTTTGTTGTATTATATTGCTCATTTCATGCAAACAGAGAGCCAAGGTAGCAGATTTATGTTGTTTTATGTTAAACACGGTGGATTCGTGCTTAACCGACACACAGGCTGTACTTCAAAGGCCTTTGACGGTGTTTCAGCGCGCCATTTTGGCGTCACCTCATTCACGGCTAAATAAGCTGGAAAAATGGACTTTTACTGTTATTTAAGAGCTACCCTTGTGTTATTTTCGAATGTTTATGCACTTTATTTTGTTGTTATGGTAGGCCATTAAGGTTTGGATCGGGAAATGCCGAGCTAGAATCGGAGTTTGATCCGCTGAGCGAGAAACAAGATGGCGAGCCACCCACGGACCCATTGAACTGTACCGAGCAGGAAAAGGGAAAACGCCCCCTGCTGGACGTTGAGCTCTTTCGCTGAAAAAACTGGTAGGATTAATCCATACACCTCTGCAAAAGAACAGCGGACTTTCAAAGCACTGGATAATCATTTGGAGTAATTCCAGGATTAATAGTTAAAGGACACAGAGACAACTTTCTTTTGTTTATTTGTTTGTTTAAGGGGATTATTCAGCCTTTTGCTGAATTGTTTTTAGTTTTTACATGTTTTTGTAAATTATTTTGGTCAACCTCACATTTTAATGCTCTAATGGTGTTAATGGAAATGTAAATAAGTTTGTTGGGTTAAAACAAAATAAGAACTGGTTGAGATTGAAAGGTGAACCTAGACCAAGATTAAATTAAATCTTGGGCCTAAAGAACTGAACTTGATTTAAAATAACACAGTGTTAATGCAAATAGATCAAAGGATAAACTTGAACTTAGAACTTGAAATAAATAAGACAATAACCTAGGTTGAAAATAACATCCTTTTAAAGCCAAATAAAAGGTTTTGAGATAAATAGGATAAACTAACAGAATATACTGAACAAAAAGGGGAAAGAAAATATCTTGTTTTCCTTAAATGTGTGATGTTGGATGTTTTATGTGATGTGTGTTAACTGTCTATTCTCTGTCTTCACAAAATAACAAGCCGGCAATTTAAACGTATTTTCTGGTCTGTGGTCTTTATTACATGCTACACTCATTACTACTCTAGTAGTCGAACCTAACTGGTCCTAGTATACTGTAACGACTCCAGAAGTGTTACAGAAGTGGCGAGCCAGCCAGGAGTAGTAATTGATTCCTCAAGCTTGTTTTCCTGACCCAGACCTCAAAAATAGGCCAAGTCCGGCAAAATGGAAATAGTTGACAGAGAGAATGTTAAAATCCCAAACTCAGTTATTGTTAGTGGGATTACAGGCACAGACGCTGATGAAGCTTTAAAAGACTTTTTAAACAGATATGGTCGAACAGCGAGAACTCTGAAGATAGATGACCCTAAGTCTTCTTACCACAAAAATGCTATTGTAGAGTATGAGAGTGGAGCTGCTCTGTCGACACTTGAACCCTTACTACCCTACACACTTGAATGTCCGAATGAAGTCACTTATCAGATACGAGCCCTGTCACCTGAGTACATCGCAGCTGTTACCAACGTCGCCACCAACAGTTTTTTCAATGAACTGCAAAGCATTGCTAGACTTAGTGGCAAATCTTTTGAAACTGTTCTGCATGAACACCTTTCCCAATGTGCTCAGTCAGTCACACACAGCACAGAAGCAACTATCCCAGACTTACAAAGTGAACCAACAACCCAAGTACAAGCAAATGACCAACCTATCCAAAGTGAAACTGCAGAACCAATCAAAGCTAGCGAACGCATCAGCGATTCTGAGTCAGTCAACCAGGCACAACCAGATCTACAAGCTACCATTCCACAGAGCTTTATAACACACCCTGATGTGCAAAAGGTTGTAGTAGAGCACATAGTGCGAAGTGAAGCTCTTGTCTCACCAGTGAGCGCCTCTTTCCGCCTCAGAAATTTTTCGGGCAAACTGCCCTGTCCTAGTCATGAGGTGGACTTTGATACATGGCGCCACAGTGTAGAGCTCATACTTCAAGATCCCAATCTGTCTGACTTGCAACGCTCGCGGAAAATCTTAGACAGTCTTGTACCGCCTGCTGCCAACGTGGTGAAACCTCTGGGCCCTGAAGCCTTGCCTTCAGCTTATCTTGAACTACTCCATTCAGCTTTTGGCACTGTGGAGGATGGCGATGAGCTTTTCGCCAAATTCCTCAACACATTACAAGATGCAGGTGAAAAGCCTTCACACTACCTCCATCGCTTGCAAACAGCTCTCTCAAAAGCTCTGAAAAGAGGTGGTGTCGTAGCTGGTGAAGCGGACCGGCACCTTCTGCGTCAATTCTGTCGGGGGTGTTGGGATAATGCCTTGTTAACAGATCTTCAGCTCGAAAAGAAAAAAGATAAACCCCCCTCATTCACCGAGCTGCTGCTACAGTTGAGAGTAGAAGAGGACAAGCATACTGCAAAAGAAAGCCGAATGAAAAAACATTTTGCTGCCACCAGACCAAAAGTAGCCTCTCACTCTATTGCTGCAAATGCTGACTTTCCTGCGCTCACCATGCAAAACGATCTTACTGAAATGCGAACACAAATAACTGCACTGCAGAGTGAACTGACAAGATTGAAACCCCAGAAAGTAGACCCATCAGTAGATGCTCAAAAAGATCTGGTCACAGAACTAAAGGCACAAATCAGTCAGCTTCAAAGCCATCTCGCAACATTAACCCTGAACCCTCCTAGGAAAAAGTCTAACCCTCCGAAAGCTAATGCTAAGACCAACTCTAAAGTACCAGAACGAACCCCTTTGACACCCCAAGCTGCGAAGAGTAGGCCCAGGCCTGGTTACTGTTTCCAGTGTGGCGAAGACGGCCATATTGCCTCTGTATGCCCAAATGACCCAAACCCGTCTTTAGTCACTGACAAAAGGAAACGGTTGAAAGAAAAACAGTTACTGTGGGATAGACAAAACAAGCAAACACAGCCTTTAAACTAAAGGGAGCCCTCATTGCGGGACAAATGGGTGCTACGGATAAAACTAGTCCCACTGAACCTTCACATAAACCCGGAAAACGATTCTCAAACAATAAATCAGCCACTGCGAAACTACCCAAGGGTCTAATTGGAGCTAAGTACACTGCTCAAGTAAAAATCAATGATCAAGCTTGCAACTGCCTTCTTGATACCGGATCGCAAGTGACTACAGTGTCCCAATCGTTCTATGAAAACAATCTTGCAGACCTTGAAATCCATCCAATACAGGACCTGCTAGAAGTCGAAGCTGCAAATGGTCAGAATGTCCCATATTCAGGCTATATTTGTGTCGACATTACCTTTCCAAAGAATTGTTTTGGTACTGAACTTACCGTGTCTTCTCTTGCATTAATTGTTCCAGACACACGCTCTAGTGTTCAGTCTTCTCTCTTAATTGGCACTAACACTCTTGACCTTGTCTTTGAAAGCCTCTCCTTGGCTGATACAGACCTCAGTATCCTGCCTTATGGTTATAGAGTAGTGCTGAGCGTGTTACAACAAAGACACAAGCAAAAAGAGGACGACAGCTTCGGTCTTGTCACTCTGTCAGGGAAAGAGCCTGAAGTCATTCCTGCAGGCCAAAGTCGAGTGTTAGAGGGTTTAGTCCACGCAAAAACTGAACACTCAGGCAAGTGGGTAGTAGTCGAGACCCCCTCTACATCCTCCTTGCCAGGTGGTGTCTTGGTCACCAACTGTCTACTTACCCTTGCTGAGAAACCCTCACAAAAGCTTCCAGTGGTCCTGCGAAATGAAAGTAAGCATGACATAGTTATCCCTGCGAAAAGTGTCATTGCTGAAATGCATGCTATTCAAGAGATCATACCAAACAGTCAGATCACAGAGCAGTCCAAACAGACTCCCAGCTCGAACCCTGCTGAGCTTAATCTTAACTTTGCTGATTCTCCAGTCCCTGCTGAATGGAAAGAACGAATCACACAAAAGTTAAGTGCTATGTCGGAGGTTTTTGCGCTACACAATACAGACTTTGGTTGCACTAACAAAGTAAAACACCAAATCAAACTGAGCGATGAAACCCCCTTTAAGCACAGACCCCGTCCCGTACGACCACAAGATCTTGACGCCGTACGGAGGCATTTGCAGGAGCTAAGCGATGCAGGTGTCATTCGCGAATCCGAGTCGCCATTTTCCTCACCGATAGTGGTGGTAAGGAAGAAGAATGGAGACGTAAGACTCTGTGTAGATTACCGTAAGTTGAATCTGAACACCATCAAAGACGCCTACGCGCTTCCTAACTTGGAAGAAGCGTTCTCCGCCTTAACAGGATCGAAATGGTTCTCGGTCCTTGACCTCAAAAGTGGGTACTACCAGATTGAGGTTGATGAGGCTGATAAGCACAAAACAGCCTTCGTATGTCCGATGGGGTTCTTCGAGTTCAACCGGATGCCCCAAGGCATAACAAACGCTCCCAGCACATTTCAAAGGCTGATGGAGAAATGTATGGGCGACATCAACCTTAAGGAAGTCCTGGTCTATCTAGACGACCTTATAGTTTACTCCGAAACCCTCGAACAACATGAGACCCGCCTTCTCCACGTGCTTAATCGTCTCAAAGAATACGGTCTGAAGCTGTCGCCTGAAAAATGTATGTTTTTTCAGACGTCAGTTCGGTACTTAGGGCACATCGTCTCCCAAAACGGTGTAGAAACAGACCCCGAAAAAGTAGCAGCGTTAAAAACATGGCCAAGTCCCAAGAACTTGAAAGAACTCCGCTCCTTCTTAGGGTTTGCAGGGTATTATAGGCGGTTTATTAAGGACTTTTCTAAGATCGTAAAACCCCTTACCAATCTAACTGCCGGATACCCCCCACTGCGGAAAAGCAATAGCTCTAAGTCCAACTACGTCCAATACTTTCAGCCAAAAGCTCCTTTCGGGGAGAGATGGACAGAGAGTTGTCAGAAAGCGTTTGAGACGATTATAGACAAACTGACTTCTGCCCCAATTTTAGGCTTTGCCGATCCCAAGTTGCCTTACATATTACACACAGATGCAAGCACAATTGGGTTAGGGGCAGCTCTTTATCAAGAGCAGGAGGGAGAGTTGCGAGTAATTGCATACGCAAGTAGAGGACTATCAAAAAGCGAAAGCCGTTATCCTGCTCATAAGCTTGAGTTTCTTGCACTCAAATGGGCTGTAACGGAAAAGTTTTGCGATTACTTATATGGCAGTCCTTTCACAGTAATAACTGACAGTAACCCTCTAACTTACATTTTGACCACTGCTAAGTTAGACGCGACGAGCTATCGCTGGTTGTCCGCCCTGTCCTCTTTCGAGTTCCAGCTTAGGTACAGAGCAGGCAAACAAAACATGGACGCAGATGGCCTATCTCGTCGTCCGCATCTCGAGCCATTAAATGACCTTGTCTCCCTGAAGGAACAGGAGCGGATCCGTCAGTTTGTGCAACACCACTTGCCTGGCACCGATCCTTTCACTCACGTTCCCACTCAAGCTGTCAGTGCAATCTGTGAGAAACATCTAGTCCTCCAGTCTCTTGACACAGACCATGCTCTCGCCTGCCCACTCGTAACTTCACTGTCTATGTCCGTTGATGCTGTTCCCGACAGTTTCGACCAGTGTGATCCTTTTCTTGTCATTCCAAGCTTGTCAGAAGAAGAGATAAGACAAAGTCAAACAAACGATCCTGCTATCAGTGAAATCATACACCAGCTTGAAACAGGTGAAACATCTCCTCCTACTGTACGCAACGAGATCCCACAACTTAGCATCCTTCTGCGTGAGTTAAACAAACTTGAGTTGCAGAACGGGATTTTGTACAGAAAAAGGCAAGTAGGTGAAGAGACCCAGTACCAGCTGGTTCTTCCTGAAAGTCTAAGATCTATGGTTTTCAAAAGCCTTCACGATGACATGGGTCATTTTGGTCTTGACCGGACCCTTGATTTAACCAGAACCAGATTTTTCTGGCCAAAAATGGCCTCAGACATAGAGCAAAAGATCAAAAGCTGTAGCAGGTGTGTTTGCAGAAAGACCCTGCCAGAGAGGGCAGCGGCCCTAGTAAACATTCAAGTCACCAGACCTCTAGAGTTGGTGTGTATTGATTTCTTGACGATTGAACCAGATCGCAGCAACACTAAAGATGTCTTAGTTATTACAGATTTCTTTACGAAATATGCTGTAGCAATGACAACTCCCAACCAAAAGGCTAAAACTGTAGCCAAGGCCCTGTGGGAAAACTTTATAATCCACTACGGTTTTCCCGAGAAGTTGCATAGCGATCAGGGAGCAGACTTTGAGTCAAAAACTATCAAAGAGTTATGCGACCTAGCTGGGATTCAAAAGGTCAGAACTTCGCCTTACCATCCCAGGGGAAACCCTGTGGAGAGGTTTAATAGAACCCTGCTAAACATGTTGGGTACACTCAAAGACGAAGACAAGAAACATTGGCGTGACTTTGTTAAGCCACTCGTTCACGCGTATAACTGCACAAAACATGAAAGTACAGGGTTTACGCCGTACGAGTTAATGTTTGGCAGGCAGCCTAGGTTACCCATTGATCTTGCTTTCAATGTCCCCCTGAACCATCGCCAGCAGCAATCTCACTCACAGTATGTTAAAGCCCTCAAATCTCACCTTCAGGAGAGCTACCAACTGGCTACCAAAAATGTAAGCAAAGTCGCTGAACGTAACAAAACTAGATATGACAAACATGTAACCGAATCTGTCTTAGGTGTCGGAGATCGCGTGCTTGTAAGGAATGTTCGGATTAGGGGAAAAAACAAATTGGCTGATAAGTGGGAGTCCATCGTCCACGTGGTTGTAAGTCAAAAAGACAACCTCCCAGTATACACAGTCAAACCCGAGCATCACCATGGTCCCACTAGAACTCTCCACAGAGACCTTTTGTTACCTTGTGGGTTTTTGTCAACTGCCCCTGAAAATCCTCCAGCAGTCCAAGTAAAGCCTCATCGGCCAAGCACACGTCAACACCCAACGACTGATCCCGATGAACCTGAACTTGAATATCACTCTGAGGAGGATAACTACCCTCTGTATTACCCTCCACCTCCTCCCAAAGAGATCTCAAGGTCGATTGAGGAATACGAAGTAGTCTTTCCTCCCAAGGCTAAGTCAAACCATGCTAATGAGCAACCCAAATCAGACAATTCTCAAGTCTCAGAAAGTGTGACAGTGCCTGATATTGCTCAAGAGCACATGGACATGACGGAAACTGTAAACTTACCTGATTGTGGAAACCCACCGGATATGGAAAACTTACCTGAAAATGACAAAATACCTGAAATGGAGAAACCACCTGAAATGGAAAACTTGCCTGAACCTGCAAAGGAAGGATCTCAAATAACGCAACAAAATGAAATGGACAATGCATCGGATTCAACGAAAACTAATGATGAGGAAGCAACTCAAACTCACGTGAATGGAACTGAACCTGTAAACAATGAAACTGAAAGAAATGACCTCGAAGCAGAGCAATCAGTCAGAAGATCATCCCGAGAGAGAACAAAGCCCAAGCACTTAACATACCCTCAATTAGGCAACCCTCTTGTTGGCATAGTTCAGTCTTTGTTCCAAAGTTTAAGTGAAGCTGTCACAGGCTCTATTGAAATCCATGATATCCAGGTAGTCTGATTTATGCATTATGCAAAGGGGCTTGCATACATTTAAGAGGGGAGGGTGTAACCCTGGTTAACATAACTGCCAATAAATAAAAGCCTGTTAGTAAAAACAGTCATAAGAAATATATCACAGGTGATAAATAAATAGATCATAATGGTTAGAAAATTCATTAAAAACATCAGCAATGATATAATTCATGTTATAGGATTTCATTTGTGTTTAAAAACATGTTAAAAGAGTACAAAACTTGCTAATTCATGGTGTTTTATGTTAATTCAGGTAAAATGGCTAAAATATGTGTTGAGACTCTTATTGTGAAAGGGCACGCTGCAGCGTGACTCCTGTGATAGCCACACCCAATCGGGTTGTTCATTCTTTTTGATGCTAGAGAGGGAGAAATGCAGACAGTCCTTGCGGAGCTGCTGCCTAAACGAGTGAAAAAAGATTAAAAACGAGCCAGAAATCTACATAAAGCCATTTTTGTACTCTGGAGAATATATTTTTTGTTTTTCCGACCTGTCCTTGCCTCGGTGACGTTGTGAACATAACCGAACGGGACTTGGTGAGTTTAGAAATTGTATTTTATTTCATGCAAGAAATGTTTTGTTGTATTATATTGCTCATTTCATGCAAACAGAGAGCCAAGGTAGCAGATTTATGTTGTTTTATGTTAAACACGGTGGATTCGTGCTTAACCGACACACAGGCTGTACTTCAAAGGCCTTTGACGGTGTTTCAGCGCGCCATTTTGGCGTCACCTCATTCACGGCTAAATAAGCTGGAAAAATGGACTTTTACTGTTATTTAAGAGCTACCCTTGTGTTATTTTCGAATGTTTATGCACTTTATTTTGTTGTTATGGTAGGCCATTAAGGTTTGGATCGGGAAATGCCGAGCTAGAATCGGAGTTTGATCCGCTGAGCGAGAAACAAGATGGCGAGCCACCCACGGACCCATTGAACTGTACCGAGCAGGAAAAGGGAAAACGCCCCCTGCTGGACGTTGAGCTCTTTCGCTGAAAAAACTGGTAGGATTAATCCATACACCTCTGCAAAAGAACAGCGGACTTTCAAAGCACTGGATAATCATTTGGAGTAATTCCAGGATTAATAGTTAAAGGACACAGAGACAACTTTCTTTTGTTTATTTGTTTGTTTAAGGGGATTATTCAGCCTTTTGCTGAATTGTTTTTAGTTTTTACATGTTTTTGTAAATTATTTTGGTCAACCTCACATTTTAATGCTCTAATGGTGTTAATGGAAATGTAAATAAGTTTGTTGGGTTAAAACAAAATAAGAACTGGTTGAGATTGAAAGGTGAACCTAGACCAAGATTAAATTAAATCTTGGGCCTAAAGAACTGAACTTGATTTAAAATAACACAGTGTTAATGCAAATAGATCAAAGGATAAACTTGAACTTAGAACTTGAAATAAATAAGACAATAACCTAGGTTGAAAATAACATCCTTTTAAAGCCAAATAAAAGGTTTTGAGATAAATAGGATAAACTAACAGAATATACTGAACAAAAAGGGGAAAGAAAATATCTTGTTTTCCTTAAATGTGTGATGTTGGATGTTTTATGTGATGTGTGTTAACTGTCTATTCTCTGTCTTCACAAAATAACAAGCCGGCAATTTAAACGTATTTTCTGGTCTGTGGTCTTTATTACATGCTACACTCATTACTACTCTAGTAGTCGAACCTAACTGGTCCTAGTATACTGTAACGACTCCAGAAGTGTTACAATATCAGTCAGTTAAATATAGCTATACTAGCTAATAGATTCAGTCACATCCAAACTAATGTAAGTAAATACAGAACATGCACTTTTTTTAAGTCATTGTCTGTTATGGTCAGGGCTTCCATTTCAGCAAGTGGTGTTGGTGAGCCAAAATTGATGGAATTATGAATGCAGAAAAGTACTGTCACATCCATCATGCAATACTATCTGAAAAGCATCTAAATAACAACCACGAAATTATACAAAAGCTCGCCTTGTACAGTAGGTAGAGCAGGAGGGTTGTTGGTTTAGTCCCTGGGTGCTCCAGTCTGCACGCCAAGTATCTATGTGTGCACTTGCAATTACATAGAAAAAATAGCTGATTTTCAAATTTTTTTAATAAATCACTGCAAATGTTTCCCATTTTCTTATAGAAAAATAAAAGAAATGAACAGTGCTTTGTCTTTTGAACTGTACTAATTATCATAATAAAGTTAAATGACCTTTGTGTGCGTGCATCTTTCAATCTCAAAAATGTAGACAAATCAAAAATTGCAGTGAACCTACCTGACAAAAAATCATCTTTTCACACTGGGAATTCACAAAGGAGCTGTTCATTTTGAACACACACTGCCGCTCGTAGGCACTTTATCCTTCAAGGTTCAAAGAGATCAAGAATAATTGTCTATACATCTCTTACACACTGATTAGGAGGAGGAGGAAGTGAAAACAAGGATGACTCTCCTGCCCTCCCACAGTGCTACAAGTATTTTACCAGACAGAGAAAAAAAAAGACAGAGAAGTGTAGATAACTCCATGGCACACAACTATCACATTGTTTGCTATAATTAAACTCTGCAATCCCTGGTGGATGCTAAAAGAGACTTCAGTCAGTGTGAACATGTCACAAGCTCCCAGCGGGTTGTTTGTATTGTCAGTGATGGTTTATCAATACCCTGGATCTTAGTCTTTCTTTCTCCAACACATTGCCGTCCCCGGGCTTTTCTACATCGACCTTTACCAACTGGCATTACAGCGTGAATGAATGACTTCTGCTGTGAAGAGAGATTGTCTTTAAATCCCCATGGAAATTAACCTCAACACCAATGTTTTGCTTCCTATATCCCCTTTAATGGCTTTTTAATGAAACCATAAAAGGAGCCCTTTAAATTTAGCAATTACCCGTAAAACTTTAATGTTCAGACAATGAGTCATTTCGACCATTTTTTTTTTTTTTGGCATTGCAGTCTAGTATGTGGCCTTTCAGAGACACGAGGTCACCACTGATTTAACACTATACATTAATAACATAGATGTAAAATGGGAATGTGGATGATTCATTTTGATAGAGAAAGTCTATAAAAGATTTACCAATTTTTCCCGATCTCAAACAACTACATTTGTGCCCTCAAAACACAATAACGACACCCATATTTGAAAAGAACAGCGGCTTGGAGGCATTTTATCACTATCATAAACTATCTCCCTCAGGGTAAGACCCCACTTCTTCTTTAGGCCTTGACACCATAGGTTAGTGAGAGGTGAGTGTCTCTCTATCTTGAGCATACAGAAGAATGGACTCTCACATTTCCCCGCTGGCCCTGAAGGCTATCAAGTTCAGGCATCTATACACTGAAAATGCTCCCTGTCCAGTGCCCTCTTACATTCATCATCACCCTTATAATGTCTGGAAGAAATATGCTGCTGTAAGTATCATCTTTCATGGGTGTCACAGGTTGAGTCTCCCATTTGTTCTGAAGCCATAAAGTTCCTGTAATTCTTGTGGGCAGCCCCTGCAGGCCTAGAAGTCCAGCAGGTAAGTCTGTTAAAAACAAAAAGACAATGGGGGTTGGCCGATTGTGGGGGTTAAAAAAAGGGGGGAGGTAAACAATGTGGTGCAACTTTAATTGATTTTGATTTTCATATTTGGTTCATTGTATTGTACTGATTCTATATTACTGATTCAAGCTGTCAATCGAAGAACACACATAATTAGGTATTATAAATTATTAGTCTAATATGGTTTTTATTGTTTCATCACAAAGGAATGCTTCCTTTCATCGATTTCATTTATTTGGCTGCAAAACACATTTTTGTACCAGTCTATAGGGCCTTGTTCCACTTTTTACTGATTAAATGTCTGGCCAAATCCTGTTTCTGCATTTTCAAACACTAATAGCAAAGCAGAAGAAAATGAAACAAAATAATTACATTTTACCCCAAGAGTAGGTAAGATGTTGTGCTAAATAAAAAACAATCTGGCCCTGAAAAAGGCCAAGTTTGCACAAGAAATATGCAAAAAAACAAACCAAAAAACCTCATGAATAAGCGAGGAAATGATATGTTGATGTATTCAGTTCAAAATAAATTACCTACTCCACAACCTTTGTTGTTTTTGCAGCCATTTAAGGCTTTTATTGCCTTGATGGTCTGGATCTGGATTTATGATTCTCACCTGTAAAATATTCTTACATTAGCTCCATTCTTCTGTATATGACAGGGATTTTGTCTTCAATTTGCACTTTAACTTTACTTTGGAGTGTTTAAAATCTTTTTTTCACAAAAGCCTTAATAAAACACGTGGCTCATTTTTAAAAAAGCTTGTTATAAAAAGTTTTTAATGCATAAATACCCACAAAAGTTTCTTGTTACGACATCTTAACTGTTATGTTGTTAGTTTTTTGTTACATTTTTGTTAGCATTTGGTGGGTTTTTTTTATCTGTGTGTTTTGTGTCTCAGTAGTATTTATCGCCTGTTTTATTTTTCAACAGCTTCATTTTCCCCTTACTGCTTTACTTTGCCCTCCTTTTTCTTCCTCGCCTTTATTATTGTCCAAACTATTATTTGGATGCTAACTGTTTCCACCTGGGCTACCTCTGTCTGGTTCTCAGTCATTCAAAAGTGCGTCTCTCTCTTTCAGACTTTTGCAGATTACCTGTTCAACCACCCATTGTCTTACCTCCGTTATTACAAGTGTTTCCCCACTTTCTTTTCCTCTGCAGTTTGGGAATCCTTTTTGTGGATGGTGCTTTGATTTTTTTGTTTGCTTTTTCCACCTGCAATTAAATCTTTGTTTTTTCATGTATTCAGGATTTGTTCCTAAATTTGAACAAAACCACAATTAACATGTTTAAGAAAGAAAATATTAAGTGGCTTACCAGAAAATATTGGATTACCCATAATTTGGGATGAGTCCAGTCAAGTAAGTGCATATACAGGGATTAGAAAAGGTCGGCAACAGCAATTGGAAATCAAATCAAAATATAAAAAAAGAAAAACAGGCAGTAACTTGAAGCACAGCCTGAATGGTGAATATAAAGCAGCTGTTTTGAGTCCTGTGATTGCAGCCCTGCTCCATCCAAGCAAAAACCTGCAAAAGACAGAGCTCACACACTCATCCATACAGGCAATAGGAGAAGAACCTGGCCTGTCACAGGTGGATTAACACAGGCTCAATTCCAGTCACACAAGGGCAACAACAATTGCAAAGCAATAGGCCTTATGTGCGCATGGCCTTTAACTGCGCCCAGGCGTATGTGCACCTGCTATTTTGGTTGCTTAAGCCTAAAATTCATGCAGAATATAAATTAGGGGATATAGCCATGAAACAATTAGAAAATAAATACTTTAATATAGCTTGACACATAGAAAGTTCTTTCTGCAGAACAAGAATCTATTGTCTGAATGGTCCATAATGGAATAACATTAGCACCTTAGTCTACCATCAGAGGCAGAGGGTTTGGTTTTGCTTGTAGAATGATGACAGAAATACATTAAATATGGACAGTGTTAAAGACATTCCAACTACAAGCACAAAAACATTTTTATGCCTGCTCAATTATTTGTACCGTCTAGGGACAGATTAGTGAAAATGACATATTTACATTTGAAATATTTTAATTAATGTTGTGCATTGCTATGAATATTTAGCTTATTCTGGTTGGAAAAAATACACATTAGCCAGAGAAAAACATATTCTGAATTCTGAGACATCTATCCTCTAAAAAGAGGCAAAAATAAGTAAATAAATTTAAAAAACCCAAAAAAACATTCACAGCTTTTTCTGCCCAACATGTTGGGCTGCCACAAAAATAGAGCCATGTTAGTTTACAATGGCAATTGTACAAAGTTTACATTTTACACACATTGCAATCCATGTGCTTGTAAACCCAATGATGAATTCTTGAACTGGCTATCACCTAAAGGAGTGAACCTGTGAAGTCTGTGATACATTCATCATGAAGAAGTTGTGCTGTTAGCTTCATCACCTCCAGATGCTGTATATCCAGTAATGAGTGCTACATTGTTAGAAGGTGATGGATGTGATAATTAGTTAAGCACTTCCAAACTGTAGTCCTAGTTGATACAACATACTGTCATTCAGTTGACTGGCCAATTACTTTACAAGAATAGGCCAAATAGTTCCCCTCTTTTCTTCTCTGCTTCATCCATCCAGTCTGATATGTATGGATTCATGTGCATGTACACAGAGTGTAGATTTTCCAGCTTAAAATGATATAAAAGTCCCCATTTGGAAGCTGGAAGGGCTACGGTGACCTGATTTATATTGTGCCTCAAAGTAATGAAAAGAAGAAGAGACTGCCTTTGTAGGTTGTGTGTGTGTGTGTGTGTGTGTGTGTGTGCGTGCGTGCGTGCGTGCGTGTGTGTATTAGTTTATCAGTTTGGCTTTTTGGGTCGGTTGAGAGTTGTATGAAAACAAGTTTTCACAGGACTGTACAATCCTGTCAAAAGGTAAATACTCTATTTACTTCCCAAAATATTCTACAGTCAAAGTTGAGGCCGTCTGTCCAATAATATGACCCAAATTTGACTAATCCCCAGCCAAATTTGGGTCATACAGGACAGGACAATGATCCCAAGCAAAGAGTCAAGGTTTGCCAGATGGACCCAAAGTCAAAACCAAATGAAATACAGGCAGGACCTTAAGAGACCTGTGCATAAACAAATCCCAGCAAGCATACATTTACACATATATAAATACAAACATATATAGATACATGCATGAATACATAAATAAAAATAAAATTCCTCCTCAATGATGACTCATCAATGTGACAGACTGATAAAGTCATACAGAAAAGTATTACTTCAGAATCATGGGGTGTTTTTTACAGGACTGCACAGAATCCAATGACTACGCTTATGGTATAGTCACTGAAAAAAGGATTCTGGCTCTCTTCCACAGCATGTATTTTGACCCATCTCCCTCCCATCACACCCAACCAATCACAGTAGATTGCTGTCCATACCTGAGCCTACTTCTCCAAGAGAGTTTTTCCTTCCCACTGTCACCAAATGTTTGCTCATAGGGGTTGTCTGACTGTTTCTCTGTATTATTGTAGGGTCTTACAATACAACCTTACAATATTAAGTGCCTGATGCAACTGTTGTTTTGATTTGACACTAACATTGAAAGGTTTGAAAAAAGATCATGGCTTTTGGTTAACCATCTGTGATCTAAGTCATCATTAGTGACAACTCCAATCCAACCCTATTCCTAACTCCTCGCTATACAGTCAGGAGTGTAATTTTTGCCTTTATTAAATAGTGGCATACATAAAAAAAACTTTTTACAAGTGTTAAAATCCACAATCTATGGAGACTTGTACAACAGTTGCAACTTGTTCCAAACTCCTATTTCTTTTGCCAAGAATATGCATCAATCTTAAGGTTCACTCATACTCCCCACAACATACTTTCTATTAAAATAGATCAGCTGCGAAGTTATCTTTCAAATTCCTCATGTATACAATCAAAGGGTTTCAATCAAATCTTTTTCATTTCACATTTAGCCATGAGACTTGGCCGACAGATATCACCCCTGATGTGTCAGCTAATAAATTAAGAACACATCAACTCCTTTAAAACTGTCGACATGACGACAGTTAGCAAGTTGCTCATTGCCTTCATTTGTCATTCTGTGGAGAGCATTAGTGTTCACATGTAGTGTTTAATCATCATCTGCATCATCTGCAGTCACTTGGTATGTAGATGCAATCTTAGCCTATCAATAGCATCACTGAATACAAGATCAGCCAGATCTGTGGATTGAGCTCCTAATCCAATTTAATATGTTAAAGTTAAGACTTGATATTGCTTTCAGTAGTTGCTTTTTCAGGTTTTTATGTCAGAGTTCTTGTATTGTATTGTACCCTATCTAGGTCATACTGTTCAGGTAGTATCCTAATGATTAGACAGACTGAGAGGAATGCATTCAGATTTTTCAAACCACAGTTTTAACGCTGATGCAAGAACTGATGCAGAGAGTAGTAGTAATAGTATTCATTTTTGTTTTTAACTTTTTTTTTCATTTGTCATAACCTTTATAAAGCTGTACAATGTTTTTCTAACTGTAAAATAGGTTAAAAAATACATGAGGCTATGTGGCTAAAAGTTTAACCTTAATTGGAACATGTATATGGGATATTGTATTTGTTTTAAATGTTATATACCTATGTGATATGTGACTTTTGTTGCCATGATGCCAGGTCTCTCTTGGAAATGAGATTTTTAATCTCAATGAGATTTTTTTACCTGGATAAATAAAGGACTAAAAAAAAAATTGGAACATGTATTTGATTTCCCAAACATCCACCTCTCAAAGTATATATAAATAAATAAATGCTTTAGCTAAAATCTAATAAAATGTCCTTGTTTGTAAAATGTACCAAACTAATGCAGTTTGACATGTAGTGTTGACTCTGTTATAGACTTGTTGTTGTAGAAAATTGCATCAGCAACATTGGAGGTGAAAAACAATTTGTGGCACTGTGACCTTATGACAAGAGAGACCTGGGTTTATTGCCTCTCATTAAAGAAGGAGATGGTGTTCAAAATTTAAGTAGAAGAATAATTGATTTCCAAACCATTTAAACTGATACTACATTCTCAATCTTAGGCTTTAGAGGAATTCAGGGTTTTTTTTTGTCATACACTTTCAACACCACACTTTTCATGTGTGTATGGTCTAATCTAGACTGGGGAACCCTGGCTTAATGTTTTGAGTTGATGACCACTTCGTGTCATTCACTTCACCAGATTGCCATTGTAAGGTAAGTGTGGCCAAATAATGGAAAGTTACCCTGCGTTTGCTGTGTAGTGCAGGCCTCTAAATTCACGTTTTGCACATTTAAAAAATATATGAGACATAAAGGCCCAAAGGACAAAGGACAAAGACATAAAGGCCCTACCAAACAGCTGAAGTCTGATATCAAGCAAAGAACTGAAAATATTTAATTTTCAAAACACAAAGTGCAGGAAGGGGTGAATCACAAAGGTAAACATGGCCTTGGCTCCATCTTTATTTTTAATGTATTGTTAGTAACAAATTAAAAATATATTTAAAACAGTTATATTTCTCAGTTTCAATTTTTGATATGTTGGCTTTTAAAAAGCATTTTCAAATAAATATTGCGTTGAGTTGGACTGTAAACCATAGCACTTTTTATGTGAAAAGTGAAAGTGGATTTGAAAGTCTAATCTAGACTTTAAATAGATATGCCTTGTCCTACTTCTAAAATAATCACGATGTATCCCCCTATAGGGCTCATTGAGTGGTAGAGGGCAAGGCGAATAACTAGATGTCAAGGTGTTAAGTTACATAGGGATATGGTAAAAAAAAATGTTTTAGGTATTTCTAAGAATGGGATGACCCCTTAAACTTAAGAACTAAACCTTTGTGGCAATGCCTGGGCCTAAACAAGATTAAGATACCTACTGCATTTTCCATAATTTGGATAAATTTGGCCTATTATTAGTCACATCAGGTTGGTTTCCAACCTAACCCAGGGTTTCCCCTGCACATTCACAATGAATGAGATGGTGCTAGCAGCCTCTAATGCATCAAAATTGGTTATAAGCGTACTATATTTACTTAATAAAATTTAACAAATAGATCAAAGGCTTTGGAAAACCATATCTGGCCTAAGTCATCATCTGTGACAACCCCAACTCAAATCCTTAACTGTAGGCAGTCAAAATGTGTAATTTCTGTTTTTCATTATATAAAAGGTCACACATAAAACATTCACAACTGTTCCTTTCTCCACATTTTCAAGCTAGATTTACAAGCTACTGTATGATGACTTAGATTTCAGAATTAAAGTCAAACAATTGCTACTTGTTCCCAACTCCTACTGTATTTACTCTGCCAGAAATATGCATCTCTCTTAAAGTTCTTTGTTCCAACTGAGAAGGAAAACCCAAAGGTGGATCTACCATAGCAAGAATAGCAACAATGTATCAGACTGAGACTGGAAATGTGAAAGAAACATACCTGCATCAGCTTTGGAAGTCAGGTGAGCAGAAAATGGGAAGTACCCTTCACAAGAGCTAGAGAGAGTTCAGATGACTTCTACCGAATATTATAATCCAAAAACGTTTGATAACTTGCCACTGAATCTCAAGCAAGGTAGGCAAGTTGGAGCTGAGTAAAGCAGACAGTGGATATTCATTCTGATTGGTGTGCCTGTAAGACTCAAATCCCCTATTACAGTGTTCGGTACTTGTCTCGTAGAGGACCATCCATCAGCCTTGTATAGATGTAAATGCAGTTACCCAAATAACATTGTGTTATTGAGTACTAAGTGATCTCTGAAGCTGTAGGCAAAATAAAATGAAGCTGCCATGTATAGTTTACTGTGTGAATGACTGTTTAATGATGACCTGGAGGTGACATACATGTGAAAATATTCTGACACTGTGACATTGAAAACTACACTCAACATACCTTACTAACCCATTTATATATCTCTGTAATTCACCTCTCAGGTCTAGCTGACTATAAGCCACGAAATAGGCATGAGCCCATTCACAGCATGATCTTTATGTGATGTTCGGATGTCTGGAAAAATTCAATTTCAAACTTTCATTTCAAAAACTAGGAAAAAAAAAATCTTAATCCATCTTGCTAGACAAAACATTGCACTGCTTCCGTGTGTCGGTTTTCAATCCCACTGATTCCTTGGTTCAGTCTATTATATACAGCATTACAGTGAATGTATTATTCGTGCACTCGTTCGCATTACATTCAATGATACTGTGAAAATCTTTAAGTTGAATTTATTGTAAAAATTAACCATCCTAACAACAAGGCTGACAACAAATTAGCTTTTAGGTCCATGACTTTCTTCGGGTTCTTGGTTAAGTTCATGTCACTCAGTGTGTTGACCCAGACATCACGTAAAAGTCACAAGACATGCACAAAAACATTTTTTAGACACTCCAGGAAAGCAAAAACGAGCTGTGACTATTACACTGACTTTTTGTTGCCACTTAACTTGTTTGCAAACAGCTAGCTTTTAAGATGATTATGGGGCACAATTTTTTTTTAGAATTAGTTTTTATTTTTTAAAAACTCATTAGGGAAAGATTTTATTCTTCAAGTGCCAAATGCTGCACGCTGTCCAGAAGCTATTTGCCATATGTGTCTGTCATTGCTTAATTGTTCAGGGTTATTTGTTTTCAGCTGAGCTTTTAATAACCAAAGTTGCATGACAGACAAATAATTTGAAGTTTTCCATTATAAAGATATTAGCTACAGATTCTGTGTTGACCATGGTTCATTATTTTAAAAAAAAACTGTTAGCTCTTTAATATTAAAAAATGTCTTTTCAGCTCTGCATATCTAAAAGAGCAGTTCTTTATTATTCATATTTTAAAACAGTCCTTGTAATCCACGTGTGCTCTACTTGGCCTTGGTATAACCCTCCTTTCTGACTGGTTGCCCCAATTAAAATGACTTTGAACAGCAGGTGGGTGGGTCTGCTGTGCTCATAATCAGAGCTTTGACTGACTGTACATAGTACAAAGCCTGAATTTTTGTTTTGCCAGGATTACCTGGACACATAATCGACCTACTATTTGAAACAGGGCATGTTTATGAGTGTTTAAGCTGAGCTTCTACTAGCATAGATGCTAGTACAAGCACAACAAGGGCATATTTTTCTTTGTTCAACATGTACTGTGCTCAGAAGTTTGGAAGAGGTTCTATATTTTGCAATTTTTGGGGGGTCAAGATGTTCTTATTAGCCAAGTCATACTGTAGTGTTTTATTAAAAAGGTGAAGGAATATCTTTCAGGTTTTTTAAATAAATCAGTTTAAGTAACTTTATTTCGAGGATGACATTCCTGTACTCTGGTCCCTAATATATAAATATTGCATGTGCATATATTTCAAGCAGAGCTTTTTCCATTTGGCCACTGCATTATGTCTTCTTCTGAACTGCACTACAGGAGGTGCTTAAATTACAGGTCAAAAGACATTTTGTCACTAATGGAGTGCATGATTTGTGGGGGATAATGTGTTTACTTCTGCCTTGTTTATATTTACAAAAGAAAATATATTCCATGTTGATATAATTTGATGAACAACCACTTAAGGGTGTCTGTTGCTGGTGAGATATCTTTGGCACAAAGATGCTTTGTTAACTTTTCCACACATAGAAAATTATTAATCACGTTGTCAGGAAAGTCCTTTTCTGCTGTTGCAAGCATTAGCAATCATAAATTCAAGTTGATGACTGGTGAAGTTCTAGTTTTTACTTTAACAAGGATGTGTCAACTTGTCTTATTAGTTGATGATATAAACATTATTCTTTTTCTACAGTAAATTATTTTTATCATTACTACCATTGTAGCCATCTATCATGTTAACGTCTGCTGTGCATATGCTAGACCAATTTTATTAACTACCTGTTACAGTTATTTTCACCTGACGCAAGCCCTTTGTAGTGACTGAATAAGCTCTAATTATATGTTGACACAGATTCCAAGGTACCAGATGTTTTGGTGTTCCGTGTTCAGGCATGTGAGCACATTCCTGTGCCTGAAAAAAGGTAAATGTTAGTCAGCTGTCTGTCAAATTAGAAATCCCTAGAAATCCCTGATGTTGAAATTATGCTAATCTGATGCTTTTGGTTTTTTTTTCTTCATTTAAAGGTAGGAGGTATGCAGTTGTCTATTATTGTCTTGCAATGTGATCTTGTAATTTATTAAATAATATTGATTTGCATAGCAAAATACTCTCAGAAGGCAGACTGTTTTGAGGGAACAGCATAGTCACTAATCAAATTTCACTATATCTATAGTTCAGGCCTCAGTGCTTGAGGCAAGAATGATTAACTTAGTTTGTTATTCTTGTATTATGAACAAATATTGATTATTAACTGCAATATTGGTACCATTTTTACACTGCAATGCAATTAGGATTGGTTTTAAATACAGACCCAATATTTTGTGTCTTTTACTTTTAATAGTAAAAGAAGAAACTCCATATATTCTCCTCGAAAAGTAGTATTATTACATTCCCCATGACTAAGGGAGTCTTCACATATGCTCATTTTAGTTTGGCTAAATTGGACTCAACCCCTTTAGTTGAATTTGCTTTTCAACCTGAGGAAGTAGACTCATGGATCCATTCTGGATCATTGTACGTTATACAACAAACAGACAATAAGGAAGAAAAACACTTAAACCAAAACGTATGAAAAATGTATGAAAACATGTTAATACAAAAGATGTTCACATGTTACTGAAATGTGACAAATTAATTTATTACTTAATAGAAGTAATAATAATAGTTTTAACAAAAAGGCCTAGCTTAACAGATTCATGGCATTTCTAAACAGCAATGCACCATCTGCTAGCATATGGCTGCATGATATTTAGAACACAACAATTTACCAGCACTGGACAAAAATTAAAATGTAAAACAAACTGACTGAACGACTTGTAGGTCTAGTACCGACTAGTAACAATAGCGATGATTAGTCATCTAGTCATCCCTAGCTGTTCACTTTGAAGCTAGATAACTGATGTTAACCGTGATTTGGTGCTCTCCTTAGTACAGAAACTGTGGTACATATATGTACCACTGTTGGTACATGGGCTCCCTCTAGTGGTATGTGGGAAGTCCCTCCATTTTTTTTAAAGATTAAATAGTATACTATGTTTTGATTGAGAGATTTCTGAAAAATTTAAACGTATAGCTCTGCTATTACTTCCGACATAAATAAAGACAGAAAACTAAACAGTAATGACATTTGTAGGGTTAGTGAAGTTGGACTAGCGGGCACATAATGATGTGCTACGTGATCACTAGCTACACAGCTATGGTTAGCATAATATAAACACATTAGCACAGTGAAGCTTGAGGATGAACGCTAACCTTTTTCCACTCGATAAAAGTTAACGTGAGGGTTACTGGTGGTTAGGGACAAATGCAACTGCATGGCAGGATCCTGTAAACAGACCAAACTTCAGTCAGGAGAACTACTGAGATAATTCATCCACCATACGAGGTTAGTCATTAATATACTGCTGTGTGGGCTGGGCTGTTTTAAAAACTGAGCTTTAAAATTAATAGTGGTAGGTAAAACCAAGAGAGGCCGACAGTGATCACTGACTGTTTTTAGGAGATTGTTGAGATTAAATCGAACAAGATACAAAACATTACAACATGTTAAAAACATGTTAATAAAAGCAGAGTAGTTTGGACCCGCAAGCAGGGTTCATACGTCAACACTTAAAGACCGGATATCCCACCTGCAGTGAATGTTTTAATGCAGTACAGCTGTTATTATTATCACTTGTTACATCCTGTTTATGATAGTTAAATAAATAACATTCATATAAGCAATAAAATTGTCTCTTGTAAACTGTATGTGGTGTTAAATAGGCCTATACTACTGCGCTTGAATGTCAGTCATAAGGGTGGTACTTTAAGAGCCATATATCTTTTGAGGTGGTACTCATCGTGAAAAGTTTGAGAACCACTGGTCTACGGTACTTTCTCCTCATGATGCTACAAGTGGGAAATTAATTCTTCGGTCCAACTTTGAACCAAGGAGAAGGTTTTTCTGAACTTTTCTGAACTGCTTTGGACCAGAGCAACAACACTGCACTTTGGACACCTCAAAACGTAATTTTACGCCCATTCACTTTATGATGGGAATGCATTCATTTAGATGAGAAATAGATTTTCTTTAAAATGAAATTTAAATTGCACATTCCTGTGTGACCACAGCTTTCACCAATCCAGTGATGATCTGACCTTTTCCTTGACAACTCCAAAATGGTTAGTAATTACTAAGGCTGACTTAGTGAATGAAAGATATATATCATTCTGTTACAGCTACTACAAGCTCAGTCCCTGAAGTCTACAATCCACCATCTTGAGACAATCTGGCATGTGCTTTTTACATGAAGCTGACAGCTTAGGCTGCACAGCCAGAAAAGGAGAGGCATTTTTTATTGCTTTTACAAAGACCTGGAAAACCAATCAGAGACTGAAAGGTGTTGTGAATTCTGATTTTAGGCAATTGGTAATGGATGAAAACCTTAAGATCATACATCCATGATGTTCTTGGATGCATTACAAAAGCCCTAATAGTGGTTATAACCTTTAGAAACTTGCGAATTTGAAGAATTTGTTTAGTTTTGCTGTATTTCGCAAAATGGGATGTAACTACAAATCAACTATTAACCCCAAAACATGTGTAAGGTTTTGAATAGACACTTTTAATAGAGTTGGAAGTTATAAAATGCTGACTTGACATTTGAAAGTTGTTTGGATTATTTTGTGGTTGCAATGTTCTGTCTCCTACAAGTTTTTTTAAATGTCACAATAGACAATTTTACTATGCAACAAACAAATAAAAAGGCATTATGTCTGATACACTCTACCTCGAAAAAGAATGGTTAAAATCATTGCCAATTCATGTCAGCGTGTCAACATGTGATGCTAATTTCTTCATTAGTTGAAGGATCTAATAGCACAATCAAAAAAATGCATGACTGTACTGTGAACTACTATATTGCCTTCTTAAGTGTTAATGTGAAGCACATATTAAAATATAGATGCACACAAAAAGCATGATTACCCAAAACAATATGTGCTGCCTTCCACCTCCAGCTTTTATTTGTTAATTTCACACTATTTACCAATAAAAAAACATTTTTTGCCATCTATTTTTTCAGATAATGTCTGTTTTTTATGGAAATCACTATTATAAATGGATGCCAAGTCACTTCTTACTAAATAGAAGCAGTTGTATATACATTTCATGCCTCATAAAAACAACAGCATGATGTTCCTTGATTTAAAACCGGCCAGTGTTGTTTGTCAGGTCAAGGGCTGTAACTTCTTTTCTTTTTACTTTGGAAAATGCAGAACTCGAACATAGGACTTTAATAGCCTTTCAGTGCTTTGTCTTTTGCTTCAAAATGAGTGCCATACAATGATAATAATGATAATAATGAAGCTTCATATACTGACATTGGAAAGTAAAATCACTTCTAAAGAAAAGCAGCTTCTTCCAGTGATTCATTTGAGTCACGGGACCCTGATAGCAAAGGTCAAGTGTCATCAAGAGGTAACAAAGCTAGAAAACAAACTATTGTGTAATGGTCAGATGTGATTGCATAGATTGTCTGAAGTATGACATTAACTTTGGATTTCTCTGTTTGCTAACAAATCCTGAAATTAACCAATGAGTGGAAAGATTAATTAAACCATAAAAATGTCCATAGCAAGTCAATAGCAAGTAAAATTTATTTTACTTGCTATTTGGTCACATTGCTTGAAAAAAAGATGCTCAATTTAGGGGGAGCACAAAAACCTATTGTTTATTTTCTAGGCTGTCAGACTTAATCATAGTTGAAGGAAATTATCTGACAGCCAATCCACCCCTGAAATTAATTGGATCTTACTGATGAGTTTAGAAGAGAGGATGAACAGAGAACTAAAGCAGTGTGTCATCTGCATAAAAATGCAGAATAAAAACCTGTGCCTTATGTCGCCCCATGTTAGCATAAGAATGAATGAAAAAATTGTCCCCTGAGGTACTCCACAAAACACTGTTCTGGAGTCACTCATAAAAGTCATATATCTGAGATACATTGAAAAATAGACCCATGCTAAAACACATAAGTTACCAAAGGAAGAAATAAAAACAATTTTGGTCATAAATGAAATACTTCCTATTCTATTAAGTTTATTTTTATATTTTTTTCACAGCCCCTTAATATAGTGGTGTATTGTGAGGATTTTCTGAAAAAGGGGCAAATTATTTCATGCCTTATTAGAGATCAGATCAGATACTTCATATAGAACCCATGATGAGTCATTAGGGTAACATAATTTTGGCTATATCAGATGTCTTAAACAGTTATTTAGCAGCTGAGTTTTGTTGTTGTTGTTGTTGTTGTTGTTGTTGCTTGTTGGGTTGTAGATTTGCAACAATAACCCAATTGTAGTTATATAATTATATATAGCACACATATATATTATATATAGCACACATGGGCATTTTGTTGTTTAAATACTGAAGCCATCACAAGCAATTATCAAACAGGGTTTAAAACCAGATACAAACTGACTGTTTTTTATTTAATTTTTTTTTAAATCACGGTCTTTAGAGAGTCAAGGTGTACATTCAATTGTATGACCATTTCTTTTGTGCTTTCTAAATGATTATGTTCTGTGAAAATATTTTCTATTATCCCAAGCCTGAGAGATAGTTTTTGGACCTCTTACTTTAAAGAGGTACTATTCAGTCTGGAATGGCTGTTACCAAAACCACCTAAAAAGTTAGTTGTGGATTTAGGTGGTCTACAAATCAGAATGCAGAATTAGGCTCTTTACATGCTGCATAGTCCAAGTCAAGCATGTTTTGATGAAACACTGAAATTTTATTGTTTTATTACGCTTTAATGCCAGAGATCCAAAGGTATTGAGGGGTACAGATGAGGATATCCCAGATTGTTGATCTTGTGGATGCAACAAACTCAAGAAATGAGTCACCTAAGATTTTCAAATTGATAACATAGGTGCATCTGATAAAACTTTTGAATGAGTTTGAATCTCAGTTACCTGAACCTCAATGTCAGAGTAGGTTTTCTGAAACTTTTGTGAATGTGATAACTTGAGAACAAGGCAATGTAGGATTTTGAAATTGACACCATAAGTGTGTCTGTTAGGAGCTTGAGGGGCAGCACTGGCAGTATTATTTACATTGTTGTGGAGGAATTTTTGAGTCATTTCTAGTGTTGCTTCAGTTCTTTCAGGTTCACAGGTATTTGTTCATGCATAGCTATCTTAAGGTCCTGCCACAGCATTTCAATCATTTTGAGGTCTGGACTTTCACCAGTATTGCATACCTCAATTCTTTTATTTATTTATTTTTTAGCTATTGTGCTTTAGATTTGCTGGTATTCTTTTAATCATTGACTTATTGCACAAGGACCCAGGCATCTCTTGTGTAGATGTTATGCCTTCTTCTGTAGTAAGCAGGGAGCGAGGAACACTGTTACATACCACAGAGTGCTGCAGCTGTTAGCACTGTTATCTCACAGCAAAAAGGTTCTGGGTTGAACCTTTATGTGGCTTTTCCGATGGTTTACATGAGCTCCCTGTATCCGTGTGAGTTTATATGGGTGCTGTGATGTTTTTCTACAGTTCAAAGACATCAGTGCATATGTAGAAATTGATAAATGTGGCTTGTAGTGAAAAGAAAATATTATCTAGGCAAAGTAGAAAGGTTTGTTTACACCTTATGACCACTGAGACCCAGGTGACTAGGGGCAGATACATTTATTGCATCCAACTCCACTAGCACCCAGCAGGATTTGTCCCTGCAGGAGATAATTGTTTGAGCCTTCAGTTTGTTGGAAATCTTGACTAAAACTGTTCAGCATGAATTCCACTGGGTTAAGTGGAGGCATGACTCTGAATAGATAATGCCCTGAAAAAATGTCCATGCCCAAGAAGTCAAGTCCAAAATAACACTGCATAAAATTCTCAGTAAAAGCATGAGGCAAGCTTATAGCCACAAGGCCAAAACAGTCCTAACTAAGACAGGGATAGTTCAAAGTTTATTTGTGAAACGTATAGCTCGAAAACCAAGCATGCAAATTTATTGTTTGTGCTGAAATTGGACAAATACTGATTTTCAACGGTGCTTCTCTCAGACACAGTCCATGCCAACACATCCTTACATATTGTGTAAGAGCATTAATAATGCAATTTAATAAATTACGAATAACTGATAATAGCAGTATTGCTTGCCCTACAATTTCTTTGCAGAGTCCTTAACAAGATATACAATTAATACTGCATTCACATTGTGGTTTGTTCTTTCTAATATACTTTATTTATTTTTAACCTTCATAAACTAGTGTGAAGAAGAGCATGGTCCTGGCACTGAGCCTTCTGAAAAAATGTAGTCCTTCATTAGCTGCTTTTTTGATATGAAAAGTCAAAATGCTTTTAGGAAAAGGGGTCAGTACAGAAAGCTGATAAAATGTTATTTCAAAAGCCATGTGTTCAGCCACATTTAATCCACTTGCCTCCAAACCAGTTCAGTTCACATGGGTTACAGGGTGGAAGGCAGGTCAATTTCATGTTTCTGAGGCTGTTCCAGAGGGGTCTTTTGGAGTACTGTGGAAGTGCCCGGGAAGGCTATTACCACCTACTGTTTGCCACCTACCTACATTTAAGAGTAAAATCTACATGAATGTCAGAACCTGGGGTTTCCCAGTAAAAAACTGTGTTGTAACAAGGTGATAAATATTACTTATATAGGGAGTGTTTTTAACATTATAGTTCTCTGCAATATCAATTCTTAACTAGAGCAGTGAGTTTGACAAAAGTTGGGATAATCAAATTCATGCAGTCTATCTTAAGTTCCACAGATATTTGGAGGACTAGCAAGTGATATTTTGGAAAAACACTCAACTCTGATAATGGTTTTGAGAGCCCACTGTGTATCATTAGTACTGATTTGCATCAAGAGTGCTCAAACACCAGAAGAAAAACACCCCATATTATTTATTTATTTATTTTTGTTCTGGTTTTCATCACGAACACATCCATTGAGCTAAAACATTAGCCCGTTCAGGCACTTGAGCAAAGAGAAGAATAAAGAACGGATGTCTGCACTCACTCATAAATTCCACGTGCTTCGCACAAGACAGGACAAACAGAGTGCAGCACTTCACCTTTGTCAGCATTTTCTTTTGTTGTGTGTTCAACCATTGTTTTATATGTACAAAAAACAGAGAGGCTGCCTATTGCTTTCTTTTAACTGCATGCTGACAGGGCTTTTGCATGTGCATCCTCTTGGGACAGAGCTCTCTAGCTAGGTGGTGTTTTACAGACTTTGCAACTGAGCAGCTCTAAACCCCAGGGGCTCTCAAGCAGACACAAATCTCTCTGACATCTTTCTTGTTTCCTTTTTACATACAGTATATGATACACGCGTTTGAAAACTTGACCGATATCTCATAATGCATCTTGGATTTTAAGCAGTAATTATTTTGAAAATCACAACATTATTCTGCCTGTCATACTGATTTAAATGTTCAGATTTTTGGTTTCAGTTACACAAATTAGACACTGCTTGAAAATGACATGCTGCATTTGCACGGCTTTTGGCTCCCTTGGGTTTACATTAGTTCGGTTTGTATGTCACACAGTCTTCCAATTCCTGCTGCAAATCCAGCACAAAATACTTGATCACAGTGCAGCCAGCACAGTAATATGGGAATCCGTGTCATGACTTCAGCAGGAATGAGAGAGAGATTAATGTGGAAAAAAATCATGCTGGAAGCAGGGGAGAGTACACCGCTTAGTGCTCTTTATGTACTCAGTGCCATGCTTAGTTCAGTGGCGTTCTTAATGTCACCACTAGCTTCCTGAAAGAGTTTTAACATAGACGTGCACAGGACTACCAAAACAGCGTTTCGCGAAATATTGCGTTTGTAATATTTCAAGCCCACTTGTAGGTAAAATACCATTCTCTCATGTTTTCTTTCAATTTCCTTATCTTGTATCGCTTTCCATATGCATGGCGTCGTATCCTGCTTTTTGGCTGCCACTGTATAAACATAGCCTATGATCTGCAACACAGCTGTAATGCTTTAGAGGAAAACATGTTTTGGAAAATAGTGAATGCAAAGGTTTTATTTTACACTGAACACCAAATAGAAAACAGGCTCAGACTTCCGCTCCCCGATAAAAGTATCTTGCAGGATGTATTAAATCATTCTTTCGTCAAATGGTTCACCAAAGCATTTTATGAGGAAAAGTGAATGACATGCAGGTTTACTAGACAAGACTTAGAAAAAAAAATCCATGACATTTTAAGTAAAATTCACATATCAGACGGGGACCCCGAGAATAACAAGCGCCACTGTTCCTTTTTAAAATCTACAGGTCAACAACTTAGAGTTAGAGTTATACATTAGAGCGATCCTGAATCTCTTTTTATTTTAAATTATGTTCAGTATTCCTGTTCTTCATCTGCTATATAGCAGCCTTGTAGCAAATACTATGAATAGTGCAGACAAATGCTGTGGAAGTTTTACAGTTAATGCAAAAATTAAGAAGCCTTCATGGCAGCTATTCATAGCTGAAAAAGAAGCGTTCAATGATAATAATAATAGTACATATAAAATTAGTTTTAATGATGTTTGTGAATATAAATTTAACATATCAATACACACTGCTTGTAACCAGAAAAATAAAATATTCAAAAATATTGATCATAAGTTTCATTTAAAAGCTGATTTGTGTAATGTGTAATGTGTCTACTACAATATGTGTGTACATATGTTATACTCACCAGAATAACTACACATAAAATACTTGAATAATAAATGAAATGAAATAGAAACAAATTAACCGTATTACTAACCTTACTAAATTTTCTTTCACATTGTACCATAAAGGTACAATGTGAAAGGAAATTTTTTTGACAATGAATTTCTTGACAATGAATACTAGAGATGCATCGATTGCCCAGCCATTGCCCTGACTGGTAACTGGCCACTTAGCCTCACATATGATCCAGCTCTTTTCATGCATGTAACCAAATACCCAGTATCATTGCTACTATCAGACCAAGCAGCTGGAAAATGAGCTGATCAGAGGTAACCTATTATTAGATTAGCTCGGGTCAGCTCATTTTAATTTGTTGAAATATAATGCTAAAACTAAAAGCTATGGTAGACTTTTAGCTTTTTTTTTCTTTGCTTGTTTATTTCCAATCATAAACAATGACAATGTTCCCGCACCAATTGTAACCATTATTTGTTTTTCAACCATATGGTAAAAAATGGTAAATGGCCTGCATTTGTATAGCGCTTTTCTAGTCCCTAAGGACCCCAAAGCGCTTTACACAACCAGTCATCCACCCATTCACACACACATTCACACACTGGTGATGGCAAGCTACATTGTAGCCACAGCCACCCTGGGGCGCACTGACAGAGGCGAGGCTGCCGGACACTGGCGCCACCGGGCCCTCTGACCACCACCAGTAGGCAACGGTTGAAGTGTCTTGCCCAAGGACACAATGACCGAGACTGTCCAAGCCGGGGCTCGAACTGGCAACCTTCTGATTACAAGGCAAACACCCAACTCTTGAGCCACGATGCTCATTATCTCCATGATAGTCTGGAGATAATGAGCATCTCCAGACTATGCACAAATAATTTAGAAGCGAGAACTAAATGATCCATTAGATAATCTGGCCTGAACACCTGATCTACACACATCTAAAAAGAGAATTGCAGGTGAGAAAAACAACAATGAAGTTTTTACTTGGGAATTCAAGACTACAAACTCGTCACATTTAGCAGATAATAAAGTCACTGATTGGTAAGGTTAACTAGCCCAATAGCTAGAGGTTACTTTGAACTGAGAATTGTCAGTTGCTAATTAGTGTACTGGAATTGTCTACTGACACAAGTGCATTGAATTCTTTTTCATGTGTTAATTGCCCTTTTGGTTTTAATAATAACAGCTTTCTCACTTTCTACTGTGCTTTAAGTGGTTAACAGATTTAAGCATCAAGACGTCTTTCATAGACGGACTAAAACCCAGAGTTATTTATTTGGCTCACTGCATTTCTTTTTCCAAATTTGCCTGGAAAACATCCGATAAGTGACCTGTGAATGTATCTTTGCTAATTCACTATGGGTAGAATGTGTGGTCAAAAATGGACATTACAAAGATGCACACACCACTGCTCTTTTATTCTGCTTGATCTTTCACAATTTCCACCCTGGTTGCTAATTATGCAAAGTGACCCATTTCATCAAGATGATTGTGTAGCACATATGAAGTGAACTCAGTTATGTTGAAGAGAGAAATTGAAAGCAGTAACTATGACAGCTATAATAACACCACTAACCAATATGTTTCAGCAATGGATGTGTCATTTTTATTTTGATATTGATGTTAAAATTCTCTTATACTGCTCTTCAGTACATTTAAATGATCATCCAACCACAGTCCCTCATTTGTATACTGTGTGAGAGGCGTTTGAGTGGCTTTTCTTTGTCAGATGCTAAAATGCTGTTGCTTTCAGATCGATTTCATCATTAAGTCGTCCTGTATTAAGTGGACGACCTTGGTGAAGTATGATGTTTCGTATACTAGAAAAGCAAAATGAATTACTTCTTCAATTTAGGCCTTTCCAACATTTCTCCATTATAAGATGCACAGTAACAACACAGCAAATAAGCGCTGACGCGCTGTCAGAGCTTTCATTTTCTTGTCATCTCGGAACCCCTGCAGGGAGCTTCAGGAGGAGATGCAGCAATTAATGACTTTTTTGGTCATTTAGACGAGGATGCAGCTAAATTTATGTTGCTCGGTGGGATGACAAGTGTGTCTCTGTGTGCCGTAGTTACTTTAGCCCATTACTTGTGATATGAGAAAATAAAGTGTAATACCACAGTGACAGCAAAGCCCAGTATTATATGTCACAGTCAGTTTAAATTTGGCTGCAGGCTGGGCTTTGACAGAGCGTTGTGTAAGTCGACTGTAACACTTTTGATCCAGGTGGTTGCAGCACAAGCAACTCAGCACATTTACTCGACTCCCACTGTAATAATCTACATGTACCGGTGCTTAACTTATATGATTGTGCTTTGTGTCATAGTTTTTAATATTATTTGAAAGTGATATACAGCCCTAAAAAAATGAATATGTTAGAACGGTTGCAAACATATCCAGCTGGTAAAAAGACAAATAACAATTGCTTTATAGATGTTTCTTGTTGCTTGATGCTCTTCCTAGTGAAAAGCATCCACCACCAAACAAAACTTTGTAGAGCTAGTAGCTAGCGTGTCAGTGCTAATCCTGATGTCAATGCTAGCTAGCTAGCTATTACTAAGAGTCTTTTCAAGCACTGCACATAAAACCACACACTGCATATGTTTGGGGCATTGTTCTGTGCTTATGTGTTAAATTTTACATGACATGTAAACTTACTACAGGTGTAACAACACTATGATATCCCCCAAGGGAGACATTTTTAGGCCCTTAGCATCACTTTCTCTCTCTTTCTCTCTTACTCTCATAGACAAACACACACACACACACACACACACACACACACACACACACACACACACACACACAGTGAGTGCAAAAAATAACAGCACATAGCAATAATCAGGGATGCCAATAACATAATTCCAGCTTTTGATCAGCACCATGGACAACAGCCACAGTCAGAGGTCTGGGAAAATGACACATTTATCTATGCTATAAATTCACACTATCTTCTTCAACTAGGCTACCACAAGCCCAAACCATATTTAGCTTTGCTAAAGTAACATAAAGACAACTATAAGGTCTATAAGTATGGCACAAAAGAGAGAAGCCAGTTAACCACAGGTCCTAACATACTGACTGGACAGGGTCAGTGTATAACAAGCACACTAATTTATAGAATTCATTATTCAACAGATGTTTCCAGTGGACCAGCTTCTAGATATATCATGCACCCACATTACACAACGAGTGCATATAAGTGGCAACAATGTTTCAATCCCAAAACCCTCAAGTTACCCACACATCAGAACTTCATCACTGACCACACTGCTCAAATCTAAAGTCCTGGTTGTATCCTCATCCTGCTCTCCTCTCTGCTTCCTATTCTGTGCACCGCTTCTGACTTTGCTCACTAAACATAATTTAAAATGCTGACAACTACTCTATAAGACAGTCGCAGAAGAACAAATTGATGCATAGGTGAGATTAACAAGACCCCGTGCATTTTGCACAGATGACATGGAGCAAGGTAATAAAGTTCAAATACAATATATTATCCAGCACGACGCTACACCATCAAAGGTTTTCAGGTAAGCAACATATTTTTAATCAATGGGGTGTAAAAACCACTAAGTAAATATTGGAAGCTAAAATTCAATTCATAAGGAAAATGAATATGGCCTAAAACATGATAGGCTTTGGTTCACTTAAACATATAGTGGTACTCTTACAATATGTCTGATACTATAACACTGTGAATATAGGCATCCAATGTAATGTAGAGGAGGGTCTCCTTTAATAGTCACGTTGAATGGGCTCCACTTACCTCTGTGTCCCTGGGTATCCCGGTTGCCCCGTTAGACATTACTCCTTTGGAATTTACTATTATAAGTCACAAGTTGTAAACAGTAAAACAATTACAGTGAAATTTTAAAATGTCATCATATTCAATCAGTGCACAACTTACAACTTACAGTTTGCATACTATGCCACAGGAAAGTTTATGAATGGAAGGATGTGAATTCTGATAGACACTATTAGTCAAGCAGCTAAAGGCCACGAGACACGTTTATCTATGCTCACAACTTAAGAGTTTTTTCATGCATTAAACATTTTCAATTAACTTTATTTTTTAAGAACACTTCTTATGTTAAGGCTACATTCACACATACATGGATATTTTTGAAATTGGAATACCCCACTTTTGTTTTGAAAAATATCTTGGTCCACATGAAAATGGAAAAAACAAAACAAAACAAGGAGCATGCCAAGTTAAAAGGTACAGATATATAACCAATACAATATTGACCTTTAGCCTACGAAAAATAAGATAAACCAAGGCATACGCCTTTTACCTCGCAAGACAAACTCTTTATTTTCCTTATCCACATCTAAATATGGAAATAGAGTTTCAGAAAATCTTCATCCTTGGAGGACTTTTTCTAAAGCTCCATTTTCAGTGACCTGAAAGACACAGTTTGAATGTGAACGAAAGACCAAGGTGCACAGAAAAAGCTATGTATCCGTGTGGACAAGCCCTGAGTCACCATTATTACTAACTCTGAAGTGGCACCTTGTCAAGTGCATTTAAGCTGTGATACTTTAAATAACTTGACTTTAAATAAACTGACTTTAAATAAAGTAGCTCAAATTGATTTGCTACTTTATTTAGAAAATGGAGAGACAATGATTTAAGAAAAAAAGTAAAGCATGACCATAAAATCAAAAAATTAAGCTCATTACAGATAATTAAGTTTACAAAACCTGATGTACAGAATATAAAATAAACCAGAATATCACTGAAGACTGAAGAGCTGATGTCTTTAAATTTAGAGCATTTAACTAAATTGTGATAATGAAGAATATCCCGCCTTGACCGCTGCTCCTCTAATGTCCTGCCAGTAATTGCCAGCAACGTGTATACGAAAGCATCGAGAACACCTCAAGGAGCCAGTAAAGAGACATGAGCTGAGGAAGTAAGATGACAGATGTCTTTTTGATCAAGTAGGTAATCTGACAGCAATAGATAATTCAAGTACCAACTTGCTATTTGAGGAAACAAGATGAGCTGAAGATGAGCGTGAAATAGTTCCAGTTTACACACTACAGATTAATCCTAACTCCATGTAGAACTATTTAACACGGGTGCAGAAGAACTGTAGGCTGATCCAAAATAAACTTTAAATGTAATGTTGGGAAGTCGTGTGTTTTTCTGATGATTTTTTTATGTTATTCAAATTATATGAGTTTTAATATAAGTGTTGGCTGTCAAACAGGGTATTAGACAAGTAAAAAATACCATTAGCAATACCATTTTTACAATTTGCTCTCTTGTGTCTTTTTTTCTTCTTCAAACCTATTCCTATATTTGGTACTCTGAGTTAAACATGTACAGCACTTGAAAGTGGAAGATAAAACACAGTGTTGTATGAAGGGGTCTCCTCTGCACCAGTTAAACATAACAGATCTATTGCTCTGGATTGTAAATAAAAGAAATACTCAGATGGGAATTTGCTCAGATACTGCAATTAGAGCAGTGTGAACTTCAAATCAGAAAATAAATGGAAAAGTGAGAGGTTTAAGACTACACATTTCAAAACACTACACTGTACAATAATTAGACCCCGGAGGACCAATTCTGAGGTTACACAGAGGCCTTGTTAATCTTTTTGTGCAAGGTAATCATAATAAAAATGATAAACTATTCTTACACATCACCTAATTAAATATGTTATACACTTTGTTTCATATGTATGTACTCTTGGTGATCAATAGCAGTATATCATCAAGGTATAGTAGACCAGTACATCTTCCATATTACTGCTCATGCTGCACATATCCATCCATCCATCCATGTTAATCACCTGCTCCACTCAAACCTCAGTTGTTAACAAGACCTCAAGATATTTGATCTAATCCCCATCTCCGTTCTCAGTGGGGTATCTACCTGGGCCTGGCCACAGTCTTTGTCCTATTCCTCCTCTTCCTTCATCTACATCCTCGCCTTTACACACAGCTGCAAACAACTCTGGTGAATAATGGAGGTCAAAAATTCACCACCCTTTGCCCCTTGGCTGCACCTAGAGAATCTGCCAATAAAAGTTGAAAACAGAATAGTGAGGGTTAGGCAAGTCCCGTGTTCACCAGGAAAGAGTTATTTCTAAGTAAGCTCTCAGTATGACCTATGAACAGTGGACCTGATGCGCCATACTGCAATAATATGCCCCACGTGACACTCAGGGGGACACGACACATATGTACACCCTTGAGATGATAAAGGTGGTCCAATGCTTCACAGCTTGGTGAAACACAAGACTGTTTTCTGGTCCTGTTGTTTTTAAAAAAGCAGACCAGAACCTCAGCCCCAGGTAACCTCGGCCCCAGTTTGCCAAGTCAGAAGCACTGGATGGTTGGTTGACATATCTCTGTCAATCTGGATGCTAGTTGACAGATGCACATCAACCAAAATAGCTTCACAGAGCCCTGAGGAACTCTGAGAGAATCTCATAAATTTCCTGGGCCCAGTAACACAAAGATTTTTTTAACTCCCTCAGACCCACTGGTTGGGCTCCTTGTCAAAGATTTCCTCAATGTCACTCACACGCCTTCCATAGAGAAAGCAGAGTATGGGCATGAGAGACACACATTGCACACTACTGGGCCTGATTTGTGAAGTAGACACAAACTTCATATGGTCAACATGTTAAAATATTCATTAAAAAATAGTTTATTATGTGATTTGTATCCCTTCTTAAAAATATGAAATAAACAATACAAATATTAAATTAGGCGCTGTCCATGGTGCTGATCAAGGTTGTCTCTAACACAAAATCCAAGTTAAAATAAAAATAAACAAGTACGGGTATCCGAGTAAATGGAACTGTATGGGAGAATAACATTTTAAAGGCAGATTAAAAAGAGGTGTACCCATTTTAGTTATTTTACTGTGCTGCCCCTTGCCCTAAAATAGCTGGGATAGGCTCCAGCAGGGGGCGATTTTAGCCCATTTTTGGGTTTGTTCCAGCTCGCCTCTCCCCTACTCTGGCTCTAGCGCTCTTGCTGCCAGAGCGCTGGTGGCTGAGACCCAGCGGAGCGGAGGTGTTAGTGCCTGGCTTAAAACAGGACATATTAACTGCATTTAACCTTCAGTCACTCTTTATATAGTTAGGTAGGAGTCAGACCATGTTTCTTTTTAGCTGATAATCATTACACCAGGTAACCTGCAGTGTTGGAAACATGTTTTCCAACAATGTTTGCTACCCTACAATCCGTCCTACTCTGTATTAAAATCAGCGACATTTAACCGTCCCGTTGCTCCCATTGAAATTTATGCAGCCTATTTAAAATCTAAAACTTAAAATTGCCCGTAGCCTAAAGTTGTTACCACGGTCCTGTTTGAAATAGAATGAGAGAAGCTGGTTATTTTGTCATATGTGCCGATATTAAACCCAGGAGCCACATTCAGGTAAAAGTGTAAGAACAAATGATCCGTCAATAAAGGATAATGTTGGATCAGTGTTTCAATATTTATATCTTTTATTAGATGTACATGTGGTTTGGTTATTTGCCTTTTGGTTGAAAGTAGAGATGGCACGATACCACTTTTTTATGTCCGATACCGATACCGATATCATAAATTTGGATATCTGCCGATACCGATATGAATCCGATATAGTGTGTTTTTTAATCAATAAAACTGTTTTTTTAATATCTTGCTGCTTTTTGTATAAGTTCATACTCAAGTTAAAAAACAACAACAACACTAAAGCTATTCTGTTATACCTGTATGTAAAAAAAAACACACTGCACCCAAAATATTTCATAGATCAGCAACACTGATCAATCTAATAAAGTTAAACCTACTCCATCCTCCCTATTCTGGTATTTTAAAGAGCACTTAGCAGAAATATTAAGCAACCTAACTAATAGGGTTGCAAACTCCCAGCAAAAGAAAATAGGGAACCACCCTCTTCCTCATGATGCTTAATCAATGTAATCAACTTTAATTTGATGCAGGGTGAATAAAATTCACAGAAATAAATTATTTTTCAGGAATAATTAAATAGATTCAACATCTTTCTTCAACAGAATTGCAGAATTCACAGATGGTACTTTCCCAAAGGAAAAAGTACTACAGCTTACTAGGGTATATTAGACTTAACAGTTACTATATACAGTAATGGACTTCTATACATTTACATCAGATTAAAACTTTGGGTGTAAGATTCAGATAATTATTAAATAATTAAAAGCTAGATATTTTAAATGAGAATAAGAAAGAAAAGTATGTCTTTGTGCCCCCTTTTCCCTGTTAATGCCCTATCGGCCCCCCTGGCTAAACTTTGCTAGATCCGCCCCTGCACAGTTACCAGTCAGCTACTTAGAAAAAGATCCTGGTGTAGAAAGTAATATTAAACTAGAAAAATTTGCATTTCCTGCGAAAATGCAGTGTGGATGCTTTAAAGCTGAAGCTGTCTGCAAAAACTAGCTGAAAAAGCTGAAAAGTTGCAGAAATTGTAAAAACTTTGCAGAAGAAAAGGAACTTTGCTAAAAAGTAATAACTGCAGAACTGCAATATCTTAGAGGAAACATAATACTTGGCAGAAATACAATAGCATAGCAGAATTTGGCAGAAATATTGTAACTTACCAGAAACATGATAACTTCTCAAATATACAAGAATTTTGGAGAAATAGTATAAGATAACAGAAAGAATATATTTAGCCAAAAATACTTAAACATTACAGAAACACTATGATTTAGAAAAATAGTACAACATAGCAGAAATACTGTGATTTACCAGAGACACTGTGATGAACTATGAATATTGTAATTTTAAATTAATACTATGTTTTAGCACAAATACTATCATTTGGCAGAAATACTATGTTTTAGCACAAATACTCTGGTTTAGCACAAATAGTATAACATAGCAGAAATACAATTATATAGCAGAAATGCTATATTTAGAAAGAAAAATATAATATAGTAGAAATACTATGATTTAGCAGAAATACTGTAATTAGCACATATACTGTAACATGACAGAAATTCCTCCACTTAGTAGTAATACTATAACATAACACAAATGTTATGATTTGGCACAAAAACCATGATTTGGCAAAAATACTATGATTGAGCAGAAATACTATGATTGAGCAGAAGTACTAAGATGTAGTAAAAGTACTTTGATTCATCAGAAATACAATTATGGAGGAGTAATACTTTAAAATGGGAGAAATATTGATACACACACACACATACACAGAGCCTAAAGGGAACAGTATTTTTGCCATGGAGTGTAAGAATGTGAGGTCCATATTAGAAAAGCTGGTAAAATCATAAAAGTTTGCAGAATTGTAATAAATAATCAATATGAATTACTGGTCTGTGATAGTGTATTAATTTGTAGGGAGAAAAACATGTTGACCAAGGTGGGAGTGAACCAACGACCTTTTGGTTCCAGAACCGTGTCATTACCAACTGTGCCACTGGGAAAGAGAGTGAGAGCCTGGAAAACAGGGTGATGAGCAGTCAGAATTAGATCGCGGTAAGAGGCAAAAAACACAGTTTTTTGGAGTTACAAAACGTTGTGTAACTCAAAAACTAGGTGGACTAGAAACATAATTCTTGTACTGGGAGAATCAGCGGACTTTGGTGTACTTTGACTGCGATTTTCATTGCTCTTTGTACAACCGTCGCTGAGATATGACGAGAGAAGAAACGGCAGACCTCAGATATGATTGGCTGGCTGAGAAGCCGTGCAGTCCCTGATATGTAAATTTCAGGGCTAAGTGTCTCAGTCCTCACAGGATTGGCTGCCTGGGGACCTGGCAGTAATATATAGAAATAGTATGATTAAGCATAAATACTACATTTAGTAGAAATACTATGTTTTAGCACAAATACTATAAAAAGCAGAAATAATATAATTTAGTAGAAATACTATATTAAGCAGAAATAGTACAAAAAGCAGTAATACTATAAAAAGCAGAAATACTATAATTTAGCAGAAATACTATAAAAAGCAGAAATACTACAATTTAGCAGAAATACTATAATTTAGCACAAATTCTATAAAAAGCAGAAATCTTATAAAAAGCAGAAATCCTATAGAAAGCAGAAATACTATAATGTAGCAGAAATACTATATTAAGCACAAATCCTATAAAAAGCAGAAATACTATAAAAAGCAGAAATACTATAATTTAGCAGAAATACTATGATTGAGCAGAAGTACTAAGATGTAGTAAAAGTACTTTGATTTAACCGAAATACAATTATGGAGGAGTAATACTTTAAAATGGGAGAAATATTGATACACACACACATACACAGAGCCTAAAGGGAACAGTATTTGTCACAAATATTATATTAAGCACAAATCCTATAAAAACCAGAAATACTATATTAAGCTCAAATACTATAGAAAGCAGAAATACTATATTAAGCACAAATCCTATTACAACCAGAAATACTATATTGAGCTCAAATACTATAAAAAGCAGAAATACTACAATTTAGCAGAAATACTATATTAAGCAGAAATCCTATAAAAAGCAGAAATACTATAATTTAGCAGAAATACTATATTAAGCAGAAATAATATAAAAAGCAGAAATACTATAATTTAGCAGAAATACTATATCAAGCACAAATACTATATTAAGCACAAATCCTATAAAAAGCAGAAATACTATAAAAAGCAGAAATACTATAATATATGCTGCCAAATAAGGGTAAAGTTCTCTATTTCTCACTAAACACACACACACACACACACACACACACACACACACACACACACACACACACACACACACACAGAAAGAGAAAGAAGCAAGCTTGTATGTCAGTCAAGTAGCCTGGGAGCTGCTGAATTTGAATCCACCAATCAGAGAGGCTGTGTACTTTTTCCCGCCAAAACAGGTGCAGCCGTTTTTACACAGGCAGCAGAGAGAGGATTTTTGCAGTCTATTTCTCATAGTGAGGACTACCCTCCAAACAAATGGCCATAATCTCCTAACCGTAGGGGCTAGAACGGTCATTCTTACACCGTTTTGTTCAGAAGAGATGGGGGAATCTTCAAGTGTTGACAATTTATCATTAAAATATGAATTATTAAAGATATTTGACTTCTAATGCACCATAACTGAGTAGAGGCGAAGCAAAAACTGCCTTGACTTGCCCTCAAACAACGCTTTCTAACTCTAAATATATTTGGAGTATCGATATCATTCTTTCACCGTAAGAGACAGCAGGCTTTGGTTAACAACCATGGAAATTTTCAGGTCTTTGTGGAAATCTATCAAAAAGATATGACGAGAGAAAAAAGTGGCTCATTTCCAGAGTTTGAAATCTGAAGAAATCTGAGCGAAGGACGAATTTCCTACCCTCAAACAAGTCTAACTCATCTCAGAACGGTAATAGGTGAGAAAATAATTCTTGAATTGTGAGCGTCAGGAGTGTCTGAAGATATACTGGGACAAGCCTCATGTCTTAACGTCGCTTCGTTAGGGAGATATGACGATTCGAATATGCCTCTCATTACAGAAATCAAGCGGTGATTTTGAACAAACTCTCCATTGACTTTCTATGGAGAGTTTTGAGACTTTGTGTTGGTCTGAGGAGATTTGCCAAAATTCTATAAATCACACAACAATGATAATGACATTTTCTGAAAGCCAGCAAAAATACCTACATTTTGATGTATAATTTGTGGAAGTTGAGTGAAAATTGAGCAAGTAGCAAGAAGTTGTTCGGACATGAAGAGAAGACTGCGAAACCTTCAGTGCCTCACTTAGAACTAACTGCATAGCAACCATAACAACCCATGTATTTTGTGAAAAATCACAATTTTGCAACTCAACACTTTAAGGGGTATAAAAATAAAACGGTAAAAGATTTGAAAAAGCTGATTTATACCTGAATAGCCCAATAATTTGAGAACATTTTAAAGTTTGAATGGTTGTTCTAAGTGAAAATATGAGGAAGTAGTTAAGTTTCAAAAACAAGCAAATTTTAGCAGAATTGCGGAAGTTTCCCATTCATTTCAATGGGACAAATTAAAGGAAAAAAGCTTAATATTTTAAAAAGTATAATAGTGAAAAATACCAAAAGATATAGCCATCATTAGCAGAAATAGCAGAATAGTTTAAAATTTGAATGGTGAAAATAGCACAAAAATTGTGGAAGTAGTTCAACGGCGAAAAACGTACGGAAACACCAAGAATAACTAGAAAAATTTGCATTTCCTGCGAAAATGCAGTGTGGATGCTGTAAAGCTGAAGCTGACTGCTGAAAATAGTTGAAAATAGCTGAAGAAGCTGAAGAAATCAAAGTCAGTGTTTAAAAAGTTGTTGAAATTTTAACAACTTTGCAGAACAACATCAAGTTAACAAAAATGTAATAACTTAGCAGAAATGCAATGACTTAGAAGCAACATAACAATTCAGCAGAAATATTGTAGCTTACCAGAAGCTACAACTTAGCAGAAATGTATTAATTTAGAATAACATAACTTAGCAGAAATTATATAATTTAGTAGAAAATTAATAACTTGGCAGAAATATTACAACTTACCAGAACTGCAATAATTTTGCAGAAATGTAATAATTAGGCAAAACTGTCAACAGATAACAGCTGAAAACGCTGAAGTAACCTCAAAGTTATTTGTTTAACTGTGAAAAATTAGCAGAAACATTAGAAAAGGAAGAAAACCAATTCAATTCAATTCAATTTTATTTATATAGTGCCAAATCACAACAAAAGTCGCCTTAAGGCACTTCATAGATACAGAGAAAAACCCAACAATCATATGACCCCCTATGAGCAAGCACTTTGGCGACAGTGGGAAGGAAAAACTCCCTTTTAACAGGAAGAAACCTCCGGCAGAACCAGGCTCAGGGAGGGGCGGCCATCTGCTGCGACCGGTTGGGGTGAGAGAAGGAAGACAGGAATACCAGGCAGTAGATAAACTGATGTGGAACAAAACCAAGGTAAAATTGCAGAGTTTACATAGCTGGTGAAATGTAAAAATTGCAAAAAAAAAAAAAGAAAAAAAAAAAAAAGAACCAAACAAACAAACAAACAAAAAAAAACCCCACAAACAACATTTAGGTAATAAATGCACAAGATGATTTGATGATAAATATGGTACCAATCTACAAAATACTGTCGAAATGAAGTCCACATTGTGATATATTTCAGGTGTGGAGAGTCACACAGCTGAACAATCGATATGCATATTTAAAGAATCAAATAAAGAACATTGTTGTGGAATAAATTACAGTGAAAAATAATCACTACCCTGCGTTACAGAGTGACTTATGATGAGGTATTAATTGGCTTAACTTTACCTCTAACAGCTTTTCACATAGTGCTGTGACCAGGGTGAAATCCATCATAAAGTAACTGTAAACAGTAGAACCATTAGCATGAATGTTATGGTTCTACTCTGATCAAAACTCAAGTCAGCAGTGTGACCTGATATAAAATGATAAAGAGGAACACATGTGACCTTTATGAACTTTTCAAAATGACTTTATATTTCTGACCCATTATCTATATATATTAGAGCAGATGTGGAAAACCACTGTTAGACCTACTCTATACTAACACAAACACAAACACAGTCAAAAATTCATTGCTAATGTGACATGTGGTCCTTTTTGCCTTTGAACAATGAAATGCTAGTTACTTGGACGAGTTTAGTATTTGCTGTCACAGAGGAATGTTAACCATAAATCCAAAAGACAAAACTGAAAAAATATGTTAATTGCAAACATGTTTTTGCTTAGTAAAAGGATTGAAATAACATGGAAACTGTCACCTTAAAGCCTCATTGTAAATATCATCACAAACAGGTGTTTTCCACAAAGTTAACAAAGCTCCACCACATCCAATCACTGCATATAAATCTAAAAGAAAACAACAACAAATAAAATGTAATTAACACAAGGGAATTCTAATGAGCTTGGAAAGAAAAGCGTCTGGACTTCTTTGAGTTGCTTGAAGACGTTTCACCTCTCATCCGAGAAGCTTCTTCAGTTCTATGGGTCAATGGTGGAGAGTCCCAGATTTAAACCCAGTGGGAGTTTCCCCCCAAAGAGGGACAAAGGACCCCCTGATGATCCTCTACCTAATCACATGAGCCAAGGTGTGAAAGTGGGTATGGGTCCCAATCAGCCGGGGTTTCGGGTGAGCTCATTGTGAAACCTGGCCCCACCCTATCATGTGATTTCCTGAGGTCAGATGGCCCAGGATGTGAGTGGGCGTTAAGGTGTCTGGGAAGGGATCTCAAAACTGGATTATAGATGGCAGACAGTTGGTGTCGTAAACCAAACCTGTTCAAAGATGGTCGCTCACAGTGGACGTAAATGGCTTCTTTCACTCCTCTTTCAAACCATCTGTCCTCTCTGTCCAAAATGTGAACATTGGCATCCTCGAAAGAGTGACCTTTGACCTTAAGATGCAGATGAACTGCTGAATCTTATCCTGTGAAGATGGCTCCTCTATGTTGTGCCATGCGCTTGTGAAGTGGCTGTTTGGTCTCTCCAATGTAGACTTCTGGGCATTCCTCGCTGCACTGTACAGCGTACAGCACATTGTTAAGTTTGTGTTTAGGAGTTTTGTCTTTCGGGTGAACCAGTTTCTGTCTGAGTGTGTTACTGGGTCTGAAGTACACTGGGATGTCATATTTGGAGAAAACCCTCCTGAGTTTCTCTGATACACCGGCTACATAGGGGATGACAATGTTGTTGCGTCTGTCTTTCTTATCCTCCCTTGCTGGTGTCTGATGTTCTTTTTTGTGCATCTT